>NW_027332046.1:0-320565 GCF_048418815.1 Hemitrygon akajei | reverse complement strand
GAGGAATTGAGAGCATGTTGGTATTTCGCTCTGGGTGTCGATTTGGGAATCCTGGGAATCTTTTAGTCACCCAGATGGTCACATCTGCGCTAAGTTCCCCGAGATGTTGCTCCTGAGAGACGGTGTTAGGGATCGGGAGCTGCGGCTCGATGAACTACAGCTTATTAGGGAGAGTGAACAGGAGATAGAGAGGAGCAACAAGCAGTTAGTCACACCGAGGCTGCAGGAGTTAGATAAATGGGTGATAGTCAGGCAAGGGATGGGAAGAGCTTTGATAGTAGAGAACACCCCTGTGGCCAACCCCTCAGTAATCGTTACCTCGTTTTGGAGGCAGTTAAGGGGGATCACCTGACAGAGGACGATAAATGCGATCGGGTCTCTGACACTGAGTCTGTTTCCTTGGTTCAGAAGCGAAAGAGGAAGATGAGGAATGCGGGAGTCATGGGAGATTCCATAGTGAGGGGAACAGACAGGAAGTTCTGCCAGCCTGATTGAGATACCAGAACGGAGGGTATTGGATGTCTTGGATTGGGTGCAGAATATTCTGATATGAAAGGGTGAAGAGCCAGAATTCTTGGTACACGTTGGTACCAACGTCAAGGTACAGAAAAGGTAGAAGAGAAAGAGAGAATTCAGGGCGTTAGGTATAAGGAGAATCGTGGAGCTGATGTAAATAGACGGAGAATGGAGACAGAGAGAGTGCGCATGTGTGAAAGAGGGAGAGAACGCCGGAGCTATGTTGAATTTTCCTTTTTAACAATTAGTGTTTTTCTTTTACCGTAGATAATGTTTTTTTTCCCTGGGGCTATTGTATGGTGAGTCGGTGGAGAGAGTCGGTGTGCCTTGCTGCAATAACTGGTGGAGGGGGCGGTCAATGCTTTGTTGCTGCTTGTGCGTGTGAGGAGCGACTAGGGGGACGCTTTCGGGTTCTAAATGTTATACTGTCTGTCGTCCTTTGACGTACGCTTCTGTTTTCCTGGATGTCTGCGAAGAACAAGAATTTGATGTTGTGCATTGGAAAGAATCGTTGATGTTAAACGGAGAACAATTGGGCTGCTGACTGTTAAATTTTGTGGTTTTCCAAGAAGCTAAGATAAAACACACGCCTACCTAGTCTCTTCGTAACTCTGACTTCAGTTTCTGTCTCTGATCCACGGTGCCGCCGATGAAATATTTGCCTTAGGATTCACTTACCTTCGATTCTGCTCACTGAAACGCTTTTCCTCATTCATTAAGCTAAGTATAATCACTCGATACAGACAATAGATTCTGTAACAGGCCAGGAGGACATTAGTCACCTTGTTCAGATGCGACTCTTTTTTCTCAATAACAATCAGGATTCCTGATGGAATGGTGCAAGTTGTAACAACGGGCATGAAATGAAACCGAACATGGATTGAAATATATTTTTCTTGGTCAATGTCAGAATGATCTTGAAAGGAGACATTATCAAGTGTTTGGCTCTTCTCTGAATTTAGTGTGGGTAAATCCTTACATACCGATGTTTGCACAGGAAGTGGTGTGCGTGAACATGTTTCCGAATTGTTCAATGATACCTGTACAACAGGTGATGTCGCGACCTGAATACACGGCGAAAATAGGGGATAAAATGTTTCCCAGATGCTGTCAAACTGAGTAATATAAAGTTGCCCGATAGAATGAAGAGCAATATTATGGATTGTCCTCTGCTTATAATGTCCAGGTTACGGGAATTCACATTCCTGTAATTCCGGGATCTTTTTTTTCTTTTGCGATTTTCTGGGCACAAACAGATGCCAAAACTTCATCCTATGTACAAAAATATTAAAACAAATGCACAAAATGACCAAAGATAACTTTTAGTCGTGTGAACGCGGCAAATCCTGCAAAACACATGACATCCAGATTAAATTCAAAATCCGAAATTGGCAGATTATTGGCGGAGGTTGAAATACAAACAGATAATGGACTTTATCCAAGTCAATCAGGATCTGTCTTTCTCCTGCAGGGATTGCCATAGTTCTTGCTGCTGGTAAGTAATTCATCAGCTTTTCGTAATCAGTATCTTCTGTCTCGCTTGCAGAACCCGTGACCTCCTCCTTCATAGCAGTATTTTTTGATAACCCGTTCATCATTGAATTTTACCGGACCATACCGGATTGGCTAAGGCCATTGGGGACTGGCCATGTACGGTGGTGGCGCCGGTGCTTCTATCAGGCCTGCACACGCTGACATATCCTTGTCTCCACCTCATCTGCCAGTCGTTACATACACATTACCTGCAGCCTACTTAAACCCTGTTCTCAACCACCATCCTTGTTCACTCATCGAACCAGTCGGCCTCAACCAGTAGTTTTTGGCTTTCACTCGACCTGCATAACGTTTACCTGGTTGCAAATGCCGTTTATTTCCCTTGTCCTTGCTTTGTGGCTTCTGGTGTTACACTGTTTTATTATTTTCCGATCTGTTATGGAAGTTTTCGCTCCCCGATGAATCCGCTCCACTGCTCTAATTTTGGCTCAGGCCTCCTCTGCATTTCCTGACAGATTGAACGGCAAGCGTGCTAAGGACAGAAGACATTTCTCCGATGATATTATAGCCACCCTTGAAATGAAGTTCATTATATTCTATGAAATGACATGAAATGTTTTCCCTTGATTTGAACAGTAATTGAGCAAATTCTGTGAGGATATATGCTCCTGTTATAAGATATTTTTGAATTACACACAAAACGGGTCAGAACATGGACGTAAGCGTATCATGCAAGATAGGATCACATTTAACACAGAAGGAAGAACGCAATATGTCGCTTTTATTCTGTTACGAGTTTTAAATGAAATAGGAAATTTATCAATAATCTGATTTTATTTTTTTGTTCGCCTGTTGTGTCTAAGAGTTGGTCACAAAAACTGGTGGCAGGAAGACAACGTGGCGTAGGCATAAATGTGCTTTGGCTTGCTTAACATTTTTCACGTGGTTTCCCTCCAGTATTCAATGGGTAAGACCACTGAATGGCCGATAGGTATTCTTTTCAATTAGCTTTCCTTGATTTACTTCAAGCAGTTGATGAGTAGATTGCATATCATCCTGATAAATCTGTGCTTTGACGGACGTCAATACTTCCACGGTGCGTTATTCCATTGTAAAGTTATACAGCTGTTGAATCAGAAAGGGGGGAAAAAAAACGAATTTTAAAATATTTTCTTTGTACCAGAACCCGTACGTAATCCCACTCCACAGTGGTAAAAAAAAAGTTCTGGAGTATGACACCTGATGCTACTCACTTGGATGCAAGAAATAGGGTAAGAGGACAGGATTTATCCAGATGCAACAGTCCAGTACTTCGAACTGACGTTGTTTCTATTGATGAGCAAAATAACCTCATTGGTAAACGTTGTGATTTTGCATAATTTGCCCTCCTTGAAAGACCACAGAAATCCACCTGCCACAAGTGACATCGAAATCGGAAACGAAGCACAACTCATGCACAGAATCGCAGAAGCTATTAATGTTCTGGTTCTTAAAGTAAATAGTCTGTGCAAACGGATGTAGAAACGGCGGCCCAAGCTGTACTTACAATCTAAGCTATCCTCATTTGCTCCCTTTTAAAACTTATCCCGTTAAAGCGTTCCTATCCATGGTCTGTACAATTGCATTTTGAATGTTCTGAAAGTGTGTACCTCAAACACATCCTCGGGCAGCTCGTCCCCCACACTTTCTCACGTCATTTTGTCAAAAGTGGTCCCTCCACTTCTTACTAATGCTCCCCGTCACCTTAAATCAATGTCAATTCGTAACTGATTGTAACTGGTATGTCTGCAGAGACAACAGTATGATTAGTCTGGTCAGTGATCGGCCTGGATTACCATTGTCGTCATCATCATGATCAGCAATGCCATTGTCCTTTAGTGGCAGTAATTGTTATTGACAGATGACAAATTTACAATAGTAATTGGCAGATAGTTATCTCCATTTGTGCAGGGTAATATAAATGTCATTAATGATTAGACATTTGTGGTATTGATTCTGCAGTCTGTAATTTGTGTGTTTAGGTTTTATTTGCTGCAAGGGGCGGACATTGACAAATAAATACATAACAAATATGTTCTGATATCCAGTTGCAGTTATCCAGTTACTCTCTGACTCTGAAGCCTCTGACTATTCACACGATCAATGCCTTTCATCCGTTTATACACTTCTATCAGGTCACCTCTCATCGTCCGTCGCTCCAAGTAAAAATGCCGACTCCACTGAACCTATTTTCATCAAGCATTCTCCCTAATCCTGGCAAATCTTTGTAAATCTCCTCTGCACCCTTTCTATGGTTTCCACATCCTTCCTATAGCTGGACAAAAGAAAAAAAAAAGATGTTCATGTTGTTAAACTAACAGAGCTCTAGCATTACTCCTCCATAACTTCCTCCGTCTTCAACGAATCTTACAACGATAGAATTCCCTAAACAGCCGCCATCGCCATCTGCGGTTTCTGCAGGTATCCCGTCACTCCCTTGTCCACTATCCCTCCCTACTAATCTCCTTTCCGGCATTATTATCACTGCAAACATTACAAGACAACTACCTGCATCAACACGTCCTCCCTCATTCCACATTGGTGAGACCCAATATAGATTCCGGTTCCGCATTGTGGAACACTATCGCTTCGCATTCGCCTTCTAAAATCCATGATTTTGCATTAGCGAATGAACGCTTACGTGTACAGTGCTCGTCCAGGCAGCATCTCCAGCGTCTGGACCAATGACCACAGTTGCAGGGGAACTCGACACCTCAGAGTCCCCGTGTGGGTCAGAAACTTGCTTTGCCTAGAAATACATCTACGTTCATCACTGTTCTGTTTATCTCTTCCTATTCGCCACATGAAAGGCTGCAATCCTATAAAAGAGAAGTTAATCATTGCCATCGGAGGAGCAATTGGAGACAGATAATAAATGATGCCTTGGTAACAACACAAATACCGCAGAAATCAACAAAACTAGTAAGAGTGTTGATGTATTGATCAATGAACCGGATGTATTGATTAATGGCGCAGTGCACAATGAAATGGCGGAGTAGGAATTGAAATGATTTGCTGTCGCAGCAAATGTCAACAGTTTCCGAGTTACTGATAGAAAGCAATTTACAAGAAAAGGTGTATTACACGGAGAGACCAGCGCAGTCAGCCTCACAAATCAAATTCATAGTGTGAGAGGGAAAAGCCTGTTATCAGCACTTAGATATTCTCAAAGAAGCCAAGGGCCACGGATAAGTAAATGTTCCACAATGTATACTGTTACGGATTCAGCAACAATAAATGTATGAGTGAGGCAGGGGTTTTTATAACAAACAAAACGTTTATTAAACACTGAAAAACAAACCCCCCCCCCAAAAGTAAACAAACAACTAACGTAACCGGAAGTCAGCTGCTGTGCGGCAGCTTAAACAGTTCTTAAAACAATGAAGCTTAAACAGTTCTTAAAGCGATGTTGTAAAAACAGTTCTTCAAAGTAATACTGCAAAAGTTCAAAATGCTTATAGTCCATTAAAGGAGAGACTTTTTAGACGATTTAAATGCTCTTTCACGTCGTGTCGTTGCGATTCCCAGTCGAACTATACTTCTCCCACAGAGAATTTACGAAGATGGAAATGCAACGGCTTGAAGGCACTGTCCTTTCCTTGACAAAACTGTTCCCAATCCTTTCTGCTACCATTTGCAAGGATTAACACGGGGACAGCCAACAAAAACCTTCTGAATGAGGATCAAACAAGGTCGAACATGTTTCACCGTCGAAATCGACTTTCCTCGATCATTTAGCTCCCAAACTCCGATTTTCACTCCCTAATGATTCTCAACTGGCAGTATTATAAAGAAACTGCCGCCAATGACTTTTAAACTTTAGGCATTAAATAAAACTCCATATTTCAACTAAACTGCGTCATAATATTGAATCACGCAGTGGCATGAAGTCAAAATGGCAAATCCAGCCTCGATCTGCTCCTCCTCACATGGAGGGGTCCTCCTTTTATACCCTGTAAAAAAACCCTGTCACATGACCTCTACCGGTGGGGAAAATGACGTCACTCCACCATCACAAGACCACTACCTTAAGTCCAGTATAGCTTCAACACCACTCACGTGACAAGTACACCACTGTCACGTGTCACGGGTCCGTAACACCTCCCTCCAAAAAAATTGGTCTGTCAAGAATAACATTTTAACAATTATTTACAGAAAAAAATGTATAAATTTTATAACATACACAGTATGCATAGTATCATCATATAACATCTTACAACTTACAATACAGTAGGAGTGTTACAATTGTTAAAAAACACCATAATTAAATTACACTGTACATTCAACATCGACATAGACAATCAGCAACCACATTGTCTTTACCTTTAATATGAGTTATCACAATATTGTACTCTTGTAACATCAAATTCCAATTTAATAACCCTCTGTTTTTGTTTTTCATCTTACTCAGAAACACTAACGGGTTATGATCTCTATAAACAAGAAGTGGTTTTTGAGTTGTACCAACATATACGTCAAAATGTTCTAAAGGTAAAACAAGAGATAACAATTCCTTCTCTATTGTTGAAAAGTTTCTATGATGCTTATTAAATTTCTTAGAAAAGTAAGCTACTGGATGATCAACCTCATCACCCTCATTCCTTTGCATTAATACTGCTCCTGTAGCCTCATCACTAGCATCTACAACCAATGAAAAAGGTTTTTCAAAGTCAGGTGCCTTAAGCACAGGTTGTTGACATATCATTGTTTTCAATTTCTCAAATGCTTCTTGACAAGACACTGTCCACACAAACTTCACATTCTTCTGCAAAAGGTTAGTTAATGGAAGGGCGACATTAGCAAAATTCTTACAAAATTTTCCATAATATCCTACCATTCCCAAGAATCTTCTGAGAGTTTTTTTTCCCCGTTGGAGCGGGAATCTCTAAAATTGCCAGAACTTTTGCTTGAACAAGAGCTACCTTACCTTGACCCACAACATAACCAAGGTAAATTACAGTGGCATGTCCAAATTCACTCTTAGCTAAATTACAGTTAGACGAGAAGCTAGACTGGACTGCCAACACAGATGCCTTGTGCAGGAAGGCACAGAGTCGACTGTACTTCCTAAGAAGGTTGGCGTCATTCAATGTCTGTAGTGAGATGCTGAAGATGTTCTATAGGTCAGTTGTGGAGAGCGCCCTCTTCTTTGTGGTGGCGTGTTGGGGAGGAAGCATTAAGAAGAGGGACGCCTCACGTCTTAATAAGCTGGTAAGGAAGGCGGGCTCTGTCGTGGGCAAAGTACTGGAGGGTTTAACATCGGTAGCTGAGCGAAGGGCGCTGAGTAGGCTACGGTCAATTGTGGATAACTCTGAACATCCTCTACATAGCACCATCCAGAGACAGAGAAGCAGTTTCAGCGACAGGTTACTATCGATGCAATGCTCCTCAGACAGGATGAAGAGGTCAATACTCCCCAATGCCATTAGGCTTTACAATTCTACCGCCAGGACTTAAGAACTTTTTTTAAAAGCTATTATTAATGCTTTTTGAGATAGTGATTTAGATGCATATCATATTCTTTACTGAGTTAAGTATTGTATGTAATTAGTTTTGCTAAAACAAGTGTATGGGACATTGGAAAAAAGTTGAATTTCCCCATGGGGAAGAATAAAGTATCTATCTATCTATCTATCTATCTATCTATCTATCTATCTATCTATCTATCTATCTATCTATCTATCTATCTATCTATCTATCTATCTATCTATCTATCTATCTATCTATCTATCTATCTATCTAATAGTTAAGTTAGCTTTTGAAAGCCTTTCAAAGAATTTCTCCACCGCAACAATGTGTGCTTCCCAAGTATCATTTCCTGTCACTGATTCATCAATATAAGCATCAGTATCTTTCAATCCTTGAATCACAGAGTTAATCATCCTCTGGAAAATACCTGGGGCATTCTTCATCCCAAAATGGAAGAACATTATATTCATTCAGCCAAGATGGAGTTACAAATGCAGAAATCTCTGTACCACTGTCCGTTAATGGAACACACCAATACCCTTTCAATAAATCAATCTTTGTAAGGAACTTTGCTTTTCCAACTTTATCTACACAATCATCTACTCTAGGAATTGGATATGCATCTGTTTTCGTTACAGCATTCACCTTCCTATAGTCCGTACAAAACCTAATACTACCATCTGATTTTGGCACCATAACACAGGGTGAACTCCAATTCGAGTTAGAAGGTCTAATAATATTATTCTCTAACATATATTTAATTTCTTTCTCAGCAAGTTCACATTTTTCTATGTTGATCCTATATGGGTATTGTTTAATAGGTTTGGCATTTCCAGCATCTACATCATGTGAATCTATAGTAGCCCTTCTCGGAACGTCTGGAAACAAATCCTTATATTTAAAAATTAATTGCTTCATCTGCTGCTTCTGCTCTAGCTGTAAATGTGCTAGTTTCGCATCAATATTTTCAAGAATGGTTGAATTTGGTAACCTGACAGAAACAATGTTGGATATAGAATGACATTCAGATGAATCATCTATCACGTTCCTAGTTAAATCAAATTCATTATCATTAACCACAACAGTCACAGTATCAGATAGTTTCTCATAATATGGTTTTAGCATATTTATATGCCAAAGATGAAAAGAGAGGAGGAGGTGGAGAGTATCTTAAATGTATCTATTTTAATGCTAGGAGCATTGTAAGAAAGGTGGATGAGCTTAAAGTGTGGATTGATACCTAGAATTATGATGTTGTAGCTATTAGTGAAACATGGTTGCAGGAAGGGTGTGATTGGCAACTAAATATTCCTGGATTTAGTTGCTTCAGGTGTGATAGAGTAGGCGGTTGCATTGCTTGTCCGAGAAAATCTTATGGCGGTGCTTTGGAAGGATAGATTACAGAGCTCCTCTAGGGAGGCTATTTGGGTGGAATTGAGGAATGGGAAAGGTGTAGTAACACTAATAGGAGTGTATTATAGGCCACCTAATGGGGAGCGTGAGTTGGAAGAGCAAATGTGTAAGGAGATAGCAGATATTTGTAGTAAACACAAGGTGGTGATTGTGGGAGATTTTAATTTTCCACACATAGATTGGGAAGCTCATTCTGTAAAAGGGCTGGATGGTTTAGAGTTTGGGAAATGTGTGCAGGATAGCTTTTTGCAACAATACATAGAAGTACCGACTAGAGATGGGGCAGTGTTGGATCTCCTGTTAGGGAATGCGATAGGTCAGCTGACAGATGTATGTGTTGGGGAGCACTTCGGGTCCAGTGATCACAATAGCATTAGCTTCAATATAATTATGGAAAAGGACAGGACTGGACCGAGAGTTGAGATTTTTGATTGGAGAAAGGCTAACTTTGAGGAGATGCGCAGGGATTTAGAGAGAGTGATTGGGTCAAGTTGTTTTATGGGAAGGATGTAATAGAGAAATGGAGGTCATTTAAGGGTGAAATTATGAGGGTACAGAATCTTTATGTTCCTGTTCGGTTGAAAGGAAAGTTTAATGGTTTGAAAGCGCCATGGTTTTCAAGGGATATTAGAAACTTGGTTCGAAAAAAGAGGGATGTCTACAATAGATATAGGCAGCATGGAGTAAAGGAATTGCTCGAGGAATATAAAGAATGTAAAAGGAAACTTAAGAAAGAGATTAGAAAAGCTAAAAGAAGTTACGAGTTTGGTTTGGCAAATAAGGTGGAAGTAAATCCCAAAGGCTTCTACAGTTATATTAAAAGCAAGAGGATAGCGAGGGATAAAATTGGTCCCTTAGAGAATCAGGGTGGTCAGCTATGTGTGGAGCCGAGGGAGATGGGAGAGATTTTGAACGATTTCTTCTCTTCGGTATTCACTAAGGAGAAGGATATTGAATGGTGTAAGGTGTGGGAAACAAGTAAGGAAGTTATGGAACCTATGACAATTAAAGAGGTGGAAGTACTGGCGCTTTTAAGAAATTTAAAAGTGGATAAATCTCCGGGTCCTGACCGGATATTCCCCAGGACCTTGAGGGAAGTTTGTGTAGAGATAGCAGGAGCTCTGACGGAGATCTTTCAGATGTCATTAAAAACGGGGATTGTGCCGGAGGATTGGCGTATTGCTCATGTGGTTCCATTGTTTAAAAAGGGTTCTAGAAGTAAGCCTGGCAATTATAGACCTGTCAGTTTGACATCAGTGGTGGGTAAATTAATGGAAAGTATTCTTAGAGATAGTATTTATAATTATCTGGATAGACAGGATCTGATTAGGAGTAGCCAGCATGGATTTGTGCGTGGAAGGTCATGTTTGACAAACCTTATTGAATTTTTTGAAGTAGTTACGAGGAATGTTGACGAGGGTAAGGCAGTGGATGTAGTCTATATGGGCTTCAGCAAGGCCTTTGACAAAGTTCCACAAGGAAGGTTAGTTAAGAAGGTTCAGTCGTTAGGTATTAATGCTGGAGTAATAAAATGGATTCAACAGTGGCTAGATGGGAGATGCCAGAGAGTAGTGGTGGATAATTGTTTATCGGGATGGAGACCGGTGACTAGCGGGGTGCCTCAGGGATCTGTTTTGGGCCCAATGTTGTTTGTAATATACATAAATGATCTGGATGATGGGGTGGTAAATTGGATTAGTAAGTATGCTGATGATACTAAGGTAGGAGGTGTTGTGGATAATGAGGTAGGTTTTCAAAGCTTGCAGGGAGATTTATGCCGGTTAGAAGAATGGGCTGAACGTTGGCAGATGGAGTTTAATGCTGAGAAGTGTGAGGTTCTACATTTTGGCAGGAATAATCCAAATAGAACATACAGGGTAAATGGTAGGGCATTGAGGAATGCAGTGGAACAGAGAGATCTAGGAATAACAGTGCATTGTTCCCTGAAGGTGGAGTCTCATGTAGATAGGGTGGTGAAGAAGGCTTTTGGAACGCTGGCCTTTATAAATCAGAGCATTGAGTACAGAAGTTGGGATGTAATGTTAATATTGTACAAGGCATTGGTAAGGCCAAATTTGGAATATTGTGTACAGTTCTGGTCACCGAATTATAGGAAAGATATCAATAAATTAGAGAGAGTGCAGAGACGATTTACTAGGATGTTACCTGGGTTTCAGCACTTAAGTTACAGAGAAAGGTTGAACAAGTTAGGTCTCTATTCATTGGAGCGTAGAAGGTTGAGGGGGGATTTGATCGAGGTATTTAAAATGTTGAGAGGGATAGATAGAGTTGACGTGAATAGGCTGTTTCCATTGAGAGTAGGGGAGATTCAAACGAGAGGACATGATTTGAGAGTTAGGGGGCAAAAGTTTAAGGGAAACACGAGGAGGTATTTCTTTACTCAGAGAGCGATAGCTCTGTGGAATGAGCTTCCTGTAGAAGTAGTAGAGGCCAGTTCAGTTGTGTCATTTAAGGTAAAATTAAAGGTGAGATTAAGAGTTCGGCACGGACTAGGAGGGCCGGAATGGCCTGTTTCCGTGCTGTGATTGTTATATGGTTATATGGCAAAGTTGTGTTCGCCTTCTACGATCTGGAGATTTTATCACGTAATCCACGTAATTGATTTTAGACATAATTTCATAAGGACCATGCAATCTAGCTTGTAAAGGATTCGTTTGCACTGGGAAAAGAGCCAGCACCTTATCTCCAGGATTAAACATCCTCATCCTAGCTTCTTTATTATACCAAGTTTTCATTTTCTCCTGAGCCAATTTTAAATTTTCCTTGGCTAAGCTACAAGCTTTATGTAACCTGTCCTTATATTTCAAAACATAGTCCAGCAAATTAGTGTGTACTTCCTTACTAATCTACTTCCTCATCAACACTCCTTTTTCCAAGTAATATCCTACTGGCACCTTCTCAATTTCACTATCTGGTAGAGCTTGTTCTCTTCATTTTATAATCTCAGGGTCTCTACTCTGCTCTGCTAACATCTCCTTCCGAAACAGAGATAAATCTTCATAGTCAGACTTACTCCCAGAATCCTGTTCAAACAACGAAGGTAAGAAAGTCGCTGACACATCCTCAAAACTCGAATCCTGAGTTGAACAGTCATGAGTAACAACCTCATTGTGCGCATTAATCTTTTTAGCCATAGCTCTAGTCACAACACAGGAAGAATCTGTGTTAGAATTCATCTCTGGTTCCTCTGACTCCATTGTCAAATGCACTTCAGGAAAACTTTTCCAACAGCCAAATCATTACCTAATAATAAAGAAATATCCTTCACAGATAAGCTAGGCTGTAATCATACTTTAACAAATCCTGTAACTAACCCTGACTTTAAATTTACTTTCTGCAAATGTACAGGCATAAAATCACTGCCAACACCTGGTATATAATTTACCTCACCAGTATCAGACTCTTCATTAAACTTCAATACACTGTCTAACATCAGTGATTGAGAAAATCCAGTATTCCGAAGGATTTTTATTGGCACCGGAGTAGATCCTTCTTTCAAGGATAAAAACCCTTCAGTTTTAAAATGTTCATATCCCTTTTTAACTTGGTCAGACTCTAACAAAACCTCATTTATGTTTATCAATCCCTGTAATTTTACAGGTGCTTCAATATGTTGCACACAAGCAAATGGAACTGCTTCCATCTCTTTCTTTTTCAATCAGAAATAGTTAGCTATTACATGGCCAGGTTTCTTACAATAGTTAAAAATAGGACCAAACTGTCTTTCCTTCACAGGTTTTCCTTCCTCCTTAACATTAAATTCTGATTTAATTTCTGATTTACCTTGAGTCTCTGTGTTAATTTTCCTCTTAAAAATTCTGCCCTGAGGAAATATATTCTTATAGATTAAACAATTCTCATTAGCTAATCTAGCAGAGTCCTGCAATGTATCAGTATCCCACTCATTTAAGTTGGTCCTTATTTCAACAGGGATGCTTCTTTTAAATTCCTCCATCAAAATCAGCTCTTTCAATGTATTATAGTCCCCATTTACATTTTTAGAGGAAACCCATCTCTCAAAACACACAGCTTTATCATAGGCAAATTCCACATTAGTGGTTTTTTTTTCCACAGACTTCTTCAAACTTCTGAATCTTTCTCTATACGCTTCTGGGACCAATTCGTATGCTTTCAAATTACGTTTTTTCACAATAATAATAATCAAGTGCTTGCGCAGCAGTTAAAGCTGTATACGCTTGTTGTACTTTTCTTTAATTACACTTTGTAACAACACTGACCATTTATCTTTTGGCCACTCTGAATTCTGAGCAATTGTTTCAAACTGTTGAAAATATCTTTCCACTTCTGTTTCTCTAAATGGTGGACCAATTTCTTGACTAGCAACAAACGGTTTTCTAGAACCAGAAGACTGATTCCCAGACCTTAATCCCGCCATCGCATATTCAAATTCCCTTTTTTTTTATTATCAGCTTCTAACCTACAATGCTCCAATGCTGCTTTACTTTGTTCCAACTTCATTTGTTCGATTTGCAACTGCATTTCTATATTAATTATTGGAAACGACTCTAAAATCGATTCATCAAAATCACCCGAATCTGCATAATGTGACGCGATTTTTCTCTGTATTAGAGCCTTTGATGTAGATTTCAAAATACCTTTAAGTTGCAATCTACTAGCTATCTCAGACACCTCAGTTTTTTTCACCTTCGCTAACAACTCTGCGTATGGCGAAGCCAGAAACTCATCAATATTCATTGTTGCCGAATACCACTCACAAGCCAATCAAACAAAAGAATCGAGTATTCCCCTTTTCCAAAACACCGATTCAAAATTTAACAAGCATTTAAACTCAAATGATTCATCCCGGACGAGCCCCCATATTTATGTTACGGATTCAGCAACAATAAATATATGAGTGAGGCAGGGTTTTTATAACAAACAAAACGTTTATTAAACACCGAAAAACAAACCCCCCAAAAGTAAACAAACAACTAACGTAACCGGAAAACAGCTGCTCTGCGGCAGCTTAAACAGTTCTTAAAGCAATGAAGCTTAAACAGTTCTTCAAAGTAATACTGCAAAAGTTCAAAATGCTTATAGTCCATTAAAGGAGAGACTTTTTAGACGATTTAAATTATCTTTCACGTCGTGTCGTTGCGATTCCCAGTCGAACTATACTTCTCCCACAGAGAATTTATGAAGATGAAAATGTAAGGGCTTAAAGGCACTGACCTTTCCTTGACAAAACTGTTCCCAATCCTTTCTGCTACCATTTGCAGGGATTAACATGGGGACAGCCAACGAATTCCTTCAGAATGAGGATCAAACAAGATCGAACCTGTTTCACCGTCGAAATCGACTTTCCTCGATCTTTCAGCTCCCGAACTCCGATCTTCACTCTCCACTGATTCTCAACTGGCAGTATTATAAAGAAACTGCCACCAATGACCTTTTAAACTTTAGGCATTAAATAAAACTCCATCTTTCAACTAAACGGCGTCATAATATTGCATCACGCAGTGGCATGAAGTCAAAATGGCAAATCCAGCCACGAACTGCCCCTCCTCACAGGGAGGGGTCCTCCTTTTATACCCTGTAAAACGAAACTGTCACATGACCTCTACTGGTAGGAAAATGACGTCACTCCACCATCACAAGACCACTACCTTAAGTCCAGTATAGCTTCAAAACCACTCACGTGACAAGTACACCACTTTCACGTGTTACGGGTACGTAACAATACCGAGTGATGAGTCAGCCCACAGTGATTAAACCAGTTCCGCACATCGCGCTTCGAGACCAGATCCACGATGGATACAGAGAGGCGAGGCATCCTCCAGTGATAGCAGATTTGCACATGGATACCAGTTCCACGATAGGTACAGACGTAAGACTCTCTCCAGTCAACGGCAGGCTGCACTTTGGTACAGGTTCCACCCTGGATGCGGAGTGGCAAGACATTGCTTTTCCAGTATGCCGAGGGCTGCCCAACTGTACTAGTTCCACAATAGGCACAGAATAGTGTAGGTTTCAGGATCAGAATGAAATAAGCTTGAAAGTTGAGCTTGAACACAGCCTCTATTCGGCAAATAATTAGAATGGTGACCAAAATGAGAAGACATTGAATGGGGAAATGGGACAGAGATAGTCTTGATGTCACAGATTATTACTACAGAGAAATAGGCTCTTCCGTCCATCTAGGTCATCCCTCTGTGATCTTCCACCTCACCCTACTTATCTGCACCCTCCGTCCCTCTCCCATCCACGTACCTACACAACCTTCACTGCAATGATACAATTGAATCTGAATCTACTACTTACGCTTGCAGTTCATTCCACACTCGCTCGACTCTACGAGTGAATAGCTACTACTGCATACACTGCTTGCATATTTCAACTTCCTCCTCAAGCATATGAACTCTAGTTGTAGATTCACTCTAACGATGGAATATAAAACATATTGCATATATTCCATATTGCAGGCTTTTCGGTCCACAATGTTGTGCCCAACATTTAAATACTCAAGAAACTCCTTAGACTTTCCTGAGCGCCTAGCCCTCTATATTTCTAACACTTATGTACCTGCCTAAAAGACTCTTAAAATGCCCTATTGAATCCGCCTCCACTATCGCCGCCGGGACTGCATTCCATGCACACACCACTTTCTGTGTGAAAGACTTGCCCCTGGCATCTCTTATGTACCTGTTACCAAGCACTTTAAAACTATACCCTGTTGTGTTAGCCAGTTCGGCCCTAGGGGAAAAACTCAGACTATCCACGCGATCAATCACTCTCTTCATCTTATACACCTCTGTCAGGTCACCTCTCATCCTCTGTCACTACAAGGAGAAAAGGCCCTGTTCTCCTAAGGTACGACATTCATTCCAGGTAACACCCTTGGAAATCTCTGCACTCCCTCTCTAGTATCCACGCATCCTCTCTATAGAGTCTATTGTATAACCCTTGAATCGGGAAAATCTGCGTGTTCATTTCCCGAACTCTTCCTTTCAAATTATCGCTGGGCATTTTGAAGCGTATCGAAATTACAAAAACAAGCGAAAAAAAAAGATCCTATCTTCTCCTTCGATAAATTGTATCTTATTTTACTGGCCGAGCTGATATCCTGCCCTCAATGTCAGAGACGAATGTGGTCCGCTGAATGGGACAAATTAAATCTGTTTGAAGTTGATTGCCCATGTTGATTCTTCCGGATGATTACCTACGTTAGAAACAACACTGATCAGAAATGTCCCATTTCAGCAGCTGACGTCAGATGTCTTGGAAAGTACATTGGTAACGTTCGTATTATAATTTGTTTAGAAGTTAACAACTTGTAACATTCACCGGGGATCCGATTTCATGGCAGGTTTACAGAGTGAGAAATACACTTTAATGTAACTGTCTGGGTCGCTGGTTGTCCCTCGTGCGACAGATGTTATAAGCACACTAATTGCCTCAGTGGAATTAATCTGAATTGCATATAACTCTGTACGACATGAACACTTGGAAGCTTCCGTGCAACAGACGGAATATGGGATATCCAGCGATTTACTACTTCGCCGGCGTTTTCTATCCGACAATCGTAGCGATCGGTATCCCTGGTAAGATACTGGAGCTGGTCACTCAATGTATGGTGCCGTCGCCATCTTGCTTTCGATCAATTGTACTGTTTGGACATTTACTGAGCACAGAAGCTAACTTCGACTGAAATGTTTTTCTAGAATTGAGGATTCAAGCATCTGATTGTTTTGTTATTCAGCTTCCATATCGTTTCTATGTGATTTTTTTTAATTTGTTTTGTCAATTACGTTGGTGCTGATATTGGTAAAATTACATCGTTTCACCTTGCTCAGATTTCTGAACCGACTGTGGTCGTTTTTCCAGATCAGTGGCTTTTTCAACTGTCCAGCCAGTCGAATATCTAAACTCAGGTCTGTTCTTCCAAAAACGTTAGATTGTAACTTATTCATTCAATCTCATGATTTCGGCACAAATAATCCCTTCAGCTATTTCAACTGACACAATGGAAATAGTGTTGTTTATGGAGCGATCGACCTTCACCGGTTCGTGAGACGTGGAAATCAAATTCCCCGTTCTAATTTGTCAGAAATTCGTCAACCCACTGCTAATTCTGTCCATTATTGTCCAGCCAGTGTACACGGACAGATTCCGCACAAATTGAATTTAGGCTTCTCACTTCAAAAATAAAATCATATCCTGCGTAGCATTGGGAAAAAAAAGTGGTATTCAGACATTTGCAGCTAACTATAATTCTGTGTTAATTTTAATTTTTTCTCTCCAAATTTCTTGTAGTTAATTTAATGGCGATTGTGATCCTATCTCGGGGAAAATGCGGACTCACCAAATGCATCACCCGTTACCTGGTTGGAATGGCAACAGCGGATCTGATGGTGGTTACAGTTTTCGCTTTAGTGGAACAGACCAACAACATCTACATTTATTCTAGATCCCTGCTCATCACTCCTGTATGCGCAGTGACAGGTGTATTACTTATTATATCGAGGGACTGTTCTGTTTGGTTTACGGTCAGTTTTACCTTTGATCGTTTCATCGCAATATGTTGTCGAAAGCTGCGGGAACGATACTGCACTGAGAGAACAGCAACGGTGGTTATGGTGACCGTGGTTATAGTGAGCTGCGGGAAAAGTGTCCCGTTTTACTTTGTTGTTGAACCTTACGTCATTTTTGACAACAAGCCGTGGCGTTGTGCCCTCACACATGAATACGCTACTTTACCCGTGTGGAAGGGATTCGAAATACTGGATGGCATTTTAACACCGTTGCTGCCACTCGGCTTAATTCTTATCTTCAATGGGTTAACAGTCAGACATATAATTGCTGCAAATAGAGTCCGCAGAGGGTTTCGGAAGAGCAGCGATAAACAGAATGATACCGAGGTGGAAAACCGCAGAAAATCAATGATTTTATTGCTTGCAATTTCAGCTAATTTTGTATTATTTTGGATGCCGTACACAGTTCATTCCCTGAAATGGCAAACGGAAAATTACTATTACCTGGACAGATATTTGAGTTCCCCAGTATATATACTACAGCAATATGGGTACATGTTGCAGACTCTCAGTGTGTGCACTAATACGTGTGTCTATACATTGACACAGAGGAAATGCAGACAAGAGCTGAAGGATGGAATGAAATATGTTTTTACGTTAAATGGCCAGCTGTGTAGATAACACCCACTAATTGCAATTCAGCGGAGTTTTAGAATAAATCTATTTAAAATATCGGGAAACTTAGCAAACATATCATAAATTCAAACAATCATGTGCCTGGTCACCCTGACATAATTAAGTTCTAGACTATCGCAGAAATTTCATAATTATCCGTGGAACATTACACAGCATAAAATACAGGACCAACAGAATCCGGGACATCTCCTTCCACCAGGCCATCAAACCGATTACCTCACGCTGATCTGAGTGTTTCTCTATGTTACATTGACTGTTCTGTTTATTATAACTTATTATAAATTACTAGGATTGCACATTGCACATTTATACGGAGACGTAAGCTAAAGATCTTTATTCCTCATGTATGCGAAAGATGTAAGAAATAAAGTTAATTCAATCAGAGGGGAGGAATGATTTCCGGACATCTTGGGGTTCAGATGTTTCAAAATGCTTATAGTCGGTAAAATAGAGCAAAGGGAAAGCCTTTTAAACACAGGAAGAGTGTGATAGCATCACAGCTGCGGACAGGGAGGACACTGTGGTGTGATTGTATGTTAATAGACTGTGAGTGGAACTCAGAAGTAGGAATGGAAGAAACACGGATTTGAGAGTACAGAGCTGCCATCACCAAAACGGAAACAACACACAGAGACAGTGACAGATCGGGAGACAGATTTTGCACAGGTTCTTACATTAACACGGCTGTTGTCTCTGGCAACCTAAAAATCAATTATATTCATCGGTAATTCCTCTGTTTAAAGGGTTTAGATGTGACACAATTTCTCAGTTGTGTACTGGAAGGAGACCAGGCACAAGTAGCGGGCAGGCGGAAGAAAGAACATTACATCCTGTGCTAATGCTAGAAATTGTAAAGCTCAGGTAACTGATCTCTCCGCGTGTCAGCATTTCAGAACGATAGAGCACAGCTATTCCACATACATTACACTGGGATAGCAGTAGACAACATGGAATGTACTTAACTGATATTATTGGGTAGGAACTTAGGAGCCGAATTAAGGAAGCGATTTGCTCCTTCAAAAGCACAACAGAAATATGGAGGTTGTTAATGGAGCATTTGTTTGGGGTTCAGCATTGTCTTGTTTAATTGAAACGGGGAACGGATGGCCCGGTAAGGTAACCCTGGTTGATAAGAGTTATGGAACACCTCTTCAAGAAGAAAGAAATATACTTAAGGTTTTATAGGAAGGATCAGGAAGGGCTTTGGAAAGTCACAATGTAGCCAGGAGGGATATAACAATGGACTTAGAAGAGTTAAAATTGGACATGAGATGGAATGGGAGGACCATGTTAATGTAAGTGAAAAACCCTGGGATGACGACAGAGAGAGATTGGGAGAGATAGGAGACAAAAGATGAAACATGTGTCTGGAGTGCAAGGAGGCAGTGGAAGTCCTTGATGATACTTTGCTTCGGTATTCACCAGTGAGTGAGACCTTGATGACTGTGGATACAGCGAAAAAAGGCATGTGAGCTGGGACATGCAGACGCTTAGAATTACGACCTGGAAAATGGGAATACATGAATAGAAACCATTTCCCGGCGCTGGAAGGTATAGAATCCATGTAATTAGAAAAAGCTGGTAAAGATGGTTTACATGTGACTGTAAGGGACGAAATGATGGGAGGGAGGAACATTTCATTATTAATCAAGGAGATCATCACCGACGTAGGATATCTCACAAGTTTCCTCACATGAAGTCAGGCAAGTAGAGATTAGAAATAAATAAAATAGCATGTTGCTGGAATTATACTCTAAATATCACATTAGTTGCTGGGAGATGGAGGAATATATCTCTTTGTAAATCACACAGAGATGTCTTGGGAACTGGGTTGCAGCAATTGGGCATTTCAACAAAATTAACTGAATCAACCTTGCTTAAAAGGGTGAGATGTGGAATTTTTGAAATGCGCCCTGGAGGGTTTTCTGTGCCTGTGCCTTGGTAGTCATATTCATACAGGGCAGGGAGTGGGTGAAGCGTCAGTGAACGAGGGATTTGAGACTTACCAGTACAGAATTTAGGATGTTTTAAATCAGTCCGGGATATGGACATCATGATGTAAATATTTAAGTCATTGTTGAGATCACAAAGAATTCTACACAGTTCAATCCCCAATTTATAGAAGTATGTCATTAATCTGCAATGGGGCAGAAAGTTAAGAATAGCCTGTAAATTAAGGCACATTTCATTATTATACACAAAATCTAGTAGATGTGTATGTGGAGATGTTACCTGCAGGTACCTCCAGTTTTGGGAAATAGGAGTCATTTCAGAGCGATGTAGTGAGAGTTCAGGTTCACCATATTCTTCTGAGGGTGAAGGACAAGTATGGCAAATTCAGATATTCCTCTTTGTGAAGGAGGACTGGAGGTTTCACTGAAAAAAATACGAAGCATGTGGTAGGGAAAGAACACTGAAGACTGGGGAGGACTTTCAGTAGAACAGAGAGTGTAGGGCGGAGAATGAAGATGGATGGAGACAAATGTTAAGGAGACACGGGGAACAACATTTTCAACACAGAAAGTGATTTTATGTGGTAAAAGCTACCAAAGAAACTGGTAGAGTGGTTTCAATTCCTGGTTCACAGGATATTTCAACAGGTTCATGGAAATGACTGGTTCAGTGGAATATGGACAAAATTATGGCAAACGGAACGAGCTCAGGTAGACATGGATAGGATGGGTTGAATGACTTTTTCTATGACTCCATGCAAAGGTTTGTGCAACATGACGTTTAAGCAGAGGAGTGTGTAGTTTAACGAGAATATAAGGAAGATCTTCCACTTTCATACAGAGCGTGTTTACAGTCTGGAACACAATGTTTGTGGGGATGATGCAAGCAGTTTTTTATAGCATTTGAATCCCAAAGGCATCAACGCTGCCTAAGTGTTCGATCAAATTGAAGCATGGAAAACCTACAAGGACAATACAGCCCGTTCGTCCCACAAAGCTGTACCGAACATGTCCTTACCTTAGAAATACCTAGGCATACCCATAGTCCTCTATTTTCTAAACTCCATGGAGCCTCTTAAATACCCGATTGTTTCTGCCCCCACCACTGCTGCCGGCAGCCTATTCCACGTACTCACCACTCTCTGCGTAAAAAAAAAACTTACCCCTGACATCTCCTCTGTATCTGCTTTAAATCACCTTAAATCTATGCTCTTTTGTACAACGTGCAAGTGACAGTGTTTAGAAACTGTTTGACAACAGTTCGCTGTCCCAATTAAGCGACATGGAGTCCCGAATAAACAAAGTGAATCCGAGCAGTTTTGTTGATTTACTTTTGTTCTTTGAAGATTGGCCCAATTCACTGGAACCCCGGTATTCTGTAACTAGCAAGCATAGTCATTGTTCCTGAAGAGCTCCCTCTGTGACATTTCAGTCACGCGGCCAGCTGTATTTCCTGAGAGGAGGTCCGGTGTTGCTCCCTGTCTAGTTGGGTCAACAACATATTGTTGGAGAAGACTTTCTGGGAGACATTTAATAAATTGTGCCCCATCCAAGCCGTTTGTGAAAGACAGCTCCAATCAAAGTAAACTTAATATCCAAGTCTGTTTCTGCAATGATATACTAACCTGTGATTCATTCTCAGGTGGGTATTCAATTCAGATACAAAGAAACACAGTAGAATCAATGAGGAATAACACATGACGACGATGGACAGACCACCATATAACCATAAGGTATAGGAATAGAATTACGCCTTTTAGCCCATCGAGTCTACTCCACGATTTCATCATGGCTGATCCATTTCCCTCTCAGTCCCAATGTCTTGGCTTCACCCGTAACTGTTCATGCCCCAACTAATCAAGAACCCATCAAACTCTGCGTTAAATATACCCAATAATTTGGCCTCCACAGATGCCTCTTGTAATGAATTCCACAGGTTCAGCACACTCTGGCAACATAAATTAATCGTTTCTGTGTTCTAAATGGACGTCCCTTTTCTCTAAGGTTGTGCCCTCTCTATCTCGACTCACCCACCATAGGAAACATTCTCTCAACATCGGCTCTATTGAGCACTTTCAACATTTGATATGTTTCAGTGAGATACCCTCCCCCTCTACCGTTTCCCTTTCTTTGATTGTCCACTCTTCTCTCCTATCAGATTCTTGCTTCCCCAAACCTTTATTTAACCTTCCTTCCCCACCTCTCGGCTTCACTTATTATTGCCATGGTCATGGCAACTTCACTCACTTCTGCTCCATGAAAAATGTTGAAAAGACTACAAACTGTGCGGGCGAAAAAAATTAGAAAATAATAATTACTATTATTACGGGCAATCCATTTTAACTGTCTCGGTATTATATAACAGGATATAAGCAAGCAAGAACAACTTGCTAACTGGACATACTGTGGCCATTCCAAACACACATAACATACTAAATTTAATAACAGAAAAACAGCATAAATATGCTGAATTAAAAGAAGAAATTGAAAGACTACAAATCATGAACAAGGTATAATTTGCCCCAATAGTAATGTCTATAACTAGTATCATCTACACACCTCTTCACAATAGCATACGCACCCACGTCGACACAGCAAAACGGATGTAAATTTCCAGAAATTCCCAATGCTAACACAATTAGAATGGTCCGCAAGTTCTTAGCAATTGAGGAATGAGTGGGCTTGTCTATGACCGTACTTCATGTTTTACAAGCTTAAGCTGTGAGAAAAGAATAGACGATAGATGTCATGAGCATGAGTTCTAGAGACATTATGATTGTCTGTAGTTTCTGAATCAGTTCAGTGTTGGTGAATATCAAGTTATCCACCCCACCACCCGAACCGTAAGGCTGAAGAATAGTACATCATATGCGCTGTAAAAGTATTTGCAATGTTTACAAGATATTTGTACAGGTACATCGTTAGGAGAAGTTGAGGGGGACATAGGCCTAATAGAATCTAATGGTACCAATTGAGATGGAGTTCAACCCAGATAAGTGTGAGGTTGTTCATTTTGTTAGATCAAATATAATGGCAGTATACAACATTAATAGCAGAGCTCTTGGCAGTGTGGAGGATCAGAAATATTTTTGGATCCGACTCCACTGGACACTAAAAGCTGCTGCGGACGTGGACTCTGTGATTAAAAGGCGAGTGCCGAGAGGTAATGTTGTAGCTATGTAGGACCCAGGTCAGGCTCCACTTTGAGAACTGTGCTCACGTCTGGTAGCCTCACTACAGCAAGGACGTGGAAACCATAGAAATGGTGTGGAGAATTAGAAGGATGTTGCCTGGATTAGGTGTACAAGTTAATTAGAGGCATTGACCGTGTCAGAGACATTTTCCCAGGTCTGAAATGGCTAGCATGAGAGGGCATAATTAAAAGGTGCTTGGAGGTAGATACAGAGGAGAGATCAGGTTAAGTTTTTTTTTACGCAGAGAGTGGTGAGTGTGTGGAATAGGCTGCCGACAGCGGTGGTGGAAGTGGAAACAATAGGATCTTTTAAGAGGCTCCAGGATAGGTACATGGAGCTTAGAAAAATAGAGGGCTATGTGTAAGCCTAGGTATTTCTAAGGTAAGGACATGTTTGGCACAGCTTTGTGAGCCGAAGGGCTTGTACGTTTTCAATGCTTCTCTGAGATCGAAAACTTAGACAGCGTTGATGCCTTTGTAATTCAAATGCTATAAAAAACTGCTAGTATCACTCCCTCTAACATTGTGTTCCAGACTCTAAACACGCTCTGTGTGAAAGAGGAAGTTCTTCCTCAGATCTTCTTTAAACTACACACTCCTCTGCTTAAACCTCAAGTTGCACAAACCTCTGCATGGAGTCATAGAAAAAATCCTTTTACCCATCTGATCCATGTCTACCTGAGATAGCTCCATTTTCTTGCATTTTGCCCATATCCCACTGAACCGGTCCTATCCATGAACCTGTTGAAATGCCTTTTAAACGAGGAATTAAACCCACTCTACCAGTTTATTTGGTAGCTTTTACCACATAAACATCACCTCTGTGTTTTAAATGCCGTCCCTCGTGTTTCCTTAATATTTGTCTCCATCCATCTTCATTCTCCGCCCTACACTCTCTGTTCTGCTGAAAGTCCTCCCCAGTCCTCAGTGTTCTTTCCCCACCACATGCTTCGTATTGTTTCAGTGAAACCTCCAGTCCTCCTTCACAAAGAGGAATATCTGAATTTGCCATACTTGTCCTTCCCCCTCAGAGGAATATGGTGAACCTGAACTCTCACTACATCGCCCTGAAACGACTCCTATTTCCCAAATGTGAAGTTACCTGCAGGTATCATCTCCACGTACACATCTACCAGATTCTGTGTATAATAATGAAATGTACCTTAATTTACAGGCTATTCTTAACTTTCTGCCCCTTTGCAGATTAATGGCATACTTCTATAATTGGTGATAGAACTGTGCACAATTCTTTGTGGTCTCAACAATGACTTAAATATCTTCAACATGATGACCATATCCCAGACTGATTTAAAACATCTTAAATTCCGTACTGGCAAGTCTCAAATCCCTCGTTCACTGACGCTTCATCCACTCCCTGCCCTGTATGAATATGACTACCAAGGCACAGGTACAGAAAGCTCTACAGGGCCAGTTCAGGAATTCCACTTCACCATTTAAAACGAAGTTGATTCAGCTAATTTTGTTGAAACGCCCAACTGCTGTAACCGAGTTCTCATGACATCTCTGTGTGATTTACAAAAAGAAATATTTCTCCAATTCCCACTAACTAATGGGGTATTTAGAGTATAATTCCAACAATATGATTTCTATTTTTTTTTATTTCTAATCTCTACTTGCCTGGCTTCATGTGAGGAAACTTGTGAGATATCCTACGTCGGTGATGATCTCCTTGATTAATAATGAAATGTTCCTCCCTCCCATCATTTCGTCCCGTAAAGTCACATGTAAACCATCTTTACCAGCTTTCTCTAATTACATGGATTGTATACCTTCCAGCGCCGGAAAATGGTTTCAACTCTTGTATTCCAAAGCCCTTTGTGACTTTCCAAAGCCCTTCCTGATCCTTCCTATAAAACCTTAAGTATATTTCCTTCTTCTTGAAGAGGTGTTCCATATCTCTTATCAACCAGGGTTACCTTACCGGGCCATCCGTTCCACGTTTCAATTAAACAAGACAATGCTGAACCCCAAACAAATGCTCCATTAACAACCTCCATATTTCTGTTGTGCTTTTGAAGGAGCAAATCGCTTCCTTAATTCGGCTCCTAAGTTCCTACCCAATAATATCAGTTAAGTACATTCCATGTTGTCTACTGCTATCCCAGTGTAATGTATGTGGAATAGCTGTGCTCTATCGTTCTGAAATGCTGACACGCGGAGAGATCAGTTACCTGAGCTTTACAATTTCTAGCATTAGCACAGGATGTAATGTTCTTTCTTCCGCCTGCCCGCTACTTGTGCCTGGTCTCCTTCCAGTACACAACTGAGAAATTGTGTCACATCTAAACCTTTTAAACAGAGGAATTACCGATGAATATAATTGATTTAAGGTTGCCAGAGACAACAGCCGTGTTAATGTAAGAACCTGTGCAAAATCTGTCTCCCGATCTGTCACTGTCTCTGTGTGTTGTTTCCGTTTTGGTGATGGCAGCTCTGTACTCTCAAATCCGTGTTTCTTCCATTCCTACTTCTGAGTTCCACTCACAGTCTATTAACATACAATCTTACCACATTGTCCTCCCTGTCCGCAGTTGTGATACGCCACACTTTCCAAGTGTTTAAACGGATTTCCCTTTACTCTCTTTTCCCCGAATATGAGCATTTTGAAACATCTGAACCTCGAAAAGTCCGGAAGTCATTCCTCCCCTTGTGATTGAATAAACTGTATTTCTTACATATTTCACATACATGAGGAATAAACATCGTTAGGTTATATCTCCGTCAAAATGTGTAATGTGCAATCCTAATAATTTATAATAAGTTATAAGAAACAGAACTGTCAATGTAACATAGAAAACACTCAAACCAGAGTGAGTTATTGAGTTTGATGGCCTGGTGGAATAAGCTGCACATGAGCCTGCTGGTCCTGGCTTTTAAGCTGCGGTAATGATTCTTGGATAATTATGAAATCTCTGAAATAGTTTGGAGTTTAATCACTTCAGGATGACCAGAAATATGATTGTTTGAATTTATAGCGTATTTGCCAAGGTTACCGATTTTTTAAACTGTTTTATTCTAAAACTCAGCTGAATTGCAATTGGAGTGGACGTTATCTACACAGATGGCCATTTAACGTTAAAACATACTTCATTCCATTCTTCAACTCTTGTCTAAATTTCCTCTGTGTCAGTGTATAGACGCAAGTATTGGTGCACACACTGAGTGTTTGCAACATGTACCCATATTGCTGTAGTATATATACCGGGGAATTCAAATATTTATCCAGGTAATAGTAATTTTCCACTTGCCATTTCATGGAATGAGCTGCATAGGGCATCCAAAATAATATGAAATTAGCTGAAATTGCAAGCAATAAAAACATCGATTTTCTGCGGTTTGCCACCTCGGTATCTTTCTGTTTATCACTGCTCTTCCGAAGCCCTCTGCGGACTCTATTTGCCGCAATTATATGTCTTACTGTTAACCCATTGAAGATAAGAATTAAGCCGATTGGCAGCAACGGTGTTAAAATGCCATCTTGTATTTCGAATCCTTTCCACACGGGTGAAGTAGCGTATTCATGTGTGACGGTGCAACGCCACGGAATATTGTCAATAATGACGTAAGGTTCAATGGTAAAGTAATACGGGACACTTCTCCCGCAGCTCACTATAACCACGGTCACGATAACCACCGTTGCTGTTCTCTCAGTGCAGTATCGATCCCGCAGCTTTCGACTGCATATTGCGATGAAACGATCAAAGGTAAAACTGACCATAAACCAAACAGAACTGTCCCTCGTCACCATAAATAATACACCTGTCACTGCGCATACAGGAATGATGAGCAGGGATCTGGAATAAATGTAGATATTGTTGATCACTTCCACTAAAGCGAAATATATATATAACCACCATCAGATCCGCTGTTGCCATTCCAACCAGGTAACGGGTGATGCATTTGGAGAGTCCGCATTTTCCCCGAGATAGGATCACAATCGCCGTTAAATTAACTACAAACAATTTGGAGAGAAGAAAAATAAAATGAACACAGAATCATCGCTAGCTGCAAAAATTTGAATTCCCACTTTTTTTTCCAATGCTACGCAGGCTGTTTTTTTTTTAAGTGAAATAAATTCAATTTATGCGGACTCTGTCCGTGCACACCGGCCGGACAATAACGGACAGAATTAGCAGTCGGTTGCTGACTTTCCGACAGATTAGAACCGGTGAAGTTCGATCGCTCCATAAACAACACTATTTCCATTATTTGACGTGAAGTAGCTGAAAGGTTTATTTGTAGTGAAATCATGAGATTTAGTTCATAAGTTTCAATTTAACGTTTTATGGAAGAACAGACCTGAGTATCGATATTCGACTTGCCGGTCAGTTGAAAAATCTTCTGATCTGGAAATGCGACCACTGTCGAGCAAGGTGAAACTATATAATTATACCAATATCGTCATCAACATAATTGACAAAAAAAACGGAAAACAACATCACAAAGAAACAATATGGGGCTGAATAACAAATTTATCAGATGTTTGAATCCTCAATTCTAGAAACACATTTCAGACGAAGGTAGCATCTGTGCTCAGTAAAAGTACAAACAGCACAATTGAACGAAGACAAGATGACGACGGTACAATACATAGAGTGACCAGCTCCAGTATCTTACCAGGGATACCGATCGCTACAATTGCAGGATAGAAAACGGCCGCGGTGTAGTAAATCGCTGGATATTCCATATTCCTTCAGAGACAGCGTTCAGTTGTACGGAACGATCCAACTGTTCATAAGGACTGATAGCAGGTTTTACAGAGTTATATGCAATTCAGAGTAATTCCACTGAGGCAATTATTGTGGTTATGACATCTGTCTCATGAGGCTCATCCAGCTACACAAACAGTTACATTAAAATGTATTTCTCACTCTGTAACCCTGCCATGAATTCCGATCCCCAGTGAATGTTACAAGTTGTTAACTTTTAAACAAAAGATAACACGAACGGTACCAATGTACATTCCAAGACATCTGATGTCAGCTGCTGAAATGGGTCATTTTCAGTGTTGTTGCTAATGTAGACAATCATCCTGACCAATTAACATGGACAATCAACTTCAATCAGATTTAATTTGTCCCATTCAGCGGACCACATTCGTTTCTGACATTGAAGGCGGGATATCAGCTCGGCAGATAAAATAGGGTATATTTTTTGAAGGGGAAGATACGATTATTATTTTTGTCACTTGTTTTAGTAATTTCGAGTTATTTGAATGACGAACGTCAAATTAACAGCTGATGACATGTATGACAATAAAACATGTTGTACCTATGTTCTTCTGAGAATATAAAAGAGATAGAGATTAATATTACAGTGACATTTGATAATAAAAAATAAGTTACGAGCCCCACGAATTTGGATGCAGCTTGTGGATGGATTGATGAACGCTCTTTTCTCGATTAGTAGAGAGTGGATGTTTGATTCTTTGACTCTGACAAGTATAGTGCAGGGATATGTGTTAGGCCCATTGTTTTTTCTTTCCCACCATGCATGTTAATGATTTAGATTGTCGATATAGAAAACTGGATCAGAAGGATTGCGGAAGACTCCTAAGTTGGAGGGTTCCAGCCAGGAACTCTATCCAAGCGTGTAGCTTGATGTTGACTGGCTGAGAAATAGGTTGAAAAATGGCAGATGAACTATAATACCGAAACGAATGAGGTGTTCCGCGCTGTGAGGAAAGATACAACACCTTATGGCGCACATATTGAATAGGTGGACTTTCGTGTGCTCTATTTAAAACGAGACCTGGCGATACAAATGGATAATTGCAGGAAAGCGGCGTCACGGGCAGATTGGCTCGCATTGAGCTCTGATTACAATGGACATCACAATCAGATCACAGAGTACACGAGTTGGGACGTTATATTGAAGCTGTACAACATGTTGGTGAGGCCGTAGATAGAATATCGTGGGCTGTTCTGGCCACCTACTTACAGTTTAGAAATATTAGTGTTTCAAAATGTCCAGCGATAAGTTGAAAGGGAAAAAAAATCGGGAGACAGGGTGAATGCACGCAGATTTTCCCCATCCAAGGTTTATACTATAGCTAATATAGAGAGTGTGTTTGGATACTAGAGAGGGAGTGCAGAGAAGATTTAAAGGGTGTTGCCTGGAATGGATGTCGTACTTTAGGAGAACAGGGCCTTTTTTCCCTTGTGGTGACAGAGGATGAAAGGTGACCTGATAGAGGTGTGTAAGATGAAGGAAATCATTGAGCGCGTGGATAGTCAGAGTTTTTCTTTCCCCCAGTGCCGAAACTGCGAACACAAGAGGGCATAATTTTAAAGTGTTTGGAAATAGTACAGAGGGGATACCAGGGGTAGCTTTTTACACACATAGAGTAGTGTGTGCATGGAATGCAGTGCCCACGGCGGTGGTGGAATCGGTTACAATAGGGTATTTTAAGAGTTTTTTAGACAGGTACATGTAGCTTACAAAAATAGAGGGATATGCGCTCGGGAAAGTCCATGGAGTTTCTACAGTAGGTTACATATTCGGCACAACAATGTCGACCGAATGGGCCTGTAATATGCTGTAGATTTCTATGTTCTATGTTCCATCCTTTGAGTGAATCTACAACTAGAGTTCATAGGCTTGGGGAGAAAGTTGAAATATGCAAGCAGTGTATTTAGTAGACGTTATTCACTCAGAGAATCGAGCGAGTGTGGAAGGAACTGCGGATTCAATCGTATCATTTCAGTGAAGGTTCCCTAGTACGTGGATGTGAGTGAGACAGAGGGTGCAGATATCAGGGACTGGGCGGTAGATCACAGAGGGTGATCTAGATGAACAGAAGTGCCTATTTCTCTGTAGTAATAATCTGTGACGTCCTGACTACCTTAGACGCATTTCCGCATCCACTGTCTTCTCATTTTTGTAACCAATCTAAGTATGTGCAGGGCGTGTTCACGCTCACATTTCAAGCACATTTCCTTCATCTTTTGTAGTACAAACACTTCTCTGCCCATTGTGGAATTCGTACCGATGAGCGGCCCTCGGCTTATTGGAAAAATAAAGTATTTCCATTCTACATCCATTGTGGAAATTGTACCAAGGTGCAGTCCTCGGTTGACTGGAGAGAGTTTCACGTCTGTACCTATCGTGAAACTGGTATCGATGTGCGAGTCTGGTATCACTGGTGAATGACTCGCCTTTCTCTATCCATCGTGGTACTGGTATCGATGTGCGATGTGCCGAACTGCTATCGCGACTATCGGCTGACTCACCATTCTATTGCATTGCGGAACATGCTGTGATGCGTGCACACGGCTTGGTCGAGAACGTCGCAGCGTTGATTATACGTTTTTCCCTCCCACACTTTGAATACGATTTGTGAGGCTGTCTGCGATATTCTCACCGTGTGATTCACCTTTGCATTAGTAACTCGGAAACAGCTGTTGAGACAGCAATTCATTCTGTTCCTCCGCCGCCAATTAATGTTCCACTGTGCCATTAATCAATTTATCCTGTCCATTGATCAATAGATCAACGCTCGTACTAGGTTTGTTGATGACGGCGATATTTGTGTTGTTACCAAGGCATCATGTATTACTATCTCCAATTGCTCGCCGATGGCAATGATTAAGTTCTCTTTTATAGGATTGCAGCCTTTCAACTAGCGAATGGGAAGAGGGAATAAAGAACAGTGACGGACAGAGCAAATCAAAGCATTTTTCTGACTCACACGGGGACTCTGAGATGGCGATTTTCCCTGTAACTGTGGTCATTGGTACAGACGCTAGTTCCATCTGGATAAGAACACTTGGGACTGTTTACAAGTTCATTCGCTAAAATTTGAAAAGATGGATTTTAGAGTGTGAATTTGAAGCGATAGTGTTTCACAAAGTGGTACCAGAATCTATATTGGGTGTGAACAATTTGGAATGAGGGAGGGTGTGTAGATGCAAGTCGGGCACATGTACTGCTTGAAGTTATAAGTGCCAGGAAGAGATTAGTAGGGAGGGATAGTGGATAAGGGAGTGACGTAATACCTGCAGAAACAGCAGAAGGGTTGGGAGCCATGTAGGAAATTGTATCGTCAGAAGATCCTGTTGAATTCGGAAGAAGTTACGGAGAATGAAAAATGGAGTTCTGTTAGGTAACAACATGAAGATCTTTTATTTCCCCAGCTATGACGCTGGAGAAAGGTATAAAGGTAAAGTCTCTAGAACGTGAGATATAGATATCGAGATCTACCTACCGGTTTCAGGGTGATAATATCGTTCAATCAAGCGAAGGTCTGGCAAATATTGTGCAAAATCAAACAATGAATAAAACTGCAAAATAATGATGACTGCTATCTGAAATAATCGTGAATGCAGGAAACTGCACCAAATTTCAAGCGTGTGAGGATGGTTTTTTTTTAGCATCTTCAATGGGAGGGATCTAAGGACTCGCGCCAACGGTATATTTACGTGCTAGAAAATGTTTTTCTGCCAACTCTGCAGCAGAATTCCAGATGCCGTCTCTCCGTTGAAAACAATTACTGTCATTGTCATCCTAAAAATGTGGATTTTGTACAGGTCAATAACAGAGAAATAACTTTCTCAGAGATCTCATTATGATAGTAACCTCCTGGTTTGCTGGAAAAATTGTGGAAGTCAAAATGTAAATCATTATCATATTTTCTGAGCATGCCTCGTTATCAAAGACAATTGGAGTGGGATACATGATGTCCTACAAGATATCTTTAAAAGTGAAATGCCCTTAGAGAACAAGAGCATATATTTTGGGTATATACCTCAAAAATGGTTGAAAAGACATAAATATATAATGAATATACTGCTGGTGGCTGGTAAAAAAGACACTTACTAGGAAATGTTTATCACAGGAAAGCCCAACTTTAAATGTATGGATGGAAATTACAATGAACATTTACAACATGGGGAAGATAACAGCATCTGTAAATCATAAGTTCGAACAATTTGATTCATACTAGGAAAATGGTTTAACTACGTAACACCTTATGGGCCTGGTTTTATTCTTACAATTCAATGAATATGTTGTAAAAAAAAAGATCACTCCGTACCTGTACATAGTTTTCTTGTTTCGATTGTTCTTTTTTGCCCTCTCGTTTCTATACGTGTATACGTCAGATAAATATAATGTGGAGTTTTGTAACAAATATAATTATATGATATATATGTACATTATCTGTAATACATCTCATCGAAATGTTTGTTTCATGATGAACTTGAAAAAAATACATTCAAAAAAGAAATCGGTCTCATTGCTTTATTTTTTTTTTCTGACAGAGAAGGGAAACTTTATTTTTTGGACCAATTCTCAGAGTGTGCTTAACGGCAATTGATGCCACCAAATAACAGACCTGAAGATCTAAAATAATGCTGGGACGGTGCCTGCGAGTTCATTGGTTGCACTGAATATATCTAAAGCACCTGCTAGTAACGGCGATGTAACGCGATTGAACAATTAATCTCTACCTGAAACGACAGAAATACCCCGGACTCTGGTCGGTGGCGGAAGGTTGACTGTCGAGCTGGACTGAAGGTGCACTTCAATAAACAAGGTTTCTTACTCACAAGATGGAACATCTTGCTGGCACTACTGTAGTGAATGAAACTGAAGTTCTTGGAGCAAGGGTGCTGTATCTCAGTATGGTTCTTGTATGATTCACGGAATCATGGGTAACACCTTACCCTCGGTTTCAGAATGATTGATTCACAATACACCGCCAAAGCAGGGCTGCCTGAAGAGGTGAAGGGTGCTTCATCATCAACTCTTCCCCTGTCCACCTGCCCTGGAACACCTCGCGAACAAGTGCCGCCCATGTTACCTACCGCGGGAGATTTTGCGACGGTCATATTCCGCCACAGGTCAATAACAAACAGGACCTCCAAGAACTAAACGATTTTGTCAACAAGCTCAAAGCAGCAGATCCTGATGACTTTCCAATAATTGTGGGGTATATCTACTAGATCAGCTTGAAAAAAAAATCTCCAAATGATTATTTCAAACAAATCATTTCTCGGAGCAGAGGAAACTTCATACTGGACAAATTTGCATTCCGATCAAGAGTACATTCCGAGCATTCCACCGACTGCTCTTTGGAATGTCTGATCATCTGACCTATGCATCCTTACTAGAGACAGAGACTGAAGACCATCACAATATGAACAGGCAAGTCGCAGGAGTACTTACAAGCCTGCTTTGAATCGATGGACTGGACGGTATTCAAGGAGTCATCATTCAGTCTGAATGATAACTCCGAAGTTGCGCCTGACTACATTTGGACATTTGTGGAGGAGTGTGCGTACCAGAACTTACTGCGCGTACCTAATTCTAAAGCCGTGGATGAACCAGACGTTCGTAGTCTGCTGAGGGCTAATCCTGTGGCATTTAAGTCTGACGACACAGGTAGGTATAATTAAAAAACACGAGGAATGAGCGAGGAATTCAGTTATATCGGATGCAGTCCACTCTTCCAAGTCAATACTTCCCACAAGGCGAAAACAAAACTCTTGGTTTGCAGCGACATTCACTCTCAGGCGAGTCCAACGGCGTCTATGCTTGCTTTAGAAGGAAAAATGAAACTACAGCTAAGAGGTCCGTACAGCACCCGGTGACCCTCTGATCTCTCTCTCGTCGTCCATCGTCAGGCTGTCTTTCATGGCAGGGTGTCTCTCGCAAGGCGACAGACCACCTTGTACAGCTGTGCATCCCTTTGCCAACAAACTGATAGGGGCGTTCAAAGATCTTTTCATTTTCTCACTTCTACAATCGGAAGTGGCCACCTGCTTCAAATGGGCAACATTATTACCAGTGCCCAAGAATAGCAGGGGGTATTGTCTTAACTACTTTCATCCTGTCACACTCACACCTACGATAATGATGTGCTTTGAGAGGTTCGTTATGTCTAGAATTATCTCTGCCTCAGCAAGGCACTGGACCCATTGCAATTTTGCCTGTCGCCACAATAGGTCTTCGGCAAATGCAGTTTCACCGGCTCTGCACGCAGTCTTGGATCACCTCGGCAATACCAGTTATTGTGTCGGGGTTTTGTTTAGTACCCACAGCTCAGCATTTAGCATCATCATTCCGACATCTCTGATCGAAAAACTTCAGAACCTGGCCCCCTGTACATCATCCCCTGTACATCATTCTGCAACTGGATCCTCGACTTCGTAACTAGGAGACCACTACCGGTGCAGATAAAAATCAACATTTCCTCCACGCTGACGATCAACACTGGCATATCTCAGGCATGTGTGCTCAGACCGCTACTCTATCCTCTCTACACCAGGACAGTGTGTATAGACACAGATCCAATGCCATCTATAAATTGTCTGACAATACGACCATTGTTGGCGGTATCCCAGATGATGAAACAGGGCTTACTGGAGCGAGATATACCAGGCAGCTGAGTGGTGTTGCTGCACCAACCATGCACTCAACGTCAGTACGGCCAAAGGAGTGATTGTGAACTTCAGAAAGGGTAGGACCGGGAAACACACACCAGTCCTTATAGACTTTACAAGCGTGGAGAGAATGAGAAATGTCAAGTCACTGAGGACCCCACATATCGATGTAGCTCTGATGAAAGCAAAACCGCGGCTACATGCCGATGATATTAAACCTGACACAATTTGATTCAGATCCGCATGCTTTAAGGAGCTGAAACATATTGATACTCTAGTTGGCAGTTGGAATATTCCCTGCAAACGTGCCCCATCAGCGTCTGTGAGACATACAGCACGCTAAGATCCACCTGTTTCACAGTGCTAGTGCTGGCCATCGGGCTGTTTTGTTGAATCCATATGTTAACAAACAAATAAACACCGGGGTTATGTAGAGTAGACATTTAATACACTTGAAAGTGCATTTGATATGTTCGGTGATGCTGGATTCAGTGGAGGAAATTTATTCAACCACCGGGAAAAATCACAAAATAACACATGCAAATCGGGTATGTATATTGGTCTCTCGACGCCATAGCGCCACCACATACAACACCCGCTAAGTTTTCAGCGCGAACCTGTAACCGAAAAGCGAGTTTCAATGAAATAAATTCATATGCAACACCAAACTGAACCATGGAGCTTAGATCGTCAGTGCAACGCTTTATCAACTGAGCCATTTCGGCTTCGATAGCAAAATGTCAATTCCCTAAGTACACCCGACGTTCCGATTCGATCTGACCATTTACAGAGGAAGTGGTGAATGTGGACATCATTGATCAACGTGCGGAGCCAAATCATTTTCATGCTCCTCCTTCCCCACAGTTCTGCCGAAACGCTTTGCAATTATGCGTTTTGCTTCCTTCTCTTTGCGCTGGACTTCTCGTTTTTGGTAATTATCGCACGAGAGAAGAGAGATGGATAAGGTGATGCAGCCATTGATTATGAAAAATGAGAGGGTGTCACTGAGACGCAGAATGAATCCCGCATTCTCACAATGTGCCAGATACAGACAAGTACTTAAATAACCTCACATTCTCACATTGTGCCAGAGGTTAATAGGAGTAGAGTGAACCTAGACTCTCGTACAGTATCATAGACTGAGAAGTCCTGAAAGAATCCCCTCTCCCACACTGTGTCATAGTCTGACAGGTACAGCATAAATCCCAAACTCTGACACTGTGTCAGATACTGACAGACACAGATAGAAGCCCTCACTCTAACAGTACCAGTGACTGATGGATACAGAAAGAAGTCCACACTCTCACACTGCACCAGAGACTGACAGCTGCAGCATAAACTCCACACGCTCACTGTGTATCAGAGACTGACATGTACAGAATGGACTCCCCATTCTATCTCTGTATAAGAGACTGACGTGCACTGACTTTTTGAATGGTTTCGTGTCTGGAACCCACACAGATTTGGTGCTGAATTCCTCACTGGCCGTCCTAGTTAGCATATCTACAGATTCAACTGTTACCTGACCCTGATCGATCTCTGAAATGAAAATATTCATATAATTCACCTATTATCTCCTTGTTATTTCTTCTGTTTCATTTGCTGGTGGTCCTATATCCACTCATCTCTCTTTTGTATAGTTGCATACTTATAGAACATTTTTACTTTCCACTTTGATCTCGTTTGCCAGCTTGTTCTCATATATCGCAGTTTCACTCCCAATTATTATTTTAATTGCTCTCTGTAGGCATTTAAAAAATTCCCAATTGTCTAATTTTTATTTTTATGTTTGCCCTCTATTTTTCCTTGACATTTGCTATGACTGCTTGACTTTTATTAATCTCTGTTTCTAAGGAGAAAGATAATCTTGCCATATGTCTTTAATATTCCGTCTAACTATATTACAACTTTCATCCCCTAACCACCCAGGTCATCAATGCTGCTAAAGGCATTAAATTCACTTTCTTCATCAACTCTCCTTCCAACCTTTTCTTTTCAGATGCCCAGTGACTCTCCTCAAATGTAATCATTTGCTTTTCTCTGTAATAATTCCAGCAGTACCTCAGAATTTTCCACAGTAATTCCATCAAGATGACTTGCTGTAATAACTTGGTCTGGGGTCATCACGGTGTCTTCAGCCTTCTAGACTTCCAGCGTCACACCTGTTGTCAGAAAGGATGTGAAGTGATTTGCAGTTTCATACACGTTACTCTAACCAGCACGGTGCGTTTTTATCAGAGCCCGGCGAATGATCTGTTTTACAAGATACTAGACTCTAGAACAATAGAGTACTACAGAACAGTATAGGCCCTTCGGCCCTAGATGTTGTGCCGACCCATAGCTTCATTAAAAAGTATTATAACCCTCACTACCCCGTAAATCTCTATTTTTCTTTTTCCATGTGCCTGTCCAAGAGGCTCTTAAATACCCCAAATGTTTTAGCCTCCGCCACCATCTCTAGCAAGTCATTTCAGGAACCCACAACCTTCTGTGTAAAAAACTTACCCGTGATGTACCCCCTAAACTACCCTCCCTTAACCTTGTACATATGCCCTCTGGTGTTTGCTATTCGTGCCCTGGTAAAAAGGTACTGACTATCCACCCTATCTATGCCTCTCATAATCTTGTATCAAGTCCCCCTCATTCTTCTACGCTCAAGACAGAAAATTCCCAGCTCTGCTAATCTTGCCTCATAAGCCTCATAAGAAGTGTTTTCCAATCCACGCAGATCCTGGTAAATTTCCTCTGCACCATCTCCATAGCTTCCACATCCTTCCTATAATGAGGTGACCAAGACTGAACGCAATACTCCAACTGTGGTCTCCCCAGAGATTTGAAGAGTTGCAACATGCCCTCTCTGCTCTAGAACTCAATCCCCCTGTTAATGAAGCCTAGCGTCACATAGGCCTTCTTAACTATCATATCAACCTGTGCAGCTACCAAGAGAGATGTATGGATTTGAAACCCAAGGTCCCTCTGTTCCCCCACACTCTTAAGTAACAGGCCATTAGCCCTCTACTTAGTCTTCTGGTTTGTCCTTCCAAAATGCATCACCTTGCACTTATCCACATTGAACTCTATCTGTTACTTTTCTGCCTAACTCGACATCATGTCTGTAATATCTTGTAACCTTCGACAACCTACAGCTCCATCCACAACTCCTCCAATCTTCGTTTCATCCGTAAACTTACTCAACCATCTTTCCATCTCTTTATCCACGTCAAAAATAAAATTCACAAAGAGCGGAGGTCCCAGGACAGATCCTTGCGGCACTCCACTGGTCAACGACGTCCAGTCGGAATACTTTCCTTCCAGTACAACCCTCTCCATTTTCCTGTAAGCCTTTTTTTTTTACCCAAACAGCGAAGGTTCGACTTTCTGGATGAGTTTCTCGTGGGGGGCATGGTCGAATGCCTTTCTCAAATCCATGTAAACAACATCTACAGAGCTACTGTTTTCAATTTATTTTGTTAACTCTTCAAAAAACTCAGTTAGGCTCATTAGGCACGACCTTCCCTTCAGAACGATATTTCCTCTCTTCATATGTTACCCTCCTCCACTGTTCCTGTTCCTTTCTTCCTTAATTAGCCCATTGTAACTGCTCCACGTTTCAATATCTCAGATTTTTTTGTTTGTTTGTTTGTTTTTAACCTTAGTACCATATTCCAACAGAGGCCGTGGTAACTCATTCAGATGATCGATCCGAACTCCGGAACTCCTGTACTCAGCACAAGAGCCACCGCATTTAGTGTAAGAAAGGTTGGTAAGTTGATTGGCAAGATCCTGAGGTGCAGGATTTATGAACATTTGGAGAAACATAATATGATTAGGAATAGTCAGCATGGCTTTGTCAAAGGCAGGTCATGCCTTATGAGCCTGACTGTATTTTTTGAAGATGTGACTAAACACATTAATGAAGGTAGAGCAGTAGATCTAGTGTATGTGCATTTTAGCAAGGTATTTGATAAAGTCACCCATGCATTGCTTACTGAGAAAGTAAAGAGGCATGGGAGCCAAGAAAGCATTACTTTGTGGATCCAGAACTAGCTTGTCCACAGAAGGACGAGAATAGTTGCAGACGGGTCATGTTCTGCATGGATGCCGGTGATCAGTGGTGTGCATCAGGGATCTGTTCTGGGACCCCAACTTTTGTGATTTTTAGAAATTACCTAGCTGATGAGTAGAAGGATGTGTTAGTAAATTTGCTGATGACACAAAGTTTGGGGGTGTTGTGGATAGTATGGAGTGCTGTCAGAGTTTACATTGACAGGATGCAAAACTGGGCTGAGAATTTTCAGATAGATGTCAACGCAGATAAGTGTCAGGTGGTTAATTTTGGTAGGTCAAATATAATGGCAGAACAAACCATTAATGGTGAGACTTTTGGAGTGTAGATAATCAGAGCGATCTTTTAAGAGACTCCTGGATGGCTACATGGAACTTATACAGTGGCATACAAAAGATTGGGCACCCCGTTCAAAATTTCTGTTACTGTGAATAGTTAATTGAGTAGCAGATGAAATGATCTCCAAACGTTATAAAGTTAAATATGAGACAATGATTTTGGAAAATAAATTTCCACTCTGTACTGAATATGTGTTCCTTAATTCTGAGGCAGCGGTCCATTAATAGAATTCTTCTTCAGATATACATTTGAAAACTTCTGACGCTGAATCTTGTGATGAGAACGCAGGAAAGGTTTCCGTCTGATGACTATTCCATGAAGGTCACATTTCTGCAGGCCTCGCTGCAGAGTAGAACAGTAGAACCACTCCAGAGTCTGCTCAATCTTCCTGAAGTTCATTTGCAGTGAAACGTGGATTCTGATTTGCCTTTCAAGCAATTCTAAGAGCAGTTCACTCGGAAAGTTTTATTGGTCGTCCAGACGTCAACTTGACCTCCGCCGTTCCTGTTAAATACCATTTCTTAATTACATTACGAACTGAGGAAACAGCTACCTGAAAACGCTTTGCTATCTTCTTATAGCCTTCTCATGCTTTGTGGGCATAATTTATTTTAATATTCAGAGTGCTGGGCAGCGGTTTAGAGGAGCCCATGGCTGCTGATTGTTGGGACAAGGTTTGAAGAGTCAGGGTATTTATAAAGCTTTTCAGTTGGCATCTCCTGGCCTTTCCCAACAAGCTAATTAAAGTCTGAGGCCTTCGGAAAAGTTATCTGAGGGGTCAAAACTCTTGGGATGCCCAAACATTTGCATGGTACTCCTTTTTTCTTTCATTCTAAAATTGTACAAAGCAAGAACAATACACTAATTTTGCTTAAAATGTTGAAAAGAATGTTTCATCTATATCTTTATGACCTTTGCAGTTCAGTTCATCTTCTACTCACTTAACTATTCACAGTAACATAACTTTTGACCGGGATACCCAAACTTTTTCCTGCTACTGTAGGCCCTTTGCCAGACACCTCTTGGAGTACTCTGCTCAGTTCTGGTCGCCGCACTATAGGAAGGATGTGGAAACCATGGAAACGGTGCAAAGGATGTCGCCTGGAATGGGAAGCATGCCTTATTGGAATACCTTCAATGAACTCGGCCTTTTCCCTTTGGAGCGACGGAAGATGAGAGCTGACCTGATGGAGGTGTACAAGATAATGAGAGGCATTGATCGTGTGAATAGAGGATTTTCCCCGGGACTGAAATGGCTAACACGAGAGGGCACAGTTTAAGGTGCTTGAAAGTACTGTAGGCAGAGAGGAGATGTCAGGGGTAAGTTGTTTTTTGTTACGCAGGGAGTGGTGAATGAGTGGAATGTGTTGCCGGCGACGATGATGGAGGCGGATACTATATGGTCCTATAAGAGATTCCTGGACAGGTAGATGGAGCTCAGAAAAATAGAGTACTATGGGTAACCGCAGGTATTTTCTAAGGTAAGGACACTGATCGCACAGCTTTGTGAGCCGAAGAGCCTGTATTGTGCTGTAGGTTTTCTACGTTTTTTTAAATGTTTCTATGCTTATATGAATAATCACGCATCAAATCCGTGAAATCTGTGTATGTGGCTGCTCCGTGACGATACTCAGTCTTCGAATTTAGAGCTCCGGCATTTTTCCACTAGGTGAGTCTCGGCTGAGGTAATGCCCAATAACTTAGTTGCGCTTATCTTCAATCAGCCCAATATTTCCATCAGAGTCAATGGCATAGAATTAAATTGTTTGTCCAAGTAACTGTAATGAAGAAAGTTACTCAGGGGTATAATCTTATCTCCAGAGACCGATCCTCTGTATAAATCAGGGCCGTTTAGAGTTCAATAGCTTAGCGTGTCTGATGGAGCTGTGATGTCAGGAGCATCAGCAGTCACGCATTTTCACTAAAATGGTGTATCCAGTCATCTGGCGAATAGAAGATGTCTACTATCCTTTTATTTCAGCCTTTGGAATTCCCGGTAAGCCGCAGTGTCAGATGCCGTTGGTGGGAAATGAAGCTTAATTCCAATGTTGTTTCCGTTCCTGTCGCTGGTTTGCATTGTCGCATGTACAGTGCTAATATTCCAATTTTCCAATCTGATGTCAACATAAGGACTGTGGAATATGGGATCTGGATCTTAAGATCGCTTCAGAAAGTAGAGATTCCGCCAACAACTATGCAATGGGAACGCTCAGGCAGCGCTGTTCCAACTGTTTGTGTTCAATAATATGATCTTTGGGTCTCCATGCTTTAGGTCTTGTATGCATTTGCACATATTGTTCCGCAGAAATTACACCAATTGATTGTCTGTATTTGTATGTGAGTGGTTCGCTGAGTTAGGTGTAACAACCAAATTATCGAGTGTTAGTACCACTTTAGCAAATGTGAGGGGTTCTGCGTTGTAGCATGAAACTTGCGGATGTTTAACAAATGTGTGCGATATGACTGAATGTGAAACAGTTGATGGACAACACAATGAAGTCGTTGCTGAGCGATTAACGCCATCGGCGTGTTGTTTCATAGTTATGTGTACTGTGAAATGTTTTCAATTTTGTCTACAATGACAATGTTACAAACATAGGACTACAGCACTGAGCTCACTGCTGGTCGGAGAAATCCTCTCCCCGACTCCCCTGTGATGGAGCCTGTGGGAGGCGTCATGTCTGTCTGTGAGGTTGTGTCAGACTGCGATGTAGATTAGGGATCAGTCAATGATCTGTTAGTGAGGTGGCAAACAGAGAAACAGGAAACGAACGCGGGGATTTCTGGAAGTACTGCGCTCCAGGCAGCTTTTAAGGAAAGAGAAGCTAGTTAACACTCGTGTCAGCGTCTTCTCTGAGAACAGATCTGAAAAACGACTCTTCGAATGCTTTGCCACATATACTTTTTTTTTTTGCCTGGATGAGTGTTTCCAGCATTTTATATTTTTGTACAGTTCGTCGGCTGTTTTGTAGCTGAGAGGCATAGCCATGAAGTTCATAATTCAAGAATCCCGTATTTAGCGTCTGGCTTTATTCATTTCATCCGCATGAGATGCAAAAGGCGCCAGTAGAATTGTTCCATCCAGTATTGACTCTGAGGAGGTGGTTACCCAGTTTTAGATTTCCTCTGCTACTTCACATTTCGGTCATCAGTAAGGAATCTGTATTCAGATCATATTAATTTTATTTTACTGTGTAAACTCCTTCTTGGGCTCCAGCAACTCTGCGCTCTCTCTCGACCCTTCCACCACTAAATGCAACTTTAAAGTGGAAATATTGCAGGTTCCGCTCAAACTGCTGCATTAACTATTGCTCCATATATTTATTTCAACTTGCTGTTTCTTGTCTCCATTCCAGCGAACCTGGTGGCTATTGTGATCCTATCGCGGGGGAAGTGCGGTCTCTCCAAATGTGTGACTCGCTACATGGTGGGAATGGCAGCGGCCGATCTCCTGGTCGTTATCTCGGATCCGCTGCTGACGAGGACATCTGCGATTTATTTTTACCGATCATTCCTGTCCATCACTCCTGTCTGCAGACTTGGCAGATGGCTGATTTTTGCCAGCACTGCGACCTCTGTCTGGCTGACTGTTGCATTCACCGTCGATCGATTTGTGGCTATTTGCTGTGAGAAGCTGAAAACTAAATATTGCACCGAGAGAACGGCGGCTGTGGTTATCGGGACAGTGAGTCTGCTGGCCAGTTTGGAGTGTCTCCCCTGGAGCTTTGCATACGAGACTAGAGAATTCATTGATGGTGTTCCCTGGTATTGTGTGTTTACACAGAGCTTCGAAAACTCCCCCTCATGGGTGGTATTTGAGGTACTTCATCGCATTTTAACCCCTTGTGTCCCGTTCTTTCTGATTTTGTTGTTCAATATTCTGACTGTCAGGCGGATTCTAGCGGCCAGTCGAGCCCGCAGGGGGATCCGTGGACAAAAGAGTGGAGAGAATGACAAGGACCGGGAGATGGAGAACCGACGCAAATCCATCGTTTTGCTCTTCTCATTAACAGGTAGTTTCATATTGTTGTGGTTAACACAGGTGGTATTTTTTATCTATGAACGGCTTTCAATAAGTGTTGATTATTCTTTCACCGATCACCGTTACATCACAAAACAGACATCGGTAATGCTGCAGATCCTCAGTTCCTGCAACAACACGTGTATTTACGCCCTGACCCAGAGCAAATTCCGAGACGAACTAAAGAATGCGGTGAAATACCCATTGAATCAGATTTTGATATTCATTAAAGGTTGGAAATAAACGTTGTACAGCATGACGTTTCAGCTGCTTTCATGTTCCCTACTCTGTACTCTCTCCACCCCCAATGTGGGTAAGTAGAAACAAGGTGATGGACAGAGTTACGAAAAAATATGCAGATGATCGAATCTCAAAACGACACCAAGGTCAGAGCTCTGAAACGTTGACTGTTTTTTTTTCAATAGCTGCTGTGTGGTCTGATGAATTTCTCCTTTGTGCTTGTGTGTTCTCTGTGATTTACAAACAACTGTTTACAGCTGATCCCAACAGCATCAATGGCCCTAGCATCCCTGAGAGATCCCATTAGCCCTCCACCTTCCTTTCGGATTAAATTGAAGCGAGGCGAACCTGTTACTGCTGATACACCATTCCAATGAAACCGGCTGATCATGGAGTATATTTGCATCTGTAACAAACACCTGCTCCCGCATAGTATGTCCATTAATTCTAATACTTTTTTTTCTCCTCGTCTTCCGCAGTAGGTTCTCCTTTTCTCTGTCACCTTGCAATATCAACAGGTAACAGGATTTCAAATGTTTTACAAATGACGATTAAGTCCCACTGCCTTAACGCATCTGCGAGAGAGAGAGAGAGAGAGAGAGAGAGAGAGAGAGAGAGAGAGAGAGAGAGAGAGAGAGAGAGAGAGAGAGAGAGAGAGAGAGAGAGAGAGAGAGCCAGCGCGAGGGACACATTGCGTGACAAAACCGCGAGATAGAGAAATCGTAATGAAGACAGAGAATGCAAAATCGCGAGAGAGAGCGGGAGACAGAATGAGAAGAAGAGCGAATCAAAAATCGAGTGGGAGAGTACTCGACAGTGAGACATATAGAGAAGTAAACATCACGCAGAAGAGACTGCACGAGAGACAAGGAGGTTGAGAGATCGGGGGATAGAGAGAGAGAGAGGAGTAAGAGAGAGCAAGTGATAATGATCTCTCGCAAAAGAGAGAAAGAGCAGGGAGGAAATTCGAGAAACAGAGGGTGAAAGTGGGAGAGAGGGAGTGTGAGATATAGAAGGAGAGTGAAATGGAGAGAGACAGACATACAGACAGACAAAAAACGTATGCAGACAGGTAGACAGGCAGACAAGTATTGATGTCTTGAGCCTCACAACAAAAGAGACAGCGAAGGGAAATGTGAACTAATATGATCTTCCCCTTAGTAACATCAACGTGAAATTCGACGGTACTAAAACGGGCCGCCCTATACAAAGAACTCGTGAATAATAGGTGGAAAAGATCATCTGATAGATTGCAAAAACAAAAACTGAATATGATTACAAACAAGAGAAAATCCGCAGATACTGCAAATCCCAGCAAAACACAAAATCTGTCAGGAACTCAGCAGGCCAAGAAGCATCTAGGAAAAGAGTACAATCGAGTCGAAAACAGTCCTGGCGAAGCGTTTCGTGTCACCGGGTTCGGATCTGGTTCAAGTACGCAGTGAGAGACACGGTTGCTGTTGCCTGTCCCAAAAGCGGTCAAGTCTAAGTGGAGACTGGTGCATGACTTACGAGCAGTGAATGAAGTAGTGGAGGATTTGGCAGCAGTGGTCCCGAATCCACACACACTGCTGACTAATATCCCGCCAGAAGCGAGTTACTTTTCACTGATTGATTTATGTTCGGCTTTCTTCAGCATTCCCTTAGCCCAGTGGTTCCCAACCTTTTTTTGGCCATGCCCCACCTAATCACTTCTAGAATTCTGATGCCCCCTGTGGTGATATACAATTCTTATTATTCAAAAAGTGAACTCCTATTCACCTGGAGGAAGCCTAAAAGACCATTAACTTGGTTTAAACAAGCTTCCAAAGAACATGGCATTCATGAACGAGAAAAATAAAAGACCCAAAGGACTGTTAAAGTTCTGAGGAAGACATTACTAAGAAATTGTAAAAAAAAGAACATTAAGTGATTATAAAATAATAATAATAATAAATAAATAAACAATGCTGATTCGTTTCTACAGAATACAAAGACAGATACACCGTTTAAAAGAGATGACGCAATGTACACATCTTCACACCACCAAGAGCCGAAAGCTACTGCAAAAATCAGCATTGGCGCGACCTCGTACGAGTTTCTTACGCGTTTGGACTTGTTCATTCGTTCCTTCCTACATCAGTCAATTCATTAATTTAATTATGAAAGCCATTTGATGGTTGTAATGATGGTGATACGCTATATATACAGTACATACGCAATTACACATGTACATACACCTCGCACGCACACTCATACTTACACAGACTTACTAGAAAAAATTCACTGTTAATAACTCATTCTCGAATTGCCTCCCTTAAAATTCAAATTACTCCCCTGTGGGGCGTATGCCCCACGTTGGGAACCACTGCCTTAGCCAAACAGTGTCAGTACCTATTTGCATTTACATACAGAAGCAGCCAGTACACTTACACCAGAATGCCGCAAGGATTTAAGCAATCGCCACATGTTTTTAACCAAGTATTGAAGGCAGATTTGGATGGCATTCCGCTGGAAAGTACACTGATACAGTATGTGGATGATTTGTTGATTTGTTCTGAAAGTGAGGAGCAGTGTGAACAGGATACTGTGACACTTTTAGAGAAACTGGCGTATGGAGGACATAAAGTAGCTAAGCAAAAGATGCAGTTTTGCAAGCAGCAGGTGAAATACAGGGAGTATGGTATCTAAAAGTGTGAAGGCAATAGCGCCGTCAGATTGAGGCGATAACGAAGGCTCCAAAGCCCCAGACAGTCGGGCAGATGATGACGTTTCTGGGAATGACAGGATATAGCTCAGACTTGATTGGAGAATATGCTGAGTTTGTAGCACCACTGAGGCAGATAATGAAGGAGGCAGGCCATACCAATTTGAGAACTAGCCTGCTGTGGAATAAGGAGACGGAGATAGCCTTCAACACTATTAAACAGGAACTGCAGTCAGCCCCGGCATTAGCTTTACCTGACTATGAAAAGGCTTTCCATCTGTACGTATCTAATCGACGGGAAGGCTATGTCGCAGCAGAGCTGACACAAGAGACAGGTACAGGGAAAGCGAAGCAGCCAATAGCGTACTACAGTGCAAAACTGGACGAGCTGGCCCAGGAGTATCCACCTTGTTATCAGGGATTGGCAGCACTGTACTATGCGTATGAGAAGACATCATCTGTAGCTATGGGTTATACTGTGATACTGTACACACACCACAAGGTAGCAGAATTGCTGGATAGAGGGAAATTTGTGTTAACACCAGCCAGGATGGCAGCGTATCAGATGCTGTTGACATTTCCGGATGTAACTATACAAAGATGTACCACCAGCAACGTAGCCGATTATGTCACTTTGAGCTGCGAAGGAGAACCCCATGATTGTGTAGGGAAAATGATGACATTTGCCAAGCTGAGCGCAGATTTACGGTCAGAGCCACTAGAGTATTCGGATAAAAAGGTTTTGTTTGTAGATGGTTCTTGCTATAGGGATTATGATGGGAATCATGCGGGATTCTCAGTAGTACAGCAGGATCAGTCAATCTTCAAGACCATCAGAGTGGAAGCTTGTCCACAACCGTGCTCAGCCCAATTAGCAGAACTCAAGGCTTTGACAGCAGCATGTGAGATGATGGAAGGTGAGAAGGTAGAAATTTCCACTGATTCGGCATATGCCCATGCAGTATGTCATCTGTTTGGGGCAGTGTGGAAGCAGAGAGGTTTCAGGAAGTGTAATGGAGACCCAATACAGCATTGTCAGCACATTGCAGACTTAATAAAAGCACATATGAAACCCCAAGCACTGGCTACAGTGAAATGCCAGGCACATAAGAAAGGGAATGATGCGCTAAACAAAGGGAATCAAGCTGCAGACGAAGCGGCCAGGAAAGCGTCCGGGTGTACATCGGCTGATATTGCACCCCAGGTAAGCCTAGAGCCGGAACCCATGGTAGAGGACCTGGTTGAAATGCAAGGTAGGGCAACGTTGGCGGAACAGACGACGTGGAGAGAAAAGGGGGCCAAGCAGAACCCTAGAAGTCCTGTGGAGCACGGAGGATGGTTTGCGGGTAGCACCTACTCCTATGTTGACTATCTTAATCTCAGAAGCACATGGAGTGGACCATTCTGCAAGGGGGGAAGTAGTAAGGAAAATTAAAAAAAAGGATGGTTTCTGGTCACCTTACTTACAGGCTTCGGTAGACTGTGTTTTAGCACAATGCGAGGTTTGTGTACAGAATAATGTTCGAAGGGGGATTACAACCTCAATAGGTCACATACCTGTGCCTGAAGGACCATTTCGACATCTGGTGATCGACTACGTAGATAAGATAAAGACGGTAAGAGGGAAAATATACATTCTGGTGGTAATTGACAGTTTCAGCAGGTAGGTAGAGGCAGTGCCCTCGAAGGATCAAGGAACAGGAACAGTGGTAAAGTTCCTGACAAACGAAGTGATCCCTAGATTTGGAATACCTACGGAGATTAGCTCGGACAACGGTTCGGCCTTCATCTAAAAGGTGGTCAAATTGATATTACAGTTACTGAAAATAAAGCAAAGGTTTGGATGTGTGTACCACCCACAGTCACAGGGCATGGTGGAAAGAATCAATGGCACTCTGAAGGCCAAGCTGAACAAAATTTGTTCGGAGACTAGACTTAATTGGGTTGATGCATTTCCGTTAGCATTATTGAGTTACCGTATGCAGACTAATCGGATAACATGCCTAACACCACATGAAATGCTAACTGGAAGGCCCATGCTTGTGCCCCAATGGAGAGGACCATATAAGGGACCCAGTTTAGAGCAATTGGAACTTGAACTAAGACAATATATGCGGCAACTGACTATGATACATCAGTCTATCTATACACAGGAAAAACAGAAAGAGCCGGAGACCGTCCAAGGGGAAGGACCAATCCGACAGGGAGATCAGGTCTACGTGCGATCGTTTCGAAGGAAGTGGAGCGAACCAAGAAGGGAAGGGCCTTTCACGGTAATCAAGGCATCACCCACTGCGGTTCAGGTGGAAGGGCGTTCCACTTGGTATCATCTCAACCACTGCACCAGGGCAGTTCCGCAGGTACAGTCAGGGCGGAACCTGAGGTAAGTGGTGAGGAGGAGCAGATTGCAGAGGCCAGCCGGGAGGAACAAAAAGCCGACACTGCATCACAGGATTTTGACCAGGTGGTAAGGGAAGTCTTTGGTAATTCTGATGACTCTGAGAATGAAGTTGTGAATAATAGTACTTCTTCAGATAGTGGGGACGGCTTGGGTACAACCAGTTCTGCTCCACAAGAAAACACACCCGCCTACTTTAGCGCAGATTTGGAAACCATCAACGTCGAGGATATGGCATGGGAATGACGTAGCCCTGGGAAACTCGACGCCCCGATCTCCACATGTCCGTGGGGTTGCCCTGAACACCTATGATTGGTCGTTGGTTGCTGGAGAGTTTTAGCCCCAGCGTTATTTAAAACTTCTGACTCTTATAGCGTTCCCCATCTCTCGAATTCCATTCATTGGCTCAAGTTCACCTGACCTACCTGGATCGGCTTCTTACAAGGAAACAACTAGTATTGCCCCACCTCAGCCTTATGTATTTTGTCTTCCAACTTCCAACTCTGACTTTTCTAAACTAATTATATAAGGCAACACAGACAGCGTCTAAGGAGATTAAAGATTGCTTCTTTGGTAGGTCTGTCATTTGGTAAATACTCCTCCAAGAATGGTCTCATTTAGCAGTTCAATGTCTGAAGTTCGTTTTGTCGACATTACGTTGCTCTGATTAGTTTGTCCCAGAACCAGATTCAGTTCAGGTTGCACGCTCTTTACTTAACAAATAGCTGCTTGTCTGGGAATGGTCACAGGTTCACCAGCTCATTACCTGAAGCTTCTTATATCGAAATTCAATTTCCCTGATTAGTTTGTCGAAGAGCAAGAATCAGTTCAGAGTCCAGAAAAACCCGGCGGGGAGGTGTGTAATAGGATAACTGGTCAAACTGACTGCTCCTTCTGCCTTTGATTGGACTGTAATTTCTGCTGGTCATCGTTAAAACAACCTTTATGAATCTCTACACTTTCCGGCATATTGCTATGATATTTGCAGATGAATATGAGTTAAGGGCATCCATAATGTCATTCTCTGCATGGTATAACTCCCCGCTATTATTCCTAATACACTTCACTTCCTCCTGAACTTTTATTTTACTGTTCAATTAAAGGATGAACATCTATTGTGGTCAATCTTAACATTGTCACAACAAACTTCTCACGCTGTATTTGGGCAATCCCAATTTAACTCTTGACTACTGCTCTCAGATTTTCATATGCCGTACTGTTAACATCATTACTAACTTTTTTCCATTCTTTTTATAGCTGTCTTGTCTTCAACATTTTACGTAAATATTTATTCATCCATAGACTCATCAATAGATTTGCTAAATAAGCTTGCAGAAGAAAAAAGTATCTCAGGATTTATGTTTTACGTAATCTGATACTAAACTTTACTTTGAATTTTCACTATAATCCATTAGTTTTCTTGTGCTTCTCACGACCTTGGCTTCGAAAGCTTCCTGCACAGCGTGAATAAACATTTTAAATCGACTCCATTGTTCCGCAAATGACTCAACGTCATGCAGCTCCTTCAGTTTATCTTCTGAAGCCCCAGCTGCATCTGCACACACATTGCGTTTATGAAGTTTCATTTCTTTTATATAGTTATGATCTCCGACGTAACTTCTAGACTAACAATGAAATAATAACTTGATCCGAAAGGCTCAACATCACGATACTCAGAATTCTATCCTGATTGTTACACGGCAACGTGGAATTCTCCTCAGTGTGGAGATATCGCTGGTCATGGATGTATGAAGGGAAATAAAAGTGCTGTGATAAAGGTCTCGTTGGTTACCCATGGGACAATGTGAGACAAGGAATTTAAACGACGCAGGAGCAAAAGATGCTTAATTGAGAATTGGGTAGAATTGTGGCAGCAAGCTTGATTACAACGGGACTGATTAGATGAAGCAATCATGTCCTCCATAATGTGGTGACCCGTCTTGAATAGAAGATGTCAAATTTAAGTAGAAGGCAATATATTTGCGAGGAAGGTGTCTGTGTGTGGAGCGTGTAAATAATGCATTTGAATCAGTCCTAGAGTGCTTGTGAAAGAAACGTGTGAGGGATAATAAGCACTTTAGTTTGCACCGAAGTGGAAGAATGCGGAAAATGTATACTGATTTAAGTACATTCTGAATGTCATGTCGAAATTATTAACAGAAAAGGAACGTAAAAGAGAGGCGAGACTGCGGAGGCGTCTGAGGTAAGTCAGTAGTGCACAAAAGGTTTAAAACGGCGAGAAATCTTCAACGGTTTTTAATTCGGAGCTAGAAAGTAGTGAGTGAACGGCTGAATTTTCGGAGCGAAGGGAGATTCTTACTTTCCGGGGTAAAAGAGAGGCGAGACTGCTCAAGCGCACGACGTCAGCCAGTAGAGCGCGAAAGGTTGAAAAGAGGATTGCGCTATCCAGCGGGCAGCTGAGTGGGAGGCATCAGATTGACAGGTCTTTGAATCAACGGGCTTAGGTAGTAATGGGAAGAGGCGAGGTAGGTTTAGGTTTACATGTGTTATTTGCAGAAAGGAGGATGTATGTCTGTGCGGCCAGTTTTTTGTGCTTGGTGTCAGATGTTTTGAAGTCCTGGAGTCTCCCATCCTCTCAAGCGGCCATATCCGCACCTGATGAGTCGAGCTGCAACGGCTAAGGGACGAGTTAGGGAACTGGAGATGCACCTCCATGACCATAGCCTGGTCAGAGAGAGCGAGAAGGTGATAGACAGGAGTTCTAGGCAGGTGGTCACACCGGGGTCACGGGAGGCAGAGTAGTGGGTAGGAGAGAAAAGGGGAAGATTCAGGTAGTTGAGATTACCCCTTTAGCTGTACACCATGACAGTACGTGCTCCCGTTTGAGTACTGCTGGGAGGGAACAGACTACCTGGGGAAAGCGGCAGTGGCCGTTCCTCCGGCACAGAGTCTGGCCCTGTGGCTCAGATGGGTAGGGAAGGGAAGAAGAAGGCAGTAGTGATAGGGTACTCTATAGTTAGGGGGTCATGCAGGCGATCCTGGGGACGCAGGGAAGAAACTCGGATGGTAGTTTGCATCCCGGTTGCCAGGGTCCGGAATGTTTCAGATCGTGTCCAAGGTATCCTGCGGTGGGAGGGAGAGCAGTCAGAGGTCGTGGTGCATATTGGTACCAATGACATAGGTAGGAAAGCGGAAGAGGTCCTGAAAAATGACTACAGGGAGGTAGGAACGAAGTTGAAAACCAGGACCGCAAAGGTAGTAATATTGGGATTACTGCCTGAGCCACGGGATTGTCAGAATAGGAATAGAATGAGGTAGAGGATAAATGTGTGGCTGAGGGATTGGAGCAGCGGACAGGGATTGGGATTTCTAGATCATTTAGACCTCTTTTGGGGAATGTGTGACCTGTACAAAAATGACGGGTTGCAATTCAATCCCAGGGGGACAGATACCCTGGCGGGGAGGTTTGCTAAGGCTACTGGGGAGAGTTTAAACTAGTATTGTTTGGGGCTGGGAACAGAATTAAAGAGAGTGAGGTAGAGGACGTTGGCTCAAAAATAGTGAAAGATTGTGGACAGTGCGAGAGGCAAAGTAGGCAGGTGATAGAGAAGGGACACGCTCAGACCGAAGTTTCAAGCTGTGTCTATTTTAACGCAAGGAGTGTCAACACAGAGGATGAGCTTAGAGCGTGGACCAGTACTTAGAGATAGGATATGGTGGCCATTACAGAGACTTGGATAACTCAGGGATAGGAATGGTTACAACAACTGCTGGGTTTTAGATGTTTCAGAAAGGACAGGGAGGGAGGCAAAAGAGGTGGGGTCTTGGCACTGTTGATCTGAGATAGTGTCACGGCTGCAGAAAAGGTGGACGTCATGGATGGATTGTGTACGGAGACTCTGTGGGTGGAGATAAGGTACAGGAAGGGGTTAATAACTTTACTGGGTATTCTTTATAAACAGCCCAATAGTAACAGGGATATTGAGAAACAAATAGAGAAACTTGAATGTTTCTTGACACTGCATGCAGATAAACCGACAAGAGGAGAGACTGTACCTGATTTGGTATTGGGAAATGAACCTGGTCAGGTGTTAGATCTCTCAGTGCGAGAGCATTTTGGAGATAGTGATCATAATACTATATCCTTTACAATAGCACTGGAGTGAGACAAGAGCAGATAAACTAGAAAAAGCGTTTAATTGGAGTAAGGGGAATTATGAGCCCAGGAGCCTTAAATTGGAAAGTGATGTCCTCAGTGAAAGATACGGAAGAAATGTGGCAAATATTCAGGGCATATTTATGTGGAGTTCTGTACAGGTACGTTCCAGTGAGACAGGGAAGTTGTGGTGGAGCTTAGGAACCATGGTGAACAAAGGCTGTAATAAATCTGGTCAAGCGGAAAAGAAAATATTACAAAACGCTCAGAGAGCTTGGTAATGTGAGAGATCTAGCAGATTATAAGGCTAATAGGAAGGAGCTTAATAAGGAAATTAGGAGAACCAGAAGGTGTCAAAAGAAGGGATTGGCGGGTAGGATTAAGGAAAACGCCAAACATTCTACAAGTATGTGAAGAGCACAGGGATAAGGCGTGAAAGAATAGGACCTATCAAGTGTGACAGTGGGAAAGAGTGTATGGAACCGAAGGAAATAGCAGAGGTACTTACTGAACATTTTGCTTCAGTACTCACTATGCAAAAGGATCTTGGTGACTGTGGTGATGACTGGCAGCAAACTGCAACGCTTGAGCATGCAGATATTAAGAAAGAGGAAGTGATGGAGCTTTAGGAAAGTATCAATTTGGCTTAGTCGCCAGGACCGGCTGCGATGTAACCCAGGCTCCTCTGCGAGGCGATGGAGGAGATTGCTGAGCCTCTGGCGATGATCTTTACATCATCAATGTGGACGGGAGAGGTTCCGGAGGATTGGAGGTTGGCGGATGCTGTTACTTTATTCAAGAAAGGGAGTACAGATAGCAAAGGAAATTATAGGCCAGTGAGTCTTACCTCCGTTCTTGGTAAATTGATGGAGAAGGTCCTGAGAGGCAGGATTTTTGAACATTTGGACAGGTATAATATGATTAGGAATAGTCAGCATGGCTCTTTCAAATGCAGGTCGTGCCTTATGAATCTGATTCAATTTTTCGAGGATGTGACTACACACACTGATGAAGAAAGAGTAGTAAATATAGTGTGCATGGATTTCAGCAAGAAATTTGATAAGGTACCCCATGGAAGGCTTAATGCGAAAGCAAGGAGGCATGGGATCCGACGGGACATTGCTTTGTGGATCCAGAACTGGCTTGCCCACAGAAGGCAAAGAGTGGTTGTAGATTATTCTGCCTGGAGGTCGGTCACCAGTGGAGTGCCTCAGGGATCTGTTCAGGGACCTTTACTCTTCGTGATTTTTATAAATGATCTGGAGGGATGGGTTCATAAGTTTAGAGGTCTTGTGGATAGTGTGGAGTGCATTCAAAGCTTACAGTGGGGCATTGGTAGGATGCAAAGTTCGGCTGAGAAGTGACAGATAGAGTACAACCCAGATAAGTGAGAAGTGGCAGAATATAGTATTAATGGTAAGACTCTTGGCAGTGTGGAAGATCAGAGGGATCCTGGGGTCCGAGTCCATAGGACGCTCAGAGCAGCTGCGTCTGTTGACTCTGTGTTTAAGAAGGCATACGGAGGCCTTCATTAATAGTGAAATTGAATTTACGAGCCAAGAGGTATTGTTGCAGCTCTATAGGATCCTGATCAGACCCCACAAGGAGGACTGTACTTAGTTCTGGACGCTGCACTACAGGAAGGACGTGGAAACCATAGAAAGGGTGCAGAGAAGATTTACAAGGATATTGCCTTGATTGGGGAGCATGCCTAATGAGAATTGATTGAGTGAACTCGGTCTTTTCTCTTTTCAGCGACGGAGGATGAGTGGTGACCTGATAGAAGTGTATAAAATGATGACAGGCATTGATCGTGTGGATAGTCAAACGCTTTTTCTCGTTGCTGAAATGGTTGCCAAAAGAAGACACAGGTTTAAGGTGCTCGGGAGCAGGTACAGAGGAGATGTCAAGGGTAAGCTTTTTTAACTCAGAGAGTGGTTAGTGTGTGGAATGCTCTGCCAGAAACGGTGGTGGAGGCGGATACGGTAGGGTCTTTTAAGAGACTGTTAAATAAGTATATGGAACTGAGTAAGACAGAGGGCTATAGGTAAGCATAGTAGTTCCTAAGGCAGGGACATTTTCGGCACAACTTTGTGGGCCGGAGGGCCGGTATTGCGCTGTACGTTTTCTATGTTTTAATGTAACACTGGAGATCGAATGAAATGTCCGCAGCCGATAGGAAAGTTGTCAGGCAAACATCCCAATTCACAGAGAAATAATAAACAGGAGCTGGATTTGAAACAGGAGGTTGATGGTGGACGTAGCGATGCAGATCCGTTTGGTTACGACGAAGAAAGTCAGCCTGTTTCCAAACATCTCCTTCCAGTATACAAGCAAAGAACCCAGTACTCTTTTTACTACTCCGACTCCATTCCCCATTTGCGACCAGAGAGAAGTCGCAATGGAAGGAAACAGGGGCAGAAATCTGAATGAACAATATAACATGAACTCATCCTTTGTACTTCAGCATCTGAGAAATATTGATCATGATATTGGGACATTACTGCCCACGGATAATCATCCTGAGCTGTTACAGACAACTGTCCGCCACAGTCAGTGTAATGCCACAGTAAATCAGAGGAAAGGAAATTGATTGGACTGTGTTCCTATGCGAACATATCAAAAGACCACCACACGTAGCAGTTTTTTAAAGCCACATAATTACATTCGTAACATTCGGCTTTTCCAAAAATAAAATGATAGAGGACTAAGTGAAGAATTAAAGAATCCGTTAAGTTACTTCTGAGTATTTCCAGACGATACCGCTAAACGTGCTAACCAAATGTAAGCATACGAGTGGCAAGCATAAAAACAGAGGAACTTAAGAGATAGGAAGAGGGGTAGTCTATTTGGCCTATCGAGCCTGCTCCGCCATTTAATATCATGGCCAATCTCACCATGGTCTCATCTTCACCTACCCGTTTTTTCCCCTTAACCCTTAAAGCCCCTACGTTGCAAAATTCTACCCGACCTGGTCTTAGATATATTTCCTGGGGCAGCCTGCAGTGTTTCATTGAGCAGAGAATTCTGCATGTTCACTACTCTCTGGGAAAACATTTTCTCCTTAGCTCCGTCCAAAATCTACATTGCCGTATGTTGAGGGTATGGCTCCTAGTTCTGGTTTCATCTACCAGTGGAAACAACTTTCCTGCCTCTATTTCATCCATCCCCTTGATAGTTTTATATGTTTCTACATCGTGTAACCCCAGGCCACATCTTCAAAATAACTCAGAAATGGAAGAAAATGAGATGTTGAAGATAGAACTAGAGCTGAATCAGAAGATGCCAGCAAACGAGTCTCCGTTAGGCTCCGTCATCACAGGCTCCTCCCTCTGATTATTAGGGAGTTAACAAACTAAAGGAATATAGTTTCACTCCATCATTAAGGCGGTAAAGACCATAGTTCGGATTGGGGGATGGGGGCATGTGGCAAAAGCGCCTGTACAGTATACAAATCTATTACTTTAACGGTGATGACGGGGATTATTAAACATAATAATATACAAAAAATCGTTCATTTGATCTCAATCCTATCTTTGGTCAGTGATTGGAGGTGAGAAAACGTTTAAGTCGTTGAAGATATGGTGACATCGTGACGTCATCTTTTAGAAATGTTAACAATTTGCGACGATACATAACTTCCAGCGTCCATTTGCTTTTGACTCGAAAGGATTTCTTAAATGTTGTATGAATCTACTTATAGATTATTTGTTAATTGTTCAACAGTTAAAAGTTCTGCGATAGTTGAACGGGCGAATGCATTGAGAATGTAAAATATTGCACAAAGACTGGACATTTGTGAGTTAAGTTGATGGAGAAACAGAGGTAATGCGTTCGTAAATGAACAGAAGGCAGTCGTGTGATTGTTAGCATTGCATTGAAAGGATGTTTGAATTAATAATTCCTTCACGGAAGGATCTCACTGCCTGCAAATGTCTGCTTCATTGGTTGATATAAATTTGCAGGAACATGTGAATATCAGAGACTGCATGCATTTCCAAAATTGTATAAAGTCTTAGTGTATCTGGGACGCAATCGCCCAAGTCTGGTTTCCCCTTGTTCTTTAGAATATTTGATAAGGATTTTCATCCTCGGAATTAACTGTTTATTTCATATACGCCAATTACCAGCTAGAATTTTAAAGAGAGAAACGTTGGAGTTTAGATTTTTGTTCTGCCTTACTTACGTATTTCGATTCTGTTCTTGTGTTTGTTTGATGTGGCATTGATTTCAGAGGGAGACACGGATTTCACACTGGCCATGTGAAATCAAGGTTAAAGGGATCGAGATATGAGTGTATCTATTCCGGGTACGATAAACCCGCTGTTCAAAGGTAGATTGACATAAGACAAATCCGTGTGTACTCGAATTGGTAATTCGAAATTTGCTTTCTGGGAGGCTGGTTCATTTGGAAAGCAACAAAGAATGCTGCTGAATATTTTCAAATGCTGATATTGAATTGCTGGATTCTACTGAAAAAAATGTTTTGATGTAATCCTAGAATTGCCCTGTAATGGATAAACGTGATTTCAGTTTACATAGCGTGCAGTTTCAGTCCGAATTCAGTATTTTGCCTCAAAATCAGCCTTAATTCAGTAAATTATCCAAGTGCTGTTGGATGGTCAAATTTGGGTCTGTCTGTCAGAACACTGTAATAACAGAGTCTAGATATAGTTGTCAATTGCAATCCAGATTGTACCTTTTTTTTGTGGAACATCACTAGCCAATGTCATCCGGGCAGAATACACTCCATCCACTACCTCATCGGCATTCCCTTAGTTAGCCAGTTCTGAATCTGTGCAGCCAGGTTTCACTCGATCTCAGGCCACCTGACTTGCTGAAAGTGTGCACCACAGGGAACCCAGTCTAATACCTTATAAAACGTATATACCCCACAACGACTCGTCTGTTTCATCTGCCTGCTTTTCACTTTTTCCTGGAATTTATTCTGGCTCATAAGGGACACAACACTATCCTGACTATCCCTAAGCAGAATACGTTTCTCCGTAAATTCCGTCTTTAAGAAGCCTCTCCAATATCTTGCCCACGACTGACCGAAGACTCACTGACGTGTAATTCTCAAGACTATCCCTACTAGATTTCTTGAACAAAGAAATAACATTTGCCAATATCCAATCCTCCCCTACTACGTCTGTGGCCAGTGGTGACGCAAATGTCATGTACAAAAGTGCGGCAATATCTTCGCTCGCTTTCTCTAATTACCTGGATAGCATCCCTTCTAGCACCGGGAAATTGATTATATTCATGTATTCCCAGTTTTCAGCTCGTAATTCTAAGCGTCTGCATGCCTCAGCACACCTGCGTTTTTCGCAGTATCCACATTCATCAATGTCTCACTCACTGGTGAATACCGAAGCAAAGTATCATGAAGGACATTCACCGCCTCCTTGCACTCCAGACACATATTTCCTCTTTTATCGCTGATCTCTCCCACTCTCTCATCTTCCTGCTTTTCCCCAAGCTTAATGCGGCTCTCCCATGCTTTCCCATGTCCCATTTTAGTTCTTCTAAGTCCATTGTTAAATCCCTCCTGCATACACTGTGACTTTCTATAGTCCTACCTGATCCTTTCCATAAAACCTTAATTATATTTCTTTCTTTTTCTTGAAGTACCTTCCATATTGTTTGCTGCTATCCCAGTGCAATGTATGTCGAATGACTGCGCTCTATCGTTCTGAAATGCTGACACGTGGAGAGATCAGTTACCTGACCCATGTCGCTTTCCAGTATTAGCAGAGGATCGGCGGTTCAGTAGTCAGCCTGCCCGCTACTAGTGCCCGGTCTCCTTCTTGTGCACAACTGAGAAATTCTGTCACATCTAAACCTTATTAGCAGAGGAATTGCCGATGAGTATCAGTGAAGTTTAAGTTGCCCGTGATCACAGCCGTGTTAATACTGTATAAGTACCTGTGCAAAATCTATCTCCCGATCTGTCACTGTGTGATGTTTTCGTTTTGGTGATAGGGATTCTATACAAAATACTCTCAGACGAGTGTTTGTTCCCTTCCTAGTTCTGAGTCCTACTCACAGTCTATTAACTTACAATCCCATCACAGTGTCCCCGCTTTCTGCAGCTGTGATACTATGACACACTCCCTGTGTTTAAAAGGCTTTCCCTATACCCTCTTTTACCCGACTATGAACATTTCGAACCATTTGAACCTCTAAACGTCCGGAAATCATTCCTCCCCTTGTGATTGAATTGACTTTATTTCTTACATCCTTCACAGACATGAGAAATAAAAATCTTTAGGCTATGTCCCCATCCAAATGTGCAATGTGCCATCCCAGTAGTTTGTAATAATTTATAATAAATACAACAGTCAATGTAACATCGAAAAGCTCTGAAATTAGCCTGAGTTAATCAGTGGACGAAGCTGTCCAGGAGCCTGTTGGTCCTGGCTTTTAGGCTGTGGTAACGTTTCCCAGATATTGTCAAATCTCTGCGATAGTAGGAAATTGATTCATTTCAGGATGACCAGGCATATGATTGTTTGAATTTATGACATATTTGCCAGACCTATTATGTTTTATTCATAAGTTCTGCTGGACTGCGATTGGAGCGGGAGTTATCTACACAGACGGCCATTTAATGTAAACACATACTTCATTCCATTTTTCAGCTCTTTTCTGAATTTCCTCTGTGTCAGTGTATAGATGCATGTATTGGTGCATACACTGAGAAATTGAAACATGAAACCAAATTGCTGTAGTATATACACGGGGGAGCTCAAATATCTGTCCTGGTAATAGTAATTTTCCACTTGCCATTTCAGGGAATGAGCTACATAGGGCATCCAAAATAATATGAAATTAGTTGAAATTGCAAACAACAAAATCATCGATTTCCTGCGGTTTTCCAACTCGGTATCCTTCTGTTTATCGTTGCTGTTCCGAAGCCCTCTACGAATTCTATTTGCCGCAATTATATGTCTTACTGTTAACCCATTGAAGATAAGAATTAAGCCAATTGGTAGCAACGGTGTTAAAATGCCATCCAGTATTTCCATTCCTTTCCACACATCTGAAGTAGCGTATTCATGTGTGAAGGCGCAACGCCACGGCATGTTGTCAATAATGACGTAAGGTTCAACAACAAAGTAAAACGGGACACATTTCCCACAGCTCACTAAAACCACGCTCACCATAACCACCGTCGCTGTTCTCTCAGTGCAGTATCGTTCCCCGAGCTTTCGACAACATATTGCGATAAAACGATCGAAGGTAAAACTGACCGTAAACCAAACAGAGCAATCCCTCGTCACCAAATAAAATACAAGTGTCAGGGCGCAAACAGGAGTGATGAGCAGGGATCTGGAATACATGTAGATATTATTGGTCTGATCCACTAAAGCGAAAACTAGAACCGCCATCAGATCCGCTGTTGCCATTCCAACCAGGTAACGGGTGATGCATTTGGAAAGGCCGCATTTTCCCCGAGATAGGATCACAATGGCCGTTAAATTAACTACAAGAAATGTGGAGAGAAAAAAAACGTTCAACACAGAATTATCGTTAGCTGCAAATTTCTGAATTGCCACCATTGTTTCAATGCTATGCAGGGTATCATTTATTTTCTTTTTTGGAATTGAAAAATCGGTCCGGGTTTACCGGCTGGACAATAGTGGAGAGAATTAGTGCGGGTTGGCGACTTTCGGACAGATTAGAACCGGGCATCTGATTTCCACGACTCACGTAGTGGTGAAGGTGGATCTCTCCATAAACAACAACATTTCGATTCTTTGAGGTGAAATAGCTGAAGAGTTTATTTGTAGTAAAATCATGTGATTTAATGCATAAGTTATTATTTAACGTTTTATGGAAGAACAGACCTGATTGCCGATAATCGACGGGCCGATCAGTTGAAAAATCTTCTGATCTGGAAATGCGACTACTGTCCGTTCAGAAAGCCGAGGAAGGTTGAACTATGGAATTATTGCAATATCAGCACGAACGTAATTGACATCAGAAATAAAAAAGCATCACTTAGAAACAATATGGAATCAAAGTAACTAAACTATCAGATGTTTGAATCCTCAATTTTGGAAACACATTTCAGAGGAAGGTAGCATCTGTGCTCAGTAAAAGTACAAACAGTTCAGCGGAACAAAGACAAGATGACGACAGCACCATACATAGACTGACCAGCTCCAGTATCTTACCAGGGATACCGATCGCTACAATTGCAGGATAGAAAACGCCCGCGATGTAGTAAATCGCTGGATATCCCATAATCCGTCAGAGGCAGCGTTCAGATATACGGAACGATCCAACTGCTCATCTGGACCGGTGACTGGTTTCACAGAGTTATATGCAATTCAGAGCAAATCCACTGAGCCAATTAGTGTGGTAATTACATCAGTCGCATGAGAGGCAGCCAGCTACACAAACACTTAAATTAAAGTATTTTTCTCACTGGTACCTTGCCATAAATTCGTATCCCCACGAGATGCTACAAGTTATTAACGTTTAAACAAAAGATGATATTAACGTTACCAATGGGCTTTCCATGACATCTCACGTCAGCTGCTGAAATGGGTCATTTACTGATCAGTGTTGTTTCTAACATAGACAATCGTCCTGAACAAAGAACTTGGACAATCAAGATTTATGTTGTCACATCAGTGGAGGACATTCGCTTCTGACGTTGAAGGCCGGACAGTAGCTCGGCAGGTGAAATGTTATACAATATATTAAAGGAGTAGATAGCACCATTGTTTTCTGTTGCTTGTTCCAGTCATTTTGAGTCATTTGAATGATGAAAGTCACAGTACCACCTGATGCCATGTATCACAATAAAACCCGTTTCATGCAAAGTTTTTCTGAGCTTATAAACGAGATCCAGATGATTACTGCAGTTTCCCTCATCATAAAAAAATGTGTCCATAGGAATTCAGCTACTTCTTGTAGAGGGATTGATTAACGTAACTATCTAGATTAACAGAGAGTGGACGGTTAATTCTGTGACTCTGTCAAGTCTACTGCAGGGATTGGTGTTCGGCCATTTGTTATTTACCATGAATGTTAATGACTTAGATGTCGATGTAGATAACTGAATCAGAAGAATTGCGGACATCTGCTAGGTTGGGAGCGTCGTTACCGCTGCAGTCTCTATCCATTGTTACGTATTCAGGCAACAATAAATATATGTGAGTTAGGCAAGGTTTTTTTTTATAACAAAATAACACTTTTATTAAACACTGAAAACAAACCCCCCAAAAGTAAACAAACACTAACGTAACCGGAAATCAGCTGCTGTGCGGCAGCTTAAACAGTTCTTAAAGCGATGCAGCTCAAACAGTTCTTAAAGAGATGTTGCAAAAACAGTTCTTTAAAGTAATATTGCCAAAAGTTCAAAAATGCTCACAGTCCATTTAAAAAGTAGAGACTTTTTTAGACGATTTAAATTCTCTTTCACGTCGTTTTTCTTCTGTTTCCAAAGTCGAACTTTTCCCACGAAGAATTTTATGAAACGTAACGGCTTAAAGGCACTGACCTTTCCTTTATCACACTGTCCTCAATCTTCTGCTATCCCGCAGAGATTAACACGAGAACAGTCAACGAATTCCTTTCGAATAAGGATCAAATAAGGTCGAACCCGTTTCACCGTCGAAATTCGATTCTCCTAGATCTTTAACTCCCGAACTCCGATCTTCACTTTCCAATGATTCTTAACCAACAGTATTGTAAATAAACTGCTGGCGATGACCTTTTTAACTTTCGGCATTCGATAAAACTTCATTTTTCAACTAAACTGCGTCATAACATTAAATCACGCAGTGGCATGAAATCAACATGGCAAATCGAGCCACGAACTGCCCCACCTCACAGGGTGGAGTCTTCCTTTTATAACCTGTAAAAGAAAACCTGTCACATGACCTCTACTGGCGGGAAAATGACGTCACTCCACCATCACAAGACCATTACCTCAAGTCCAGTATAACTTCGACCCCAGTCACGTGACAAGGATACCACTGTCACGTGTCACGTGTACGTAACACCATGCTTGTAGCTTGATGTTGACTAGCTGGGAAATGAGCTGATAATTGACAGATGGCATTTAATACAGACAAGTGTGAGATGGTCTGTATTGCGAAGAAAGATACAACAGGTTAAAACGCACATACTTTCTGGACTTTCGTATGCAGCACTTAAAAAGAGACCTGGGAATACAGATCGATATTTCCAAGAAATCGTCACGTATTGAGCTCTAATCACATTGGCCTTCACAGTCAATTCCCTGAGTACAGGAGTTGGGACGCTATGTTGAAGCTGTATAAAACATTGGTGAGGCCGTAGATAGAAAATCGTGGGCTACTCCGGCCACCTACGTACTGTTAAAATATCAAGAAGCTTCAAAGTGTGCAGTGATAATTTCAAAGGAGCATTTCGGGGACAGATTACAAGAGTTAGAGGGACGGGTTAAAGAGGTTAAGAATTTATTCCTTTGAGAGCAGGAAAATGTTTGGAGATCATACAGAAGAATACAAAATTGTGAGAGTTACACACAGGGCGAATTCCTGGAGATTGTCCCCGGAGAGCATTTTAGAGATAGTGATCACAATTCTATTTCCTTTACCATAGCATTGGAGAGGGATAGAAACGGACAAGTTAGGGAGACTTTTAATTGGAGTAAGGGGAAATATGTGACTATCAGGCAGGGACCTGGAAGCATAAATTGAAAACAGATGCTACAAGAAAATGTACGAAAGAAATATGGCAAATGTTCAGGGGATATTTCAGTGGGGTTCTGCGAAGGTACGTTCCAATGAGATATGAGAAGTCTTGTCGGGTACAGGAACAGTGGTGAACAAAGGCTGTTGTAAATCTAGTCAGGAAGTAGAGAAGAGCTTACAAAAGGTTCAAAAACTCTACTGGGTGTTTTTATAGTCCACCCAACAGCAACAGGGAACGAGGAGTAGATCCAGAGACAGATTCTTGAAAGGTGTAATAATGGCGGGGTTGATGTGGTGAGACATTTTGATTTCCCAAATATTGATTGGCATCTCCCGAATGAGAAGCATTTAGATGTGGTAGAGTCTGTTACCTGTGTCCAGCAAGGCTTCCTGACACACTATTCAGATAAGCGTACAAGAAGAGAGGCTGTACTTGACCTGGTATTGTGAAATGAATCTGATCACGCGTCAGGTCTCTCAGTGGGAGTGCATTTTGGAGATAGTGATCACAATTCTATCTCCTTTACCACAGCATTGGAGTGGGAAAGGAACAGACAAGTTAGAAAGGCGTTTAATAGGAGTAAAGGGAAATATGAGGCTATCAGGCAGGAATTTGGAGGCATAATTGGAAACAAATTTTCTCAGGGAAATGTTTGGAAGAAAAGTGGCAAATATTCAGATGATATTTCCTATGAAACATGGAAAGTAGGGTACAGAAACCGGGATGTACAAAGGCAGTTGTAAATCTAGTCAAGAAGAAAAGAAGAGCTTACTAAGGGTTCAAACACCTAAATAATGATGGAAATGTAGAAGATTATAAGGCTAGCAGGAATCAGTTTAAGAATGAAATTAGGAGAGCCAGAAGGGGCCATGAGAAGTCCTTGGCGGACAGGATTAAGGATAACCGCAAGGCATTCTCCAAGTATATGAAGAGCAAGAGTATAAGATGTAAGAGATTAGGACCGTTTACGTGTGAGAGTCGGAAAGTGTGCATGGAACCGGAGGAGATAGCAGAGGTACTTAATGAATATTTTGCTTTAGTATTGACTACGGAAAAGGGTCTTGCCGATTGTAGGTATGACTTGCAGTGGATTGAAAAGCTTGAGCTTGTAGATATTAATGAAGAAGATGTGCTGGATCTTTTGGAAAGCATCCAGTTAGATAAGTCACCAGGACAGAAAAGGATGTACCCCAGACAACTGTGGGAAGAGAGCGAGGCGATTGTTGAGCTTCTGCCGATGATCCTTGCATTATCAATGGGAACAGGAGATGTTAAGGAGTATTGAAGGGTTGCGGATGTTGTTCCTATATTCAATAAACGGGGTTGGGATAGCCCAGGAAATTATTGATCAGTGAGTCTTAATTCATTGGTTGGTAAGTTGATGTAGAAGATCCCGAGTGGCAGGATTTATGAACATTTGGAGAGGCATAATGTTATTAAGAATAGTCAGCATGCATTTGTCAAAGGCAGGTAATGCCTTACGAGCCTGATTGAATATTTTCAGGATGTGACTAAACACATTGTTGAAGCTGGAGCATTAGATGTAGTGTATATGGATTTTAGCAAAGTAAGGAGACATGGGATCCAAGGGGACTTTGCTTTGTGGATTCAGAATTGGCTTGTCCACAGAAGGCAAAAAATGGTTGTAGACGGGTTATATTATGAATACAGGTCGGTGACCAATCGTGTGCCTCACTGATCTGTTCTGGGACGCCATCTCTTCGAGATTTTTTTCAATGACCTCGATGAGGAAGTGGAGGGTTGTCAGAGGTTACAGCTTTACATCGACAGGATACAAATATGGGCTGAGAAGTGGCAGACGGGATTCAACCCAGATAAGTGTTAGGTGGTTCAGTTTGTTAGGTCAGATATGAAGGCAGAATATAGCATTAATGTTAAGACTCTTGGCAGTATGGAGGATTGAAGGATCTTGGGGTCCGAGTCAATAGGATCCTCAAAGCTGCTACGCAGGTTGACTCTGTCGTTAAGAAGGCATACGGTGCATTGGCCTTCATCAATCGTGGTATTGAGTTTAAGTGCCGAGAGGTAATGTTGCATCTGTATAGGACCCTGGTCAGAATCCACTTGAAGTACTGCCCTCTATTCTGATCACTTCACTGCAGGAAGGACGTGGAAACAATAGACATGGTGTAGCCGGGATTTACAAAGATATTGCATGATCTAGGCCTCCTTTCCTTGGAGCAACGGAGGATGACAGGTGACCTGATAGAGGTGCACAAGATAATGAGAGGCATTGATCGTGTGGATAGTCGGAGGCTTTTTCCCAGGGCTGAAATGGCTAGCATGAGATGGCGTAGTTTTAAGGTGCTTGGTAGTAGGAATAGAGGAGATGTGAGGGTTGTTTTTTTTTTTACGCAACGAGTGCTGAGTGCGTCGAATGGGCTGTCGGTGGCGTTGTTGGAGGCGGGAACGATAGGGTCTTTTAAGAGACTCCTCGTTGGGTACATGGAGCTTAGAAAAATTGAAACTTTTTGGTAAAACCTAAGTATTTGTAAGGTAGGAAAATATTCAGCACAAATTTGTGGGCCGTAGGGCGTGTATTGCGCTGTAGGTTTTAAATGTTCATATACTTCTACCCTCAATCGCAGAGATTGGGGTCGCAGCCCAGCAAATCTATGGATGTGAACCTTCCTCTCCGCAGGATATGTACAGCAACAGATGCGTAATAAAGGGTCCACGAGATTAACAGGGACTCCAGCCACGCGAACCGTAAATTGTTTCAGGTGATTCCGTCTGCCAAGCAATGCCGCAGCATGAAGGCCAGGACCAACAGGCTCCATGAAAGCCTCTTTAACCAAGCCATCAGATTTATCAACGCATGTTGATGTGATTGCATATCTGACTGTGCATTGTATGTGACTGTACATACAGACAGTACACACGACAATTCCGTACGCAATCTTAGTTTTAGAGCAATATCCTACCACATGGGTAATAAATAACAGCGGACAGAACACCAATCCCTGCAGCAGATGTGTCACAGACAAAGAATCAACCATCCACTCTTTGGCCTCTTATGCGTAACCACTGTTCTATCCATATTGCTTTAGTTTGATGGGCTTGAATGAAAATTGGAAGACAACATGCGATTTTCACCTGAGGAAATAAACAAATGTGGTGGCTCATTTGTGTTTGATGGGGACATGATCGGCACCTTGGGTTTTTAGCACACAATTTCAGTGCGAATATAAGGTATTGCATTCTATGGTGTTTAATTCCGTTTTCATGACAAAAATAGACCAGCCTGGGAACTTGTTGATACATCACAGATATTAGTTTCTGCTTTTGCTCAAACCGAATATGGTTGGAGAAATCTTGGTAGAATTGTGGCAGCTCTGGCTAATGCCTGTAAAGTTAAATAGACTGCTCCACCAGTCACCGTTATGGAGTAAAGTGGTCAAGTCATTCACGACTTGACGTTCTGTGCTTCATACCGAACCGCCGATATCCCATTTCAGCAGCTGAAACCAGGTGCCTTGGAAATTATATTGGTAACATTCCTATTTTCTTTTGGTTTAAAGTTAATAGACTGTTACATCCCTTGGGGAGACGAATTTATGGTACGGTTTCGGAGTGAGAAAAACACTAATGTCAGTGTTCTGTAGCTGGTTGACCCTAATGTGACTGATGTCATAACCACATTAATTGCAACAGAGGAGTTACTCTGAATAGCAAATAACTCTGTAAATCCGATCACCGGTCCATATGAACCGGTGGGATTTTCTGCACAGTCGAAAGCTGCTTCTGAATATGGGATATCCAGCGATTTACTACATCGCGAGTGTTTTCTATGCTATAATTGTAGCGATTGGTATCCCTGGTAAGATACTGGAACTGGTCACTATGTGCATGGTGCCGCCGTCTTCCCTTTGTCCCGCTGCACTGTTCGGACATTTACTTAGCACAAATGCTGCCCTCAGTATCCGTTTCCATAATTTTCTGATATAATGATTTTTTTTTCTATTTTGTCAAATACGTTGTTGCCGATTTGTCATAGTTTCAGAGTTTGATCTCACTCGGCACTGTGAAACGATAGGAGTCGATATTCCAAATCGGCAGCTTTTTCAAATGACCGTCCAGTCGAATATCGACACCCAGGTCAGTTCTTCCATAATCACTAAATTATAACTTATGCTTTGAAACTCATTAATTTCACTACAAATAAACTGCTCAGTTGTTGCAACTCCAATAATTGAAAAGGCGTTGTTTATGGAGTGGTCGACCGTTCAGCGGCACGTGCATCGTGGAAATCAGATGCCTCGCTGTAAACTGTCGGTAGGTCGCCAACCCACTGCCGCTCCACTCCATTATTGTCACCCAGCCGTAGTGCACCGACAAAGCCGGCACACGTTGGATTTGTGCTTTTCACTTAAAAAAAAAAACTATATAGCCACGGGAACTATAACTACCTTTGTTGTTCCGTCAGTGCAGTATCGTTCCCGCAGCATAACTCCAGAAAACTGGAAGAATGGTGGGCATTCAGAGAGTGGCAACAAACGATAATTCTGTGTTTTTTCCCCTGCAAATTTCTTGTAGTTAATTTAACGGCGATTGCGATCCTATCTCGGGGAAGGTGCGGACTCTCCAAATGCATCACCCGTTACCTGGTTGGAATGGCAACAGCGGATATGATGGTGGTTATAGTTTTCGCTTTAGTGAATCAGAGCAACAGTATCTACATTTATTCCAGACCCCTTCTCATCACTCCTGTATGCGCTCTGACACTTGTATTCAGGGTTGTAACGAGGGACTTTTTTGTTTGGTTTACAGTCAGTTTTACCTTCGATCGCTTCATCGCAATATGTTGTCGGAAGCTGCGGGAAAGATACTGCACTGAGAGAACAGCAGCTGTGGCTATGGTAACGGTGGTTATAGTGAGCTGCGGGAGAAGTGCCCCGTTTTACTTCTCCATTGAACCTTACGTCATCATTGACAATATTCCGCGGCGTTGCTCCCTCACACATGAATACGCTACTTCACCCGTGTGGAGAGGATACGAATTACTGGATAGCATTTTAACACCGTTGCTACCAATCGGCTTAATTCTGGTGTTAAATGGGTTAACAGTAAGACATATCATTGCGGCAAACAGAGTTCGCAGAGCGCTTCGGGAAAACAGTGATAATCAGAAGGATACCGAGGTGGAGAACCGCAGAACATCGATGATTTTATTGTTTGCGATTTCAGCTAATTTCGTATTATTTAGGATACCCTATGTAGCTCATTCCCTGAAATGGCAACTGGAAAAGTACTTGTATCAGGACAGATATTTGAGGTCCCCGGTATATATAGTACAACAACTTGGGTTCATGTTACAAATTCTGAGTATGTGCACCAATACTTGTGTCTATACACTGACACAGAGGAAATTCAGAAAAGAACTGAAGAATGGAATGACGTATGTGTTTACATTAAATGGCCATCTGTGTAGATAACGTCCACGTCCAATTGAAATTCACCGAAGATTTCTAATAAAACAGTTTTAAAAATGAGCAGGTCATGAATTCAATCAATCATTTGCCTGGCCATCCTGAAATTGCAAAACCACAGAAGGTTATATACCTCATGGAGTTAAGCCAGGAAACTGGGCAAATGCTCAATGGCTGGCGTGATTGCTACATTGGTTGAATGACTCCAAACTATCGCAGAGACTTGACAAACACAAGGGCAGGAATGGCTTCCGGACATACCCATGTTCAGATATTTCTAAATTGTCAGAGTCGGGTAAAAGAGAATAAAGTGAGTGTCATTGAAACACACGGAGAGTATGATAGTAAGTCTGCTTTTGAAAGGGAAGAAACAGTGGAGAGATTGTCTATTGATTGACTGTGATTAGAGCTCAGAAGCAGAAAGTGAGCAGCCATTCGTTTGGGAGTATACTGTAGAGACCACATACCCTGAGCTATCTCCAAAACATAAAAAATGTACGAAGCCAGCGAGGACCTGATCGGGAGATAGATTTGGGACAGATGACATATTAACAAGGTTGTTGTCACAGACAACTTAAACATCCCTAATATCACTGGCACTTCCTCAGGTTAAAAGGATCAGATATGACAGAATTTCCCAATAAGCGGACAGGGGGACTACAGAACATTCCATTCAGGATCTAGTACCAGAAAATGTCGCAGTTCTCCTCGCGGATCAACTATCCCACAGCGGCCTGACCTTAACCTTACACTGGGATACGATCTGACAGTATGGAATGTATTTAATTAGTGCTATTAGGTAGGCAGTTGGAGCCGAATTTGGGAAATAGTGTGCTCCTTGAAATGCGCAACCAATGATTGTTAATGGAACAGTTGACTCGGGTCCAGTATAGACTTGTCTCATTGAGGCTTGGAACGGAAGGTAGTGCAACGTAACCCTGGTTGACAAAAGATATGGAACACCTCGTCAGGAAGAAGAAAGACAGATACTTCAGATTCATGAAGAAAAGATCAGACAGGGCTGTGGAAAGTCACAAGGTAGACATGAAACAAATTAACTTAACCTAGAAGATATAAAATGGGGCATGAGAATGCCTTGGAGGGTTGCATTACGGTACACGACGAAAAGGAGGGTGACGAAAGAGAAGGTGGGACAGATCAGAGGTAAATGAGGAAGCATGTGTCTGGATTGCAAGGAGTCAGTTAAAGTTCTTAATGATACTTTGCTTCCGTATTCACCAGTGAGCGAGTCCTTGATAAATGTGGATCCAGCATAAAAAGGCCGATATACTGGGGCATGCCTACGTTAAGATTTATGCGTTGGAAACTTGTAAAACATTAAAATAAACCATTCACCAGTGGTAGAAGGTGTGTACCACAGGTAATTAGAGAAAGCGGGCGAAGATATTACTGTGCTTTTGGGCATGATATTTGCGTCTTCACTAGCCACAGCAGTACTAACAGGGGATTGGAGGATGGCGAATGTTAATTCCTTGATCAGGAAATGCAATATGGAATGTTTTGAGAATTGCAGGTAGTAAGTCTTCATTCAGTAGTGGGCAAGCTATTGGAGAGGATTATTAAAGAGGGAATTTATGAATATCTGGAGAAACATATTCTGGATGTGAACAGCCAGCATGGTTTTGCTGGAGCAGGTCGTTCCTTATCAGCCAGATTGAATTCCTTGAAAAAGTGAAAAAAAATTACAGATGAGGACAGAACAGACAATGCGGCGTGTATTAATTATGTAAGGTGTTTGACCGCATTATGCCTGGTATCCACATTCAGAAAGTGAGACGGAACGGAATCGAGCGAAACCTAGTTGCACACACTGAGAATTGGCGTACTAACAGAAGGCAGATTAGATAATACAAAAAGGGAAGACAGTGGCCAGTGATGCTCCGCAAGGAAGGTATACACTTCAGTGCACCTTACAACTATGGCTCCACTCCGCAATTACAGTGTTCTGAAAGACCGACAGTAGTTTGACCATCTTGCAACGCTTGAATATTTTCTTGAAATACTGCTGACGATGAATGCAAAATTCTGAATTTCAGAATGGAACTGTACGCTATATAATCTGACCTCCCGTTTGCATATTACAGGGCTGATGCTACAGTGATATCGAAACAAATATTTCCGGTCGAATCCTAACACTCAACATTTCATAGTCTTCAGCAGCCTCTGTTTGTTCTCCCCAAATCAACCAAACTCCAAAAATGCGAATTCCGAATTCCGATTTCAAGTATACGTGAATTTGTCCTTATGCCAAATTATCTTTCAACAGTGGGTTTGCCGTACCCGGAACAGACACACTAATATTGCGATCCCTTTAACCCTGATTCCACCTGGCCGATGTGGAATCCACGTCTGTCTCTGAAATCAGTACAAAAGTAGACAAATAAAAGAGTACATTCTAAATACGCAGGTAAAGTAAAACACAAATAAGCACTTGCACATTTCTATCATCAAAACCGTTGCAGGTAACTGGCGTATGGAGAATAAACAGTTAATTGCCAAGGTGAAATTCCTTATCAAATATGCTAAAGAGCAAAGTGAAGGTAAATGCGGGTGATAGTCGCCCAGATACACTAACAGTTTCTGAAAGAAGCCCACATTCTAAAATTCACATCAGATCCTGGAAATGCATTTCACTCAAGGAAACAGACGTTTTGAGTTAGTCGTATCGTGTTGTGAAACAGTGGATTAATTCAAATATCCTCTCAAAACAAACCTAACAAACACATGACTGCCTTCCGTTCATTCATTAACGAATAATCTCTCATTATATTTCAAGTGAACTGATAAATGTCCAGCCCTTGTACAATATTTAACATTCTCAATGCATTCACACTTCAAACTATCACAGAAAAGGACATAATTTTAAGTGTTGAACAATTCACAAATAATTTATAATTAGAATCATACAACATTTAAGAAATACTTTCGCGTCTAAAGCAAATGGACGCTGGAAGTTATGTATCGTCCGCAAATTAATATTCAACCTATTTAAAAATAACGTCAGCGCGTCATCAAATCTCCAGCGGCGTCCACGTTCTCTCACCTCCAATCTCCGAACAAGGATAGGATTCAGTGTAAATGAAAATTTTGTTGAAAAGTATCAGGCTTAATAATCCCTGTTACTACCGCTGAATGAACAGATTTCGACCCAGTGCTGGGAACATTGCCCCAAGAAAATCCGGTCCGCAAATACCGCCTTTATCGCCTTACTGATGGAGTGAACGTATATTCCTTTAGTGCGTTACCTCCCTTATAATCTCAGACTTGCACTTTCTTGTACACACGTTAAAACGTTTTACTAAATCTCAATTCCTCACGGTGTGTAAGGACAGAGGGATGAAACAATGTCACTGACTGTCCAGATTCACCACATATATCTGACTACTGGCTCTAAATTTTCTCAATATAATGCTTATTCATTGTGGCCCTTGGAACACCATTCATCGATCTGACGAAAATGTACTTGAGTGCTTGCCACTCCTCTGGTTACATGTGGTTAGAATGTCTAGTGAGATACTTTGTTCATACCCTGTAATAACTTAAGGGATTCTTCAATTCTTCACTTGCTGCCTTTTTTACTTGTATTTTCTGCAAAGTCGTGTGTTAAGAATGTAATTCTGAGGCTTAAAAAGGCTGCTATGTGCTATGACCTAATGATATGTTCCAACAGAAACATATTCAAATCAATGTCCTTGCAACAGCGGTACCTGGACCGTGTACTGCTGTCCGGTGAGCAGCTGTCAGTAACAGCTCAAAATAATCATCCACAGGCACTAATGTCCCAACTTCCTGAGCAATATCCTTCAGACGCTTAAACACAAAGGAAGTAGCGCATGTTATATACTTATTTCAGTTTCCTGCCTCGTTTCCTTACTCTGCGATTTCTCTCTAGTCCCACATGGGAAAACCACCAGGAATAGTATAGACTTCTTCGATTTGTATGCTGGCAAGAGACGTTTGGAACGAGGCAACCTATCTTCGTCATAACCGTACGGAGCTGCGTCACCACGTCCCTTCCTATTTCGAAAACACACTTTATATCTCGCTGAATGGGCAAGATGGTCCTGCAGCTTTTCTAACTGCTTTGGGAACTTCTTCTAAACTTTAGTGTTATGTTTCTTTTCTAAAATTGATTTAGGAATTACAATCATAATGTGTTTACATCAGTGCACATTTTTCCCAATCCCTCCACTTTGCTACAAGCTAAAATGATTCTTAACACTTACTCTTTTCTATAATAAGCTTTCTAAAACTGATTGACATGCGTCATTGTCCACGCTCCTTGAATCCACTTGCCTTGTAAATTGTTAGGCTTCTCCTTAAGGTGAATATTTGCTGTTCAAGTCGGACAGATTATGCGACGCATAATTGCTTCTTCTAATCATTCCCGTTGTGCTTTGGATTGCTGCCCACTTTGACCCCAATCCTTAATTAAATATCCTTATGCTCTGACTTCGTTTAAATACCACACGTCACATCTTCCCGTAGGGAGTCATACACATTGTTTGTTTGTTTGTTTGTATGTATGTTTGTTTGTTTATTTGTTTATCTATTCATCCATTTATTTATTTATTTATTTATTTATTTATTTATCTATCTATCTATTTATTCATTTTCATCCATGCCTCCATGACCAGCGTAGTCTACACAATGACCTTACGTATTTCTCCATCAGATTATATAAAAAAGTGAGGGTGTGATGTAATTATGGGTGACATTAATTTCCGAAATACTATGTCGGAGAACCCAGTGACTAATGGATAAGAAAAAAAAAAGCGTTTTCGTTGGAACTTTAAATTATTGTTTTTTTTTGACCCAGTATGTTCATACTCCAGCAAGAGGAGAATCCTGTCTAAATTTGATATTCTGTAACAATCGGAGTAGTATTTTGAGTACATATGTTGCTGTGCCTTTAGGAACAAGTGATCATAACATTGTTAGTCTCAGTTTTTTGGAGATAATGTATCAGTAAAGAACAAATCAAGTAAATCAATTTCGGGAAGGTAATGTTTGTGAAGATGCAGGTAAGACTTTAAAAGATGAACTGGAAGGATCTGTTTAACATTGGGTCATTTAAGCAGCAATGGGGCCGAAAGTAATCCACACAATGCAGGGAAAGTTCATAGCCAAGGTCAGGAGAAGCAATAAAAAACAATAGATCAATGTTCAAAGTTCAAAGTAAAATTTATTGTCAGTGTACACATATGACACCACACACAACCCTAAGATTTATTTCCTGTTGCTGTACATAGCAAATCTATAGAAGGTGACATGGATGAATAAAGATATAAATAAAATATTGAATAAAAGACAGCTATATAAGGATTACAAAAACATATTAATGATCTTAACCATAGGACATATGGAAATGTGAGAACTACAGTGAAGAGGGAAATTCATGTTGCCAAAAGACAGTTTGAGATGTATATAGCCGAAGTTAAACAAAAAGACATTTTATCAATAATTTAGTATTTAAAGGAACTGCCATGGAAGAACTTAAGTGTATTAAGAATAATAGTGAGGTGTTAAATTATGCTGAGAATGTCATAGCGGATACCGTTAACACATAGATTGCTGAAGCATTCACCTGTGAAAATGCCATCGATATGCTAGCAGGTGTAGAGTGAAAAAAAAAGATATTTTAAGTGACTTACAGACTTTAACAAGTGAGGGCATCTTCAGTTGAAAATGCTGAAATTAATAAATCACCAGGGCCGGACAACAGATATCCAAGGGTACTTACAGAGGTCTGCGATTCTATATACAAACCGCAAATTTGTATTTTTGAGAAGTGTTTGACGAGTAGGAATTGGCTAAATGTGTCCCTGTATATAAGAATGAGAAACACAAGCAGCTGATGAGATCCAGCATGTTCGCAAAATGTCAGCATTGGCTCAGAAAGCAGCAATCGTGTTTTACTAATATGCTGAAGTTCTATGACAGAGAGAATTTATGTACACATTAGAGCAGTTGAAATTTTTTCCAAGACTTTGAGATGTTGTTAATTATCAAATTACAGGAGGTAGGGAATCAGGGAAAGGTCTGCGATTGCGAGGAGAATTGGCTGAAAAGCAGAAGACAACGAGTTATTGTGAGAGGATCATTTTCACACATAGAAGATGTTTTACAGTGGGGTTCTGCAGGGATCAATTTTGGGACGCCTGCTGTTTTAACTTAAGATTAATATTTCTGTTAATCACATAACAATTAAACTAGTAATGTTCGCTGATGACACTGAATTAGGGTGCTTCCTAATAACATCCATGCAGCAGAATCGATGCAGTTAGATCGAAACAAAATCCAGATTGGAGCAGATAAATATTAGAACATTTAATGTGAGTAAATATAAAGTATTACATTTAGAAAAGTGCAAATATTAGACATAAATATACAATGGCGGGTCTTGAGTTATAGAGTTAATAGTATGAGAATGATTTGGGAGCCGTGTTAGACTCATCACTATCAACATCTGGACAATTAAGAAGGCTGACAGAATGTTGGCCTATACAATGCGCTCAGTGGAGTTCATTTTTAGAGAAGTTTACCTGTATCTGTATAATGCGCTTTTATGGACACACCATGAGTACTGTGTGCAATCTTGATCTCCATATTCTGTATGGGATATGAAGGCACTGGAGACAGTTCCGAGAAGGGAGACTAGAATTATTCTACGTCTGTAGGGTATGAGCTCAGAAGAACGAATGAAGGAGCTAAATTTTTTGGCCTGGGCAGAAATGTAATTCAAGGAGACATTATAGAGATCTTCAAAATTACTAAGCTATGTAGATGAAGAGAGCTGCTACTTCAAAGTTAATCCTGCTTCAAAGGCACCGGGCCATTGGTGGAGACTGGCAAAAACAAAGAAATTTCAGGCAAACATCAGGAAGCATTTCGGGTAAGGTCTGTACAAACAAAACCTATGGAATGGTTCTCGTCCGCGAAATCCTTTTTGCAAAGAGGATGGGAATGTGGTCGTTTGAGAAAATAGATTTCTAATAGAGTTTGGCCATTTTACAAGCCAAACATTTGGTGATTGTGGAGACAGCAACAGTAAAGATGGAGAAAGGGGGATACGGACGCGCAAGATGTGAAATACAAGTCAGTGCTGTTGTAGAAAATCAAAACCACTTGGAATGTCGGAATCATCCACAGTGACAAAACAGTTCATTGCTCACGTTGCTCACAGCATGGAGCTCTCCTGCTAGAAAACACAAAGGAATACTTCATTGTCTCATGAATCCCGATTTCACTTGTTTCTGTCCTTCAATCCACATCCGCCTGCATGGTTCTAGCAAGAGGAAATGCGAGACTGAGTAATAACATTACATCGTACGACTGCGTGGTGTTCACAATTACTGTATGTTTTAGAAAATCGTGTGTTCTGTGACTGTTCGCCCGTCTCTATGCCTACGCTCTCTCTTTCTCTGTCTATTCCTTCTCTCTCTCTCTGTTTCTCTGACATGCGCCCCAACGATCACATTGATAATTGGTCTATATCTTAAAGCTTTATTAAAACGTGTTCCTGAGAAATAACTTCGAAATGGAAAGTTAAAGCAGTATCCTTGCAAACGTTCTGCCGGACATATCTAACGTTACAGAAATCTCTTATTATTAGTTTTATTTTCTAATATTTTCTCTCAGCTCAAGATGGTAAACCCCAAGGTACGACCAGAGCCAGGCATACTCACTTCTCAATTGTTGAGAATTTCAGGACTATTCTGATAGTGTTAGTATGTTGTCTTCTGGAGATTAGCGGAGAGAGTGTTAAAGAGTGACCAGACTAATAGAGGAACGGAGAGAGGGGTAAAGAGTGACCAGACTAATAGAGGAACGGAGAGAGGGGTAAAGAGTGACCAGACTAATAGAGGAACGGAGAGAGGGTTAAAGAGTGACCAGGTTAATGGAGGAACGGAGAGAGTGTCAAAGAGTGACCAGATTCTGTAATCCGAATAAAGAATATAATATGCTCTACTTCCTTTGTACCTCAGTATCTGATAAATATTGATTATGATATTGGGACATTACTGCCCGCGGATAATCATAGTGAGCTGTTACAAGCAACTGATTACCAGAGAGTAGTGTCATGTCACCGTATGGCAGAGGAAATGAAATTGATTGGACTGTGTTCCTATGTGAAGATATCAAAAGACCGCAACATAACAGTTTTATAAAGTCTCAGAATTAATTTCGTAACATTCAACTTTTCCGGAAATACAAGGATAGAGGACTAAGTGAAGAATTAAAGAATCCGTTAAGTTACTTTTCAGTGTTAGCAGAGGATGCCGCTAGACGTGCTAACCGAATGCAGTCATACGAGCGGCAAGCATAAAAACAGAAGAACTTAAGAAATAGGAACAGAGGTCGGGCGTTTGACCCATGGAGCCTGCTTCGCCATTTAATCAGTTCATGGCCAATCTGTCCATGGACTCATCTCCAACTAGCTGTCTTTTCCCCTTAACCCTTAATTCCCCTACATTGCCAAACTCTATCCGAACATGTCTTAACTATATTTCATGAGGTAGCCTGAGTTGTTCATTTGGGCAGAAAAGTCTGCTGATTCACCACGCTCTGGAAAAACATTTCCTCCTTATCTCTGTCCAAAATGTATATAGTGTATCTTGAGGTCATGTCTCCTAGTTCTGGTTTCATCTATCAGTGGAGACAACTTTCCTGCCTCTATCTTATCCATCCCTTTCATAGTTTTATATGTTTCTACGCCGTGTAACTCCAGGCCACGGCCTTAAAAAGTTCTCAGAAATGAAAGAAGAATAGATATTAAAGATAGAAATATAGCTGAATCAGAAGATGCCAGCAAACGAGTCTCCATTAGGCGGCATCATCTAAGTTCCTCCCTCCGATTATAAAGGAGTTAAAACACTAAAGGAATATACCTTCACTCCATCATTAAGGCAGTAAAGACCATAGTTCCGGTTGGTGGGCGCATGTGGCCAAGGTACCAGTACTGTAAACGAATCTGTTACTTTAACGGTGGTGGTGGAGATCATTAAAACTCATAACATTCAACAAATTGTTCACTTAATCTCAATCCTATCTTTGGTCAGCGATTGGAGGTGAGAAAACGTTTAAGGAGTTGCAGATTTGTTAACGTCGTAACGTCATATTTTAGAAATGTTGCATAATAATTTGTGGATGATACATAACTTCCAGCGCCCATTTGCTTTAGACTCGAAAGGATTTCTTAAATGCTGTATGATTCTAATTATAGACTATTTGTTAACTGTTGAACACTTAAGGGCTCTGCGATAATTTAACGTGGGAACACACTGAGAATGTAAAATATTGAACAAGATCTGGGTATTTTTGAGTTCTGTTGAAAGAGAAACAGAGCTAATGCGTGCATGAAAGAACTGAAGGCAATCGTGTGATTGTTAATATTGTAGTGAAAAGATGTTTGAATTAATCTTTTCTTTAACAAGAGGATCTCACTGCCTGCAAATGGCTGCTTCATTGGTTGAAATAAATATGCAGGAACACTCTGTCAGAGACCGTTTCCTTTTCAGAAATTGTATAAAGTCTCAATGTACGGGGTCCGCAATCACCCACATCTTGTTTCACTTTGTTCCTTAGATTATTTGGTAATTATTTTCGCGCTGGGGTTTAACTGTTCATTCTATCTAGGACAGTTACCAGCGACAGGTTTGAAGGAAGAAACGCTGGAGCTTAGATTACCGTTTTGCCATACCTGCGTATTTCGAATGCGTTCTTGTGTTTGTTTGCTGTGGTGTTGAATTCAGAGGGAGACACGGATTCCACACTGGCCATGGGAAATCAACGTTAAATAGATCGAGATATAACGGTATCTATTCCGGGTACAATAAAACCGATGTTCAAAGGTAAATTGACATGAAACAAATTCTTGTTGATTGTCACATGAAGAGAGTCTGTTGGCACTGGGTATCTATTCACCGGACCTCAGCAGAATTAGGGGTGACCTCGTTGAAATCAATCTAAGGCAAGGGATTGGGAGGCCTGGAAGAGTACGATCAGCCCATGATTTAATTTATTTCTCCCGTTCTTCTGTCTTCGACGCCTCCTCAACTTCCGTTTGCCTATTTCGTCCAGGAGCTTCGCTTGGCTCCCTTGTTTTAAATTCTGCAACTGCGCTTGGCCGCTGTTCCTTCACACTTTGTTAAGGTAACCGATCAGAAATTTTTAAATTTCGCTTTTTAAGATTTTGCCTGACCCGCCGAATGTTCCGGGTATTCTGGACTTTAGTGCTCAAAGCATCCGATTTCCAAGGGAGAATAATATAGGTCCTTCAAAACATTTGTTGTTGTTGGGTTTTTTTTCCCACCTGGGATTACTGTAAGCCACTGCATCATTATTCTAAATACATTGATGCTCATTGTTCCAGAGCGGAGTATCGCATGAAACTTATCTGGTCTGATCCCCATCGTGCGTCTCTGTGTTTTCTCAACCCCGTCTTCAAGCAGGGAATGGAAGCAAACCCTGGTTCACGAAACTGCACACAGCCCATTATATCAATTTTCAAAACTCCCGATGGTTCGGATACTAACTCACAAGTGCTGTCTGCCGCTCTCGTCTGAATCTCACCGGCGATCCGCTTCCAGCATCGCCTGTAAACCTGCAGCAATTTCGTGAATTTAAAATATGTTACACTGTTGAAATGGAATAACACCAAGAGCCCCGAAACGGCTCCGAGCCCGCTGCAGTATCCGAGTTTACTCTGAGAACGGCTTTGCATTGAAAAGTCAAAACTGCCTGCCATGATTTCACAAAATGAATCCATCTCCCCCATCTTCACTCTACATCCGTTTTAATTGCGAGCTTAGTTTCAGCCTAGGCAACTGATTAAACTGCAAGGGCACTTCTGACCGAGCGGAGAGTTTTCTCAGCAGTCTGCACAGCACTGACTGATACACCGGCATCACAACGCTGTCGGTAACTGAACGAGTCCAAAGACCACTCACACAGAACTGCAAATGTTGGTTCACCTGTGTTCTTACCAGGAACACCAATAACGGCAATGAACATGTAATATATCTCTCTCACACGGGAAAATGTTTCACGTATTCTGTGTGAGATTCAGTCTGTCTTCCAGCTGCCCACGATCTCTCTGAAGAAACACTGAGCTGATGAATCACCACGGTCATTCATTTATACCCGATCCAGCACGCTGAATATTAAATACTACACAAGACTGACGTGTCTTCCGACAGCTGGGATAACAATAAACATGATGTAATTCAAGTAAAATTCCAGTTGTAATCATGTATGGATAGCTTGACACGAAATTGCAAAATCTCAAAGGCGAAGAAATGACGATGCGAGAATTCAGTGAATGTTGTTGCGAAACACTCTCAGTCTCACCTCTCGGTTTCATGATTACTATCTTTGATCTTGTCCATTCCTAAGCTCCACGGAATTTTCCATCATAGATCAATGATCTCCTGCTATTGGGAAGTTTATTTTCACGCTGGAAATTATGTCAGTTATAGATCCTGCAATAGAAATATTTTAAAAATAATATGATGTTTGTAAGTTAATATAGTGAAGAGTTTTAAACTAATATAGCATCCAGACTTACAAAGGCACTGAACGCATTGAACCCGTTAATTAAATTAATTGCAGCCTACACAAAATGCTGGAAGGCCTCAACAGGTCAGCAACTGGGCATGAATCAGCAGTCGATATTTCTGGTCGCGTCTCTTCTTCAGAAGAATTGAGGGTTCGTCGATCACCTGAGCTCCAGCCACAAAATAAAGCACAATTTCCCAGTGACTAACTTCCTCAATTCCTGTCTCTATTCCCGGTCCGATATGTCGGCCCATGACCGCCTTTTCAGCAATGGAAGCTCTCTGGCAAGACGAGTAACGATAAGACCACAAAATGTAGGGGCAGAATTAGGCTACTTGGCCCATCAATCCTGCTCCGCCATTCCATCATGACTGATCCTTTTTACCCCTCCGCAACCCCATTCCCTGGCCTTCTCCCGGTAATCTTTGAAGCCGGTTTCGATCAGTAAATTATCAATCTTGATGTAGTTGTGCATTAAATTGTCTGAACTGGATTGCACGAAAGTAAAACCGTTCACTGTGTCTAGAGAGACTTGTTACCACGTTCGGATATCGCCCAAGTGCGGAGTGAGAGACACTGAAGCAGGTCGATATTCCACAGATTTTAATATGAACAGCGTTAAAGGGAAAATATTCTCATTTTTAGAATCGTTTTATTCATACATAATCTTCCACAACTATAGAGTAATACAAAATATCAACAAATCAATATGTATACAATTAATAGAGCTGAAGAAAAAAAACTAATCATAATTAATAAAAATGAAATATATATAAAAAGAATGGAAAAAAGAACCTCATCTAACTGAGAGAAAAAAACTACAAAAAAAAACATTAGGAATCAGTATGCAACCTACGGAAGCAGTACGTTTAACCACCATCGAAAAATATTTTTAAAAATGTGAATTGGCGTTTAAAGGGAAAATAAACAATAAACGCTGGGCCAAAGAGGGCCGTTAACTGAAGCTCTCAAAAGGAGTTGATTTGTAAGTCCAATATCTCAGGGAAGGCCAATGCAAAACGGCAGCGAAACGTTGCTATGCTCTGTCCAAGTCTGGACAGGTACTACGATGGCAAGTATGATGTTAAATACAATGACGAATAAGTAATATTTAGATGACACGTGCAAATTCGCAATCGCAATTGTCCTAACTGCACTGCCGAATCCGTGGTTTTGACAGGACTATGTAGTAGCAAGTGATTCCGTCGTCAGTTCTAGAAAGAAATTGATCAGTTTGCCAGACGACCATTGAAGGGAAGACGAGGGTCAGTTTTGTGGTATGTGTCGATTACCTTCCATGATTGAGTAGGGCCGGGATATTCATAATGAGTGATCAGGCTCTCTAGAGGGCTGATGTAGACAAAAACAAGGAAATTGAAGTTCAAACATCATTGGAGGCAGTCAGGCAGATTGATAACGTAGTGTTCAATACATTCCGAATACCTACCTTCGCTGACTGCAAAAATCATGATGGAATGGTATATAATATTGGTCTGACTAGAGTACCATAGCGAAATGTGTTGAATTTCTCCGGTTAAATCTGATAGAAGAGACTGACACAGCAGTTTAGTTGCATACCTACCGACCTCGGCTACTGCACTTTCAGTGTTCACAATGATGTCTCCAGTGCATTGGAGAACAAACATAGCCACAGGGTTCAGGTACTCGGACTGTGGAATACTTGCGCTCGGCTAACGTTATTTCACCACACATGAATGTTTAATCCACTGATATTCCAACTACTTTTCTATGTTTCTGGCCTTCTCTAACGACATCGTGAGGAGGAAAATAAACTAGGAGACGGCGTCATTTCGTCGAGCACCATCGCTCCAGCAGGTCCATGGATTATTCTTATGCCATCGGTGAGGATAAACTCAAGACGTAGGAGCAACAATCTGATGTCATGAATGTCGGTTAAAAACATCCCTCCTCCTCCTCTCTACTTCTATTCACCGCTCTGGCCTCATGTTTATTCTCACCCGCCTATCACTTCACACGTCGTCCCCGTCCTGCTCCGTTTCCCCTGTGCTCCACTGTCCTCTCTTACCAGAGTGCTTCCGCTCCAGTGATTTATCTTTTATACGCATTTCGCTTCTTCTTTTCCCTCCCCACGCCATATAGTCTGGCGTCTCCCCGCTTACTTGCCAGACGCGAAGAAAGGTCTTGCGTAGATGATGGAATAATCGTCAACTGTTTATTCATGTCCACAGATGCCGCCTGACCTACTGAGTTGCACCAGCGTTTAGTGTGTTGCTTTGGATTACATCATGTGCGGAATTTCGCATGTTGAAAATATTAAAATATATGTAGTTTGAAACGGTGAAATGGATGGAGACGCACGAATCAGAGAATCATTCACAAATGCTTCACAGTACATGTGATTTCAGAGAATGACTTGTCGGGGGAAATGTGAAAGGAAGAAAATGTGGCAGGAATAAATTGTAGCACAAAAATAACCAAAATGCCGTGGCATGCAAAACTTGGGGCACCCCTAGTCAAAATGTGTGTCACTGTGAACAGCTAAGCGAGTAAAAGATGACCTGATATCCAAAAGACAAAAAATTAAAGATGACACGATTCTTTAATATTTTAAGCAAGATTACTTTTTATTTCTTTTATTTCCATCTTTTAGAGCTTCAAAATGACAAATTGTAGCGGTGTGCTACACACAGCGCTGGATTAGCGACACGCAGTCGGTGAGTTGCAGTTGCAAAATAAATTTATTCAAACTTCTCGGCCTTGCTTTAAAGCCTGCATGTTCTCGCCCTGCCCGTGCGGGAATGCTGTAGGGGACGCATATTCACAGTCCCGTCCCGCGCGCGGGCTTTTCCCCTTGCTGGTGAAGAAGGCCTAGCGCCCATTTTGGGTCCGGCCTCAATGCCGGCGCGCCACTTTGTGAGCCGGTTCGAGTGCGCTGGTAAGTGGGTCGCCACATAATCCCCCACCCCCTCAGAACTGGCGATACACCCCCCCAATGTCTTCAGTCTGGGAGGTCTGCCCCTGCGCTGTGGTGCCTGCATCTCGACCGGCTGCGCCAAGTGCACTTGAGCCGGTTTGAGTCGGTCCACTGTGAAAACCGCCTCTCTCCCCCCAATGTCCAGCACGAACGTAGACCCGTTGTTTCTGATCACCGTAACCGGCCCCTCATAGGGCCGTTGTAGCGGCGTCCGGTGTCCGCCCCGTCGTACAAAAACAAACTTACAGTTCTGCATGTCTTTGGGTACGCAGGTCGGGTTCTGCCCATGCTGTGAAGTGGGTATGGGGGCCAGGTTACCGAGCCTCTCACGTAGCCTGTCCAGGACTGCTGCGGGTTCTTCCTCTTGCCCTCTTGGGGCTGGTATGAACTCTCCTGGGACGACCAGGGGTGCGCCATACACCAAGTCGGCCAACGAGGTGTGCAGATCCTCTCTGGGCGCTGTGCGGATTCCGAGCAGGACCCAGTAAAGCTCGTCCACCCAGTTCGGCCCTTTGAGGCGGGGCATGAGAGCCGACTTCAGGTGTCGGTGGAAACGCTTCACCAGTCCGTTCGACTGTGAGTGGTAGGCAGTTGTGTGGTGCAGCTATGTGCCCAAACGGCTGGCCATAGCTGACCACAGGCTGGAGGTGAACTAGGCGCCTCTGTCGGAGGTAATGTGGGCCGGTACACCAAAGCGGGACACCCAGGTTGCAATCGGTGCTCGGGCACAGGATAAGTGTTGTCCACAAAAGGGAGAGGTTTACAGCGATAAGGAGGGGTGTAGGGGGCTGGAAGCCAACAGCAACTGAATGAAGTGCCAGACCTGCCCCAAACCACTCTCCTCACTAGTCAGGGTCGCGAACAGTCCTTCCATATGAGGCAACTTTTCAACATCGCGCCTGTTGGGGTCATCTGCTGTTTCCAGTTTTCCAGGTGTGGCCTCCTCGACATCAGTGACACCCGATGTCGCCTCTGCATTCTGCACTCTGTCCCGATGAGATTCTGCAGATGTTGGAGATGCAGAGTAACAAACACAAAATGTTGGAGGAAGTCAGAAGGTCAGGTAGCTTCTATAGAGGGGATAAAGCAAAACAGAGATTTCCTGCCGAGATCCTTCATCATGACTGGAAGTGGGGAGAAGCCGGAATAAGATGGTGCGGGGAGTGGAAAGAGTCCAAGTTGGTAGATGATCGGTGAAGCCAGATAAGAGTGAAGGTGAGTGGGTGGGGGAGGTGGGAGATGAAGTGAGACGCTGTGAGGTGGTCGGTGGGTAAAGACAAGGACTGAAAAGACGGAACAACACACACAAAATGCTGGTGGAACACAGCAGGCCATGCCGCATCAATAGGGAGAAGCGCTGTCGACGTTTCGGCCGAGACCCATCGTCAGGCCTGCTGTATTCCAGTAGCATTTTGTGTATGTTGTTGTTTGAATTTCCACACTATCTGCAGAATTTTTGTGTTTGCTCTGAAAAGAAGGAATCTGATAGGATAGGAGAGCGGACAATGGGAAAAAAAATGAAGTAAAAGAGGAACCAGAGGGAGACGATCAGCAGTGGAGAAGACAGAAGTGGGAGACAGAATGGAGGAAACGGGCGTGTGGGTTGAAGAAAAGGAAAGGTGGAGATAAGGTTAAAGATATCGATGTTCATGCCATCGGGTTGTAAACTACCCGGATGTAATATGAGGTGCTGCTCCTCCAATCTGAGAGTGAACTCACCATGTTAGTTAAACAATGTACCGGAAGGGGGAGTGGATTAATAATTTTCCCCTGGGATCCCTATTAACTCAATCCTCTCTGACCATAAACCAGTGCCGTCTGGTTGTTGTTTTCACAAAAGTGGGGAAAAGGATAGCATGCATTCCCCATTTCTCCAGGACTCAGTCCTTCCAGTAACGGCAGTAATCTCGTAAATCTCTGCACTCATTCCAGCTTGACGGCCTCACTCCGAAAGCAGAACGACCAAAACTGAATACAATAATCCAGGCGTGGATGCCCTAACAATAATCTAACCCTAATGCTACCTCACTAGCCTCTTCTTCAGACCATAGACCATGAGATATGAGACACACATCTCTGCTCACACATTCGAGTCTGCTCTGCCATTCCCTTGTATCCAATTGATTATTTCTCTCTACCCCATTCTCCTGCCTTCTCCACATAATCTTTGAACATCCATTTAAAATACACTCAATGACTTGGCCTCTACTCCGTCCGTGCAAATGTATTCCAAAGATTTCACACTCCCTGACTGCAGAAATTGCTCCTCATCTCTGCGCTCAGTGGATGACCTGTGCATTGAGCCCTGGTCCCAGACTCACAGAGTGTAGGGTGAATCTTCTTCACAGCCACTCTGTCGAGGCCTTTCAATATTTAATCGGTTTCAATGAGATCCCTCTCTTTATTCCAGACCAGCGAGTACAGGGTCAAAGCCATCTAACGCCTCTCATACGTTAACCCTTTCATTCCTGGAATCACTCTCATGAGCCTTCTCCGGAACCGCTCCAGCACAAGCACATCTTTTTCTCCGATAAGAGGTCGGAAACTGCTCACAATACACCAAGAGTGATCTGATCAGCGCGTTATAACGCGACAGTATCACATCCTTGCTCTTATCTGCTAGCATTACAGTTGTCATCCTTAATCAACTCAATGTGCAAGCAAACCTATAGGGACTTCTACTTAAGGACTCCCAAATACCTACGCACCTCTGTTTTTTTTTTAATTTTCTCCCATTTACTTTTTTTCTACACCCTTATTCCTTCTACCATTTGTATATCACCGTACACTTGAATACATTGCAATTCATCTGCTACTTCGTTGCCTGTTCTTCAAACCTATCGAAGTCCGTCTGCAGACTTCCGCTTTGCTCGAAAGTACCTTGCCCATACCTATCTTTGTATCAACTGCAAGCTCATCACCAAGGTATCAATTCCTTCATCCATATCATTCAGATTTAAAATGAAAAGATGCGGTATCAATACCTGCCGCTATGGAACACCATTAGTTACCGACAGCAAAACAGAATTGCGCACATTATTCTGACTCTTTCTCCCTTGTCAGTCAGACAATCGTCGATCCATACAAGTATCTTTCCCGTAATTCCATGAACTGTGATCTTGTTAAGCAGCCTCAGTTGCAGCACCTTAGAAACACAGAAAACCTGCAACACAATACTGGCTCTTCGGCCCACAAAGCTGTATCGAACATGTCCATACCCTAGAACTACCTAGGCTTACCCATAACCCTCGATTTTTCTAAGCTCCTCCGATCAATGCCTCTCATCATCCTGTACACCTCCATCAGGTGTCCTCTCATCTTCCGTCACTCCAAGGAGAAAAGTCCGACTTCACTCAACGTATTCTCAGAAGACATGATCCCCACTACAGGGAGCATCCTTGCTTATACTCTCTGCACACTTTCTGTGGTTTTCATATCCTTCCTCCAGAGAGGTGATCAGAATTTAGCAAACTACTCCAAGTGGGGTCTGATCAGGGTCCATAATAGCTGCAGCATTACCTCTCGGCTCCGAAACTCATTCCTACGGAAGTCCAAAGCACCGTACGCCTCCTTAACCACAGAGTCAACCTGCGTAGCAGCTTTCAGTGTCCAATGGACTCGGATCCCAAGACCCCTCTGATCATTCACACTGCCAAGAGTCTTAACATTAATCCTTCATTCTGCCATCATATTTGACCTAACAAAATGAACCACCTCACACTTATTTGGGTTGAACGCCATCTGCCAGCTCTCAGCCCAGTTTTCTTCCTATCAATATATCGCTGTAACCTCTAACAACCCTCCATATTATCGACAACACACCCCAATCTTTGTGCCATCAGCAAATTGACTAACCCATTCCTCCAGTTCCTCATTCACGTCATTTATAAATATCACGAAAAACAGGGGTCCCAGAACTGATCCCTAAGGCACACCACTGGTCATCGAACTCCATGCAGAATATGACCTGTCTATAACCACGCTTTTTCTTCTGTGGGTAAGCCAGTTCTGGATGCACAAAGCAAAGTCCCCTTGGATTCCATGCCTCCTTACTATCTCAATGAGCCTTGCATGGGATACCTTGTTAAAGGTCATCTGAAAATCGAAACAAACAACATCCTCTGCCTCTGCTTTATCTATCCCGACTGTTATTTCCTGAAGGAATTCCAAGAGATTTGTCAGACAAGATTTCCTCGAAAGGATTCCTGCTGGCTTTGGCCTACGTCATCATGTGTTCCCAATTACAGTACCCAAAACACTCACCGTTATTATACTCGAATATCTTCCTGGCCACTGAGATCAGACCAGCTGTCATAAAAGATAATTTCTTCTGCCTCCTTCACTTCTTAAAGTGTGCAGTGACATTTGCAACTTTCTAGTCGGCCAGAACCATTGCAAAATCTATTCATTCTTGATAGATCATTACTCATTACATTGAGGAAACTAAGGAGAACCTTCTTCATTCTGAGGGAGGGAGGATGCGCAACGAGCTGCCAGAGCAAGAGGCAGGGACGATTACAATGTGTAAAAGATGTTTACATAGGTCCACGGATGAGAAGAACATAGAGGGGTGTTTCTGTACCCTGGGGCGGGTTTCACCTTCTGGTCCAGGAATCTTATCTACCTTCAGGCCTTTTAGCTTCCAAAACACCCTCTTTCCTTGGTAAAAACATTTATCCTCACTTCTGCCCCAGATACTCCTGAATTTGTGGCATTTATGTAATAAATTCAATGAAATAATTATAGTGGGTGACTCAATCTGCAGGAGAATTTGGAGTGTCAGAATGTGTCAGATTGCAAGAGAGCGGATGCTTTCAATATGGTGTTTTAGAGCAGCTGATGGTTGAGCCTAATCGGGAACTGCTATCTTACATTGGGTGTTGTGTAACGACCTAGATCTTATTAGGGACCATTAAAAGGCAGTGATCATAATATAATTGAATTCCTGCTCCGCCCCACGTTTATGGACATGTAAGACAAAGTCGCGTCTTGACCACCCTTTTCCGTTTTAAACTTTGAAATTTCAACTTTATTCAGTCGGATCTGTAGAGAAACAGTTATAATTATGGATGCTCTCAGAAGCGCCAAAAGAAATCCGGATCTAGGCAATGGGAAGCACAAAAAAGCTGACAAATTCTCGGAGGAATCCCCCTGGGAAAAGAGACTAGAATCTCAAATCAGCAATATCGGCATTGAGAAAACTCAATTAACAGAGGAATTCGAAGGAAAAGTTGACTCTCTGAGCCTTGATCCTAAAGAAGTTAGTCGAAATGCTGCAGACCTTTCTTCTCGTTTGGAAAAAAGTCCAACAACGGATCGTCGATTTCAAAGCACGATCACGTCGGAATAATATCGGAATTGTTGGATTAAAAGAGAAATCAGAATCGGCCAACACACTGGATAATTTCGCAAAAATGTTTCAGTCTTTATTTCCGGAGGTTTGTTTACAGCCTTCAGATATCGAAATGGCTCACAGAATCGGCACTTAGATACATCTTATGGAAATGATTGTTTGATGTACTTCAATAACAAAAAATAAATTGCAAAAAAAAATAAATGAAATTTTTGGATCAAGATAAAAACAGACATATTGTTGTGTGTTTTCTCCGTTTCAGAGACAAAGACCGTATTATTAAGCTTGCGAGAAAAAAAAAGACTATTTCAGTATCAGGATTCAGACATTCGCCTTTTTCAAGATTTTCCACGTGAAATAATTAAGAGGCGTACTGGATTTGCATCGGTTATGAAATTAGCGTATGAAAAAAAAAGCTCTTTCCACTGCTTCAGTGTCCAGCGAAAATAAGGTTTTTTTGTCAAAATGTCTGGCTTTCATATTTTTGATGATCCAGTCGAAGCACTGAGTTTTATTAATTCTTTATCCGACGCATCCGATGACGAGTCTGAAGCCTGAAGCTTGAATGATTTATATTGGCTTGATTGTCTCGGGTGTAAAGAGTGATGAGATTGGAAGATCTGATGGTTACAGAAGTTGTTACCCCAAAATACATTTTTATCTCTGAAACAGACTGGTTTGGATGGCTTCAATTTCAGAAGACACAGAGGGAGAACTGTTGATAGACTGTAATAAGTTTGAACGATTTAGAATTTTTTTTCTGCAGATTTAAATTAATTATTTTTTTTTGTTTCGTATGCTTTTGTAAGGAACTTTTCAGTAATTATTTGAATTCCCTTATGTTCTAAAGATAGATCGGACAATTTAAAGTTGGCGATTGTTTTTCTTTTGTGCAAATATTTAAAGAATTGTTTTAGATGTGTTTTTCATCTCTTTTCTAATGTTCTGAAGGTTACTTTCAAATTGAAGGTCGTTTGTTTCACAAGAAAAACACTTTCCTTCCAAGTTAATTTTGTTGAGATATATGTCGACTGTAATGAGTTTTATGTTCGGTAGAGGGAGACAGAGGTTTTGATTTTTTGTTTTTTTTTAACTTTGGTAGGCGGTGCTTGGATTTGCATCTATGCATTTCATGGTGCTAGCGTCGATTGATATTGACTTGTTTCTGGGCTTTGTAGTTTGGGTGGGATTTTTCCCCCCGTTATGGAATACCGGAGCATACGCCAATTATTTTTATCATTGTTCGTCTCCGCCATTTTCGACTACCCTATCCTGACATGCGTCTAACTATTGTTTTTATATACAAAGTTCCATGATGATATCTAAACAGGTAAATGCCTTAAGTTGGAATGTCCGCGGTTGGAATCATCCCATTAAGCGTAAGAAAACGTTTAAAGTTATTAATCGTTTACAGCCTGACATAATCTTTGCTCAAGAGACGCATATCAGGTTATGTGATAAAAAGCGATTTTTTAAATATTGGAGGGTCCTCAGTTTCACGCAAAATCCCAGAGTAAAACTAGAGGCGTTTCTATTTTTATTGATTCCAATATTCCTTTTAATCAAGAGGATATTATAGCTGATATTAATGTTAAACTTTTGATTGTTAAAGGAATAATTTGTCATAGGAATATTATTTTGTTAATATTTATGACCAAAATGTTGATGATCCCTCATTTTTTAAAACAGTTTTTGCTCTATTACCTGATTTAAATCAATATATGTTATTTATGGGCGGTGATTTTAATACTTGTCTAAATCTTTTAATGGATAAGTCATCATCCAAATATCAACTCCGTAATTGTGCTGCGTCACTTATTCCTTTTTAATTGATTACGGTTTAATTGAGATCTGGAGGCATATGCACCCTAATGATAGAAAATACTCTTTTTCCTCACATTATTATAATAAATATTCGAGAATCGACTATTTTATAGTTGACCCTCGACTTTTATTCAATGTTCAGAAATGTGAGTATGATGTGATTGTTATTTTGATCATGCTCCTTTAAACTTAATATCTGAACTAAAAGATGTTGTTTCTACCAGACCATTTTGTCGTTTTCCATAACATGTATTACAAAGTTCGGAATTTGTTGAGTTTATCGAAGCTCAGATAGAAAAAAGCTTTTTCTCTTTAATAATATAGGAAAAGTCTCCAAGTTAGTAATTTGGGATACATTAGAAGCTTATCTACACGGTCAAATTATTTCGTATATAGCTAAACTGAAGAAACAAGCATGAATGGAATTAGATAAAATCTCTAAACAAATTAAAGAATTAGATAACATCAATGCAATCTTTCCAAATGTTGTTTCATTTAAAAAAAGAGTAGAATTACAATCACAGTATAATTTATTACTAATATATCCTATTGAAGGATATTTGCTTAAATTGTAATGTCAATTTTATATTTTTTGAGATAAAAATAATAAGCTCTGACCTTCTCAATTAAGAACAACAAGAGCTGAAAGACAAATCTTAAAGATTCATAAAAATAATAGAGATATAGCAAGTAATCATGAAGACATTAAGATTTCAAGATATTTTACTCTGATCTTTATAGATCTCAATTCCCTGCACATTCCTCCAAAATGAAGGTTTTTTTTTACATAAGATTAAATTTCGAAAAAAATTCTCCTGAGGTCAACAGATGCTTGATGCTCCAATTACTGAGCATGCAATTCAGAAAGCTATTTTCTCAATGCAATCTGGTAAAGCTCCTGGACTTGATGGTTATTCAGTGTGATTTTACAAAAAAAATTGAAAGATTACATTCTCCGTATCTTTTGGAAATATTTCATGAATCCTTTGAGAAGGGTAATTTACCTTCTTCTTTTTATGAAGCATCTATTTCCTTAATTCTTAAAAAAGAGAAAGATCCTGTTGAATGTTCATCATATAGACCTATTTCGCCATTAAATGTGGATGCAAAAATTCTCTCTAAAATAATGGCTGATCGCTTGGCAAATATTTGACTAAAATAATTTCTATGGATCAAACGGGCCTTATTAAAGGCCGTTATTCTTTCTCTAACATTCGGAGATCGATGAACATTATATATTTATCGTTATCGAAGCAACCTCAATGTGTTATCTTTCTCGATACTGAAAATGGATTTGATAGAGTTCTGTGGCCATTTTCAAAATATTAGAAAGATTTGGTTTTGGTAATAATTTCAATAGATGGATTCTAATGATTTATAAGAATCCTATTGCCACGGTCATTACTAATAAATGCAGGTCTTCTCTTTTCTCCCTTTCTCCTGGCATTAGACAGGGATGTCCATTAAATCCTTCATTATTTAATCTTGTATTGGAGCCTTTAGCTATAACATTACGAGAAGCTAAAATATTCATGGTATTTGTATGAATGGAACCATGCATAAGATTTCTATTTATCTTTCGTTTTTTTTTTTCATTTCAAATCTTGAGGAGTCAATTCCTAATCTTTTGGAAACACTTAAAGATTTTGGGAAATATTAAGGATATAAACTTAACTTGAATAAAAGTGAATTGTTCCGGTTAAATGTCCATGTTAGTATATATAATGATATTCCTTTTAGACTTGTTAATACATTTTGATATTTAGGTATTATAACTAGTAAAAATATAAAGATCTCAATAAAGCGAATATAGTTCCTTTAATGGACTCAATGAAACAACTATTTTCTAATGGAATCCACTTGGTATTCTTAAATAGGTCGTATTCATGCTGTTAAAATGATAATTTTACCAAGATTTTTATATATTTTCCAAAATATATCTATCTTTTTAACTGAGAAAAATCGATCAATTTGACTCTATTATTTCTTCTTTTATTTGGAACAAGAATAGACTGAGAATTAATAAGAATCATTTACCTAAAAAAAATTAAAATGATGGTGGACTTGCACTTCCTAATTTCAGACTGTATTATTGGGTTTTGACAATTAGACAATTATGGTTTTGGTTATATTGGCTTGATAAGAACCAAAAACCATTATATGTTGATTTGGAATTAAAAGCTGTTAAACAATTCCATTTAGCTTCAATTTTAGGAGCTCCATTACAGTTACAGCTCTCTAAAATTCCAAATTTAAATCTTTATCCGGTTAGTAAACAATCCCTACGGATTGGGGTTCAGTTTCGTATTTTTCTTTTAACTTTTAAACAATTTACGTTGTCTAGTTTTATATCGAAACTTTTCATTTAAATCTTCAACAACTGACCCCATTTCTCTTCTATTGAAAAATAAAGGAATCCATTCTATTACACATTTATTTTGTGATGGTCGATTGAAGACATTTGAGGAGTTAATTAATAAATTTTCTCTCGCTCATACACATTTTTTTTGCAATATTTTCAGGTTAGACATTTATTGCAGCAATATTTGCATAAGTTTCCATATTTACAAGAATCTGATTTGTTGGATATCATTTTGAAATTGAATCCCTTAGTGAAAGGTTCCATTGGCAGAATTTATAATTTATTTTGGTTACAAAAAGAGAACCTATCACTAAAGGTTAAACAAGATTAGGGGTGACAACTTAATATGACCTTTGTTAATGAAGATTGGCTTCGAGTTTTGAAACACGTAGATTCTTCTTCTGTATGTGCCAACCATTGTTTAATTCATTTTAAAATTGTTCACCGTTATTATTTAACACATAACACAGGAGAGACTAAAATATGTCCTAATGTAGACAACTATTGCGACAGATGCAAAACTGAAGTAGCTACTTTGTCACATATGTTCTGATCATGTTTTTCATTAAAAATCGTTTTAGAAATCTTTATTTTCCACAATTCCTAAAGCTTTGAAATTCATTTACAACCTATTAGATTGACATTTCTATTAGGAATTGTTCTGCATCATATTCAGTGTATCTCATCCTCAGATCAACATGTAATTGCATTTATTACACTACTGGCAAGAAGGGCTATTTTATTAAAATGGAACGATATTTCTACCCCTACATTAATTGAATGGTTTTTTCAAGTAATGTTATGTCTTAGATTGGAAAATAAATTTGAAGTAGAACTTTTGATCCTCGATTTGATTTTGAGAGAAGATGGGATTCTTTTGCAATTATTATCATTTAATTTGAATTAAGTTATATGGTTTCCTTCCAATCTTTTTTATTTAAATAGGAACTGGCGGTTGATGAGTTTTTTAAAAATATTTAGATGATGGTCAAACCTATTGCTCCCGGGGGGGGGGGGGGGTTGCTGATTCCTAATGGTTTTTTTTCTCTTTGTGTGTGTGTAAATATATATATATATATTTCAATTTTTATATTTTACAGTCAGTTTTTTTCTTCAGCTTTATTAATTCTATACATATTAATCTGCTGAAGTTTTGTATCACTTTATAGCTGTTACAGATTACGCAACAATGAAAATATTCTAAAAATGAAAATGAAGACTGTCCTGATGTTCTGATTAGATGAGTATGGATTTCAGTGAATTTTGTGTAAATACTGATAATATACGATTATCGGTGGCCAAGAAATAACAGATTGTACAACAGCATAAAGTTACAAAGTAAGAATATTTAACAATCTTCAACTTTTTCAAACAGTTAACATGAAAGAAAAGAACACGAAAAAAGTGTCAATTAGAGTTAAACTACTTCTGCAGAAGAGAGAAACGCTGAGTGCGCTTATGATGTTAAGGACTGAGGTGCAGTGAGTAGGGAGGGATGTCAAAGGTATATTTCATTTACAAGAATATTTACTGGGTATAACAGTGAGAATAACCTCACACGCTTATTTGAACTTTATTGTGACTATCCCTACAATACTGAGTGCAATTATATTCCCTTTACACACGTAGGTTATTTGTGCAAGAAATAAAAATCTGGAGCACTTCAAGCAACAGACAGAATCGATGGAGGATCTCAGCACGCCAGACAGCTTCTATGGAAAAGAGGAAATCGTCGATGTTTCATGCCAAATCTCTTCATCAGAATTGATAAAAGGAGAATAAGTCAGAGCATGAAGATGTGGGTGGGGGGGCGGGGGTGTGGAGGGGACGAACCAGTGCAAAGTGGTCACCAGGCCGGTAGGTGGAGCCGTTTGGCAAATGTAGTCTATAGACCTCGCCTCCTTGCTCACTGCCTGCCTCAAAACATCTCCTCAGATCCCAGACACACCGTGCGAGAAAAGGGAAGGTGAGTACGGCTAGAACCAACAACAGCAACTCGCTGAGCTCCGACATGCAGTTGGAGTGGCACCAACAGAAGAGGAGAGGCTGACCATGGGGCACCTTTCCAACAACCTGTGCGCCCTGCTCTTACCGGCTGAGGCGCCTGTCGGTCAATTTAGAATTGACATGATAATTAGTTAATATGAATGTCAGTCATGGAGAAGGGCCTTGGGCAAGGAATTCCGAATATTGATAATGTGCTGCCAGTCATAGTACAGACTGTGAAGCCAGTGGATATATGTCGGAAACAGAGATCTCTAACTGAAGATGTTTTACAAACTTGTACAAATTTGTAATCTTTATAACCGATGTCGTCAATTGTACTGCCCAACCATCTAGACCCACTGTGGAAATTTACATCAAAGTGGAAGCGCAAAGGAGTATTTTGTTATAACTCGTGTTACGTTGGAAGCAATGAACGAAGCTGTGAGGTGTGGAGTATCTGTATCCCAGTCTACTTGTGAAGGCACTTAATGGAATTCAAATATGGCAGTGAAATGCGAAAAGCCTGTTTTCTGATGGTCAACATTTTAAGAAGTTTATTTCAGATTTGTTCTTTTATTCCCGATATTGTATGTATTCAGGAAACCTGTTTGTCACCACGAGATGTAATGTTCATTATCGTTCTGGAACTGCTGTAGATTTAACTTTGATTTCAAATTATTTGTCGGGAGTGAGAAGGTTGTTGAGTGAGCATTACCCCATCGTTATGATTTTGGATATGCATTTGTATCGAAGAATGTAAGCCGTTTTTGCAGGCGTATTTTTGCTAAAGCAAATTGGGAGAAGATTCTGCTTTTACTTGATGAACGACTGTTAGGGCTCAAGTTTGAGATTTATGTGAGGTTATGTCACACTATTTATCAAACTGCATTTTAAGTGATTCAGGTAAATTGGGATTAATAGGGGAAGGCCTGCATCAGGCTGGACTGAGAAGTGTGCAGAGGCTATTAGGGAGATCACTAGTGCGTTTGGGAAAGTCAAGAATATCAGTTCCAGAGTGACCTTATAAGTAGTAAAGGGAACAGTCCGCGCCTAGGGACGTCGTAAACGTTGCAAATACGGATTACTGAAGATTATATTGTGATAATATTAGAACAGAAAGTCGACCTAGATATTTTTGGGGAATGATTAAGACAAAGAGGGTGGGGAATGTGTTTGCAGGGATAATAACGTTCCAGTATCGATTAATGAGGGTAACAATATTGTTACTGAAACAGGGTAGATTGACACAGTAGAAGGGTCACTTTCTGCGATTCATTTTCAAAATAACTTAAGCGAAAAAAGTTAAACTGAGTGAGGATAAGGGGTTGGAAGTCACATGTAGCAATGAATATATCACTAATGTAGATTTTGCTTAGTGTGACTTTAAGAAGGCTATCCATAGTGCAAGTCAGCCGTGCCCAGGAACGGATTACAAATAATATTTTTATTATTAGATAACACTTTTGAGATGCTATTAAATTGTATAAATCGTAATTGCAGGTTAGGCCTCCTTCCATGCTCATGGAAAATAGCAGTTCTGTTCTAAAGCTGGGATGTCCCCGTCTGATTCTTCTAGTGATATGACTGTTTGGCTAAAGTCCCATTTATATATGTTTATAGAACGTACGATAATCGAACGTTTGTATTATATTTCGGAAGGGAGAAGTGATATAGCGTTTTATCAAAATGGATTTCGGAAGGGAGAAGTGATATAGCGTTTTATCAAAATGGATTTCGGAAGGGAGAAGTGACATAGCGTTTAATCAAAATGGATTTCGGAAGGGAGAAGAGATAGAGCGTTTTATCAAAATGGATTTCGGAAGGGAGAAGTGATATAGCGTTTTATCAAAATGGATTTCGGAAGGGAGAAGAGATAGAGCGTTTTATCAAAATGGATTTCGGAAGGGAGAAGTGACATAGCGTTTTATGAAAATGGATTTCGGAAGGGAGAAGTGATGTAGCGTTTTATCAAAATGGATTTCGGAAGGGAGAAGTGATGTAGCGTTTTATCAAAATGGATTTCGGAAGGGAGAAGTAATATATCGTTTTATCAAAATGGATTTCGGAAGGGAGATGTGATGTAGCGTTTTTATCAAAATGGATTTCGGAAGGGAGAAGTGACATAGCATTTTATCAAAATGGATTTCGGAAGGGAGAAATGATGTAGCTTTTTATCAAAATCGATTTCGGAAGGGCGAAGTGACATAGCGTTTTATCAAAATGGATTTCGGAAGGGAGAAGTGATGTAGCGTTTTATCAAAATGGATTTCGGAAGGGAGAAGTAATATATCGTTTTATCAAAATAGATTTCGGAAGGGAGATGTGATGTAGCGTTTTTATCAAAATGGATTTCGGAAGGGAGAAGTGACATAGCATTTTATCAAAATGGATTTCGGAAGGGAGAAATGATGTAGCTTTTTATCAAAATCGATTTCGGAAGGGCGAAGTGACATAGCGTTTTATCAAAATGGATTTCGGAAGGGAGAAGTGATATAGCGTTTTATCAAAATAGATTTCGGAAGGGAGAAGTGACATAGCGTTTTATCAAAATGGATTTCGGAAGGGAGAAGTGACATAGCGTTTTATCAAAATGGATTTCGGAAGGGAGAAGTGATATAGCGTTTTATCAAAATGGATTTCGGAATGGAGAAGTGATGTTGCGTTTTATCAAAATGGATTTCGGAATGGTAGACTGACGATGGATTCTGTATCAGTGATAATATCTCCAGGATGGATAATAATCTGATCTGGAAGCACGTACTACGTTATGGAAAGAAGGGCTTTTGATTAAGTTAAGGACATAATGACTGAGGCAGAGATTGTGCTCTTTTTTCTGTTTTTTTAAAAAATTTGGACGGTCTATGCAAGTAACCGTGGACAAGTGGTGCTTTTATTTCTGTGGGATTTCTGTCAGCTTTTAATACCGTCATCCCCAGCAAGCTCATCTCCGAACTCCAGCAGCTCATCACTCTGCATCTGGGTCCTGAATTTATTGTCAGAGGGTTCGCAGGCATTGAGACGGGACGCTCGCCTGTTCTCCACTAATACCCTGAACACTGTTACACCACAGGGTTGTGGATTGAGTTACATACACTGCTCCCTTCTCACTGTACCTGCATTTAACTCCAACACCATTGTCAAATTCGCAGACGACACAATAGTAATCGGGTTGATCTCCAACAGAGACGAATTAGCGTACAGAGCGGATCTCGGACTTCCAGAATGAAGAATATCTTTTTCTGCAGACCTATAATTGCTCTGAACCAATTGATCAAGCATCATCCATAAATTAGTAATGTTCCTACTTTTAATACTGGTTTTATGGCTGTCATGCATCTGTGTTGCGCTTTTGTACTGCTGGATATTGATTGCCCTGGCTGTTTACTTGATTTTATTTATTGTTTATTTATTTTATTTGTTTATTATAGCATTGCGTACGAGTGTTGCAAACTCATTTTCTTAATACAGCAAAGACTAAGGAGCTTATTATCAGCTTTGGAAAGTCACGGGATGAGAAGAACGCTCCAGTCTACGTTAACGGAGACACAGTGGAGGAAGTGTCCAGTTTCCGGTTTCTGGGAATACACATCTCAGAGGACCTTACATGGTCCACTAACACCACAACAATAGTTACGAAAGCACAGCAGCGCTTGTCTTTTCCCTCAGGACGCTGAAGAAAGCTGGTCTACCTGAACAGATGCTGGTGGCCTTTTACCGCTGCACCATAGAGAGCATCTTAACGTACTGCATCTCTGTGTGGTATCTCAGTTCTACAGCAGCTGATAGGAAAGTACTTCAGCGGGTCGTCTCTAGCGCACACAAGATCATCCGGGCACAGCTGCCAGCCCTGGAGGACACCTACAGCTTACGCTGCCTACGGAAAGCTACAAGCATTTGTAAGGACAATACACACTCATGCAATCATCAGTTTGAACTTCTTCAATCTGGCAGACGTTATAATAGTTTCTATGCTCGGACTTCCAGAATGAAAAATATATTTTTTTCCGCAGAGCTATAATTGCACTGAGCCAGTTAATCAAGCATCATCCATAAATTAGTTATATTGCTACTTTTAATACTGGTTTTATGGCTGTTATGCATCTGAGTTGCGTTTTTGTACTGCTGGACATTGCTTGCACTGGCTGTTTACATGATTTTATTTATTGTTTATTTATTTTATTTGTTGTTTTATAGCATTGAGTACGAGGGTTGCAAACTCATTTTCGCTGTATTGGTGCATGACAAATTGTACTATGCAATGACAATAAAGATATTTCATTTCACCAGGAGACCTTAAAGACAACGCAGAGATAGGGAGCCGAGTTTTCGAGATGAATCCTATTATTGTCCGCGAAAAGAATATGGAGCAGATGAAATCCCTGTGTACAGTTCACTGGGTTAATTCCGTGGCGGAAAGGGATTCTCTCCCCAATAAAAGTGAGCCTTTTATTTGCTCATCTTTGTTCTTCTGATTTAGATGATCATAACTGTTATCGCCTTGGTAACCTTGACTTTTGCTCATCCAATCAACGTCGACTTACACTGCCGACTGTCGGAAACTGGAGGAATGTCGTGCGGAGCAGCACCCGTTCCTGTCCTTTGTCCTTCACGCCCTTGGTCTAACTTTTCTGAAGATTTTATTACCAGTCTGACTCTGTCACTTTCCTTTCCACTATTTCAGTTGCGGTCCATAGGTTTTCCAAGGCTTGCTTATTCCTTCCACTAAACAATCTGCCATCATCCGGGCAAACCACAGAGCATCTTATGCAGCGGGTTTTCCCTATCCACTTTGCTGGTGTCCAATTCAGTATCCTTAGAATTTTGACTCTTACCACAGTGGTTACCTGTAGTCTTGCCACAAGTTGGGGATTTTAATTAGCTGGACACAGATTCCCTAGTACCCTGGGGTGTATTTAATGTGGCAGTGCTGTCCCCTTGGGTCTCAGTCGACCTGGTCCTGTCTAATGTCATTATGGCCGAGTTATTTCGAATTATACAAGAATGTATAATTTCTATGTTTGTTGTTTTATTTCTGATAGGTTACTAAAATTTAAAGTATAAAAAAAAATATTTCGGTGTTCAGCGTGTCAATGTCATGCATAAATTCCAAAGCTCTAGCAGTTCGCATCTAAGCCTCCTCTGTTGTGATATAAGACCATTAGAGCATAAGATATAGGAGCAGAAGTAAGCCATTCCTCCCAACAAGTCTGCTCCGCCATTCAATCATGGGCAGATACACTTCATCCAGTTATCCCACTCCCCTGCTTTTAGCCCATACCCTTTGATACCCTGGCTAATCGAAAAACTGCATATCCGAACTTAAATACACCCAATGATCAGACTTCCACAGCCGTTCGTGGCAACACATCCCATAGATTGAACACCCTCTGTCTAAAGTAATTTCTCCGCATCTCAGTTCTAAAAGGACGTCCTTCAATCCTGAAGTCGTGCCCTCTTGTCCTAGAATCCCCTTCCATGGGAATTAACTTTGCCAAGTCTAATCTGTGCAGGCCTTTTAACATTTGGAATGTTTCTATGAGATCCTCCCTCATTCATCTGAACTCCAGAGAATGCAGCCCAAGAGCTGCCAGACGTTCCTCAAACGGTAACCCTCTCATTACTGGAATCATTCTCGTGAATCTTCTCTGAACCCTCTCCAATGTCAGTATATCGTTTCTAAATTTAGGAGCCCAAAACGGCACACAATACTCCGTGTGGTCTCACGGGTGTCTTATAGATCCTCAACATCATATCACTGCACATATATTCGATATATCTCGAAATGAATGCCAACATTCGATTCGCCTTCTCACAACCAATTCATCCTAGAGGTTAAATTTCAGGGTGTTTTATACAAGGACTCCCAAGTCTCTTTGCATCTCTGCGTTGTGAATTCACTCCCCATCTAATAGATTTCTCGTCTATTTCTTCCACCAAAGTGCATAAACATACACTTTCCAACAATTTATTTCATTTGCCAATTTTTTGCCCATTCTTCAAAACTATTTGTGTCTCTGCAGGCTCTCTGTTTCATCAGCACTATCCGCTCCTCCACCTATCGTTGTATCATCGGCAAGTTTAGCTACAAATCCATTAATACCGCAGTCCAAATCATTGACATACATAATAAAAAGTAACTATTCCAACACCGACCGTTGTGGAACTCCACTGGTAACCTACAGCTCGCTAGCATAGAATCGCGTTATTCCTACTCTCTATTTTCTGCCGACCAGCCATCACTCCATCCACGCTAATAACTTCCCTGTAAGTCCTTGGGCTCTTATCTTCCTATACAGCTTCATGTGCGGCACCTTGACAAAGGCTTCCTGAAAATCCAAATACACCACGTTTACCGCATCTCGTTTTTCTACCCTATATAAAATTTCCTCAAAGAATTACAGTTGGTTTTCCAGGCAGAATTTTCCTTTCGCAAAACCATGCAGGCTTCGGCCAATCTTGTCATGTGCCCCCAGGCTTTCCGTAATCTCATCCTCATCAATCAAATCCAACAACTTCCCAACTACTATTGTCAGGCTAACATGTCTATAGTTTCCTTTATAGTTGCCTCCTTAAAGAGCAGAGTAAGGCTTGCAATTTTCCAGTCATCCAATACATTGCCAGAAACTATCGATTCTGTCGATAGGAAGCAGTGTCGTACGTTTAGGCCGCCAGAAAATTCAAAGTCTCTATTTCAGATTTTGATTTAATGCCCTGGAACCATTTGCAAGTCATGCTTCCGTGGTGTTGATGTTGGTACCTATAATTCAGAACCTGTATAGCGATTTATCAAAGGGCCAACATCGATCGTTTCGGCTTATCACGGGTCACCGGCCTGCAATCCTAAATAAAGGAATTCCCCAGCCCCGTTGCACATTGTGTCAATTATCACAATATCAATTTCTGGACACTGTGCATTGTAACACCCTGGAGCAGGCCATCTCGCGGGAGCTTGCCAACGTTCAGGGATCCAATGCATGGCATCGTGCATTCCTCCAACTTCTTATTGACCACCTCAAAAATTCAGATTAATTCGAGAGACATGATCGCCCAAATGCCAAGTCACCGGGTATATTTAAAACAGAAATTGATAGGTTCCGGAGAAGTAAGGATATCAAATGTATCAGGAGAGAAAACTGGTGACAGGGGTTAAGAGAGCTGATGACTCATCCATGGTGGGATTGCGGAGCGGACTCGATGTGGCCTGACTGGACTTCATTGTCTTATGGTCTTATGGTATGTAACAATTAGAATAAACTCAGCTAATTTTACTGCAAAGTGATCACGTTGGTCAGGATGCACCTGAACCGCAGTAATTACATGTTTGGGAGTCGAATGTTAAAGTGAAGTAATTGTTCTTGAGCCCGCTGGTGTGGGACTTCAGTTTGCTGTTGCCGGTACTGATGAATGGCCTCGACTTGAAACATCCACTATTCACACTTTTCCATAGATGCTGCCTGTCCTGCTAAGTTACCACAGAATTTTGCGTGTGCTGCTTGGGTTTCCAGCATCTGCATATTTTCTCGTCATTGCAAATAATGTTGATTCAGGGAGAAGAAATACAATCAGAAGCTTCTGACGGTGCAAAGTAATTGAGAAAAAAAAATGTTACTTGTCCCTCGCTCAATGATTAAAGGAGTAATGAAATGGAATCCTAATTTATGGAAAGCGAGCATGGTGTGATGGGGGATGAAATTGAATATAGATCCGAGTGTACAAGATAAAGTATAACCGGAGAATGCAATGTTCTTGGTGGAGCATCACTATCCGCCATACGCTCTATCATGTTTCGACACCGAAATTTCACAGGCACCTTGTTGTTTCCATGCTTTCTTGTTTTATAAGATGTGGCTTTTTATTGTGCGTTTGGAAAGTTGAGGTTTTAATCCTGTCCTTGAGCATTAGAAAGTTTATCACCGATCGCTTATACAAGTGAACAACAGACAGTGTACGTAAAAAAACAACATCTAATGCGCCAGCCGTCTGGAGAAAATGTTCGGTAATAGTTTCCCTACCGCATGCTCATGACAAATAAGTTTAATCCCCGCTCCTTACACGTTGTTCCCTCCACTCTATCATTGCCGCTTTATTTCACTGTCAATGCAGGGGTTAACAGCACCTGTTCATCCACTGGGTTTAATTAAGCGAACACCCATGAGGTCTGATTAAGTCATTGGAGCGTGCTTCTGTATTACAAATAGGGTTTGCCTACAATGATTGTCAGTACGAGCATCGACTCCGGTAATGACATTGCTCAACAGACCTGGGAATCGGAGTTCCGACGCACAAGCTCTGGAGAGTAGAGTGGGACAGTTCAGGATTCGGTCTGAATCTGGGATCAGTTCAGTGGAAAGTTACACCAATGGATCAGAACGTTTCAATGGGGCTGTTCATTTCAAAACTCATTCAGATGAACTAACATTATCACAGCGGATTCAAATCGCGCTCTGGAACTTTGCTCCGATTTATTACCCAATTCTTGCTGTTGTTGCCATCTCTGGTAAGTCAAAGTCTTATGCTGAAACTATTTCAAGCGGTAGCTATACCATAGTCTTATTGTCGCACACAACACGCATGTCACGTCCACTGCTCCCCATGTTACCCACAAATACACTCTGTCCTTTTTGATTGCTTGATATATATTCTTAACTCCACGTTTATATTCGGTAAATGTTGAAAACGCCCGGTTAGACTGATGACTTACTCTCTTTTCCGACAGTTAGGGATGCTGTCAAATCCTTACATTCAATATCTGTTTTACTTGCTCAAGAGCCGTGAAAATCTCAAGCTGACCCAGCATTGTATTGTCCATCCCTGCCTGTCTTTGCGAACGGATGTGTCAGTTGTCTTGTGGAACAGCTGATGTACTTGAGGACTGGGTATCCCACATGGCTGTTGGGGGGACAGTACCAGGGTCTTGACTCAGAGACTGTAATGGAATTGCGATGCTCCTTTCTGCGTTACAATGGCGTATTTTAGAGGGAAATGTCCAGGCAGCGGAATCGCCATGCTTTGCTGCTCCTGAACCTCTAGATGGTTGCAGTCGTAGTTTAGGAAGTTGTCCACGAGCCTTGTTGAGTTGCTCCAGTGTATTGTGTAGACGGCACCAATCACCGCGGATTTTCAAAGATACGCGCCGATCTCTTTTCTTGTGTTGCTTTTTCACCTATTGGGAATTTAAACTTAAATTTGCGCCGATTCCAAAATCTGTCCCTGCCCGCTGCACCAACCTTCCATAAATATCACACGGCAGCTGCAATTGACGTCTTCATCCGCCTGTTTGGTTTTGACTGTGAGCACAGAGCAAGCCTCTGTCCTCTCCATTAATCAACATTCAAAGTAAACACCACAGATCAGCGCCTCCTCTGTAGAATCAAAGTTCTTTGATAAAGACTTTGTTTCTCTCTGTTACCGGGCATGATGAACCCATAATTACCTATTCAATACTGGCTTAGTAGAGGGAGAGCAGTCTCATTTACACTCCGTCCCCCTTCCGAATTTCTAATCAATATCTGTGCTGCACCTGAGACTCTGCTCCTCACAAAGACTTGGGCCATGTCTGACTTTCTCGCTAAAGGCCGGTCTGGCACGCCATGTATTCAGCGCGGCCAAATAGTGATTCATGAAGAAAAACAAAATAGTACCTTATGCACTTCTATGGTTGTTTAGTCCAAAACGCAGGTTGCAAACTCTGATAGGGTTAACCAACACACAGTACATGGCATCTGCACCTCTGACAGACAGTCGAACATTTTCTATCAGTAGAAAGAGTAACTGTGCAACAAATCAGGAAAACTAGTATACATAGATTAATGACCTTAACGAAAGAAGTAACATGACAGAGAAATAACAGCTCTATCAGTCCCGAGGTGGGTGGGGTGGGGGTTTAGAGAATTTGGGATATTACGGGCGGTTCTGCACCTGAATGCAAGACGACAATGGGTGAGACAGAAAATCAGTGGCTTTAGAATTAATAAAAACTTGAAGACCATCTATTCAGTGTGTGAAGTTTCTACGTAGTCTGTATCCCGCCCCATTAATATTCGTGCTTGTTGGTTCACTAATGTTGCCAAGACAGCTTCTTGCCTTGACCCGGTGACTTTGAGGAAATTGAAATTGACCACCCCAGCCATTCACAATGCGTTCACTGCACGTTGAATCTAATTGTACCTGACTTACTATTGGTCACATTTCTCTCCTCTCTCCACTGTACCTCCACCTGATTATTTTATTTTACACTTCGGGCTGACCTAACTACTCTTGCTTTTGTTTATGCCGCCAGTTTCGATTCCATGCAGCCTTCTCACTGCACCCGTGTGTTCATTGGGTATTAATGCTTTCCACCAATCTCCAAATATACTCCACCTCTGGTCTAATGGCGGATGCGCTCAATGAGCGTCCGACAGTTTCCACAGCATCTGTATCAGTGTGCTTCTCAGCATTACTCCCACCTAAAACATCAGACCGCAGTACTCTTCTGTTCTCACCTTTTCCATGCACCCGAAACACTGCCTTTTCAAAGGGACCGATGTATTGTCAATTATAATATACTGATCAGATCCGTGCCTTTTTGTGAAATGTCTGATTTGATAACGCAGGAGCAAAAGCAGTGGAGGATTTTAAGGCTACGGCATTTCCCCGAACCGCGTCCAGCCGAAATGTTATGAATTTTATTGAACTCAGCTCCATATTGAATGCAGCCACGGTATTCGATCAAAACGGACATACTCTGCTTTACTGATTTTGGCTCTTTGTTACCAATGATGTACAGAGATCGGTGATACTACACTGAACCGGGGCAAAAATCACCTCGATTTGTTCGACTGAATTTGGCTCATTGTTGAACTTAATATTTGCTATTTCTCTCAGATTGTATATTTTTTGGGGGGGAGTGAAATGATGCAAACGACATTCGCTCATTTTGTCCTCACTCGGATACAGGATTTCAAAGCGTCTTCTGTCCAGTTGGTGACGTCAGTTTCACTAATTAGCATTCTTATTCAATATTAATCCCTGACTGACCCAAAATCCGTCGCCAATCAGCGAATCATTCGTCTACCTCTGAATCGTGCAAGTATTTGATTTTGTTCTTCGTAAATTTTACAATGATGTTCTCAATTTGATGTATAATTTCCGTACCTCTGCTTTTCACAGTGAACGTGCTGACGATTGTCATACTATCACGGGGAAAGTGCGGACTCACTAAAACAGTCACCCGCTATCTGATGGCCATGTCAGCGGCTGACCTAGCGGTCGTTTTCCTGGACGTTATATTGATGAAAATTCCGATGGCTTTTCCGGGTGTCTTTTCCTTCCTGTTTTACGTCCGCGTGTGTAGAACCCACGTCTTCTTATTACAGGCCGCCACAGATTGCTCTGTTTGGTTCACCGTCGCCTTCACCTTTGATCGATTTGTGGCCATTTGCTTCCAGGATCTAAACGCTAAGTATTGCACTGGGAGAACGGCGGCTGTGGTTCTGAGCACAGTGACTGCACTGAGTTGTTTAAAGAACGTTTACTGGTTCTTCATGGTACAAGATATATATACTTCCTCTAACATAGCGTGGCCTTGCATGCAGAGATGGGAATTACTGGGGTCGCTATTCTGGACAGTAATCGATGTCGCTCGTGCTGTCTTTTCGACTGTGATTCCGTTCCTCGTTGTTATCCTGCTCAATGCTTTCACCATCACGAACGTTTTACTGGCCAGTAGAGCCCGCGGCAGACTCCGGGCTTCCAGCCGTGGTCAGAGTTCCGGAGACCCGGAGATGCAGAGCCGCAGAAAGTCCCTCGTTTTACTGCTGGTCGTCTCGGGAAATTTCATCCTGTTATGGGCGTTGTACGGGCTGATGGCGATATGGAACAGAATGCTTTATGCAGTGTACGTCCCATATTGGTTGAGGATACCTTCATTTTCCAACGAACTGTGCTACATGCTGCAACTCCTGAGCTGCTGCACGAACACCGCTCTTTACGCCGTCAGCCAGACTAAGTTCAGACAGCAGCTGAAGCAGGTGCTGACTTCCCCTCTCACTCTCATTTGGAAACGGATTCGAAACTGAGGGTCCATGTGACCGGCGTCCTTCTCTCTACTTTCAGGAAGGAGGTCGGAATGTTGTCCATTGATTATCCGTGTCGCTCCAGATTCTTCCCAGATTGTCGGACACAATTTTCTGGTTTCAACACTTTCTGACACTCACGCTGCCCTGATACACTCTCATCTGTTGTCATCTGCAACTTTGTTCATTTGGTTTCAATACCTTAAACAGTCCAATTGTTTCAAGCAAGTACAGCCTTTCCTTTCCGTTTCACATCTCGGAGCCGTATGTAACGCGCTGTAAGGGTGCATTGTAAATGTAATGTTTTTTTTTTTGTAATATTCACTGTTTCTCTGTAGCAGCAATGTTTGGGTTTTGGCTGGAGATAACATATGAACCAATCAGGATTTTGTTGTCCTGCCTTGTGATTCTGGAATCATTTGATTTCGCGGGCTTTTGCCAGAGGGAGAGACAGAGATGAAGAGAGAAGACGCTAATGGAGAGATTCAGTAGACCGCCGGACGGGGTGGACTCCGAGCGGTGGCCCGAAGGTTGGCGACGCTCGATGGGGACCGATGGTGGAAGAAAGACCATCCTACTGAGTGAGCTCCAACCTTTATACGCAGACTGTTTAATAAGATTGGCGCCCTTTTACTTTAATATTTTGTTTCCCTACTAACCATAGAGCCAAAGTAGGAGTTACAAAGCTTTATCGTTTAAGCACGTATTGTGTACTGTTTGTTATTTCGGGGTACTAATTTGCAACAGGGGACACATTCCACAGCATACACCCAAAAGAGATTCCTTCAGGTTGGCCGGGCAGGGTGTTACAATTGTGGGGGTACGTTCGTGTTTGATTCCGTTGGATACCGTGTAATTACCCTGAGCAATGAACCAGTGGGCCAGATATTTGTATTCTGGATGAATTTATAATTCCACTGTTGGGTACTGATAAAGTTGCGATGGTGAGCGGAGGTTTGATAAAATGGCGGGCGCAGCTCCCGGTTTAATGCAGACCAGGCTGACGTAGCTGGATGCGGAGATTTCAAAGGCAGGGTTCTATCATTTCTGAGGAGTGAGGGAAAGGAATGGTCGGTTTTGGTATGTGTAAATAGTCCACGTCCCCCGGTGAAGAGTGAGAATTCTGAGTTAGTAACCGCCCTTACATCTCTGGCGAATAAATGGAAAAATCAGATTCAAAGTCCCAGCTATGGCAGGCTCCGCCTATTCTCTGGAATAACGTCCATCCCTAAAGGGGAGGAGGAGTATGAGACGTGGGCGGAACGGACCTCTCTGCTGTTAGATGTGTGGCAGTGCTCGGATGATGAAAAGTGACAGAGATTGGTTGAAAGTTTGATTGGGCGGGCCGCTGACGTCAGAACTGTCAGGTTAAGTTATCCCTCAGTGACAGCTGTAAATTATCCGAATGCGCCGGACAATGCTTTTGGTCCGACTGGAAGCCAAATGAAGATCCTGATGGGGTTTCAAAACGTACATCAGGAGAAGCGGGATACGCATTCTGCTTTCATTTTTCGGCTAGAGAGGCAGCTAAATTGCTTGCGGCGCAGAGGGGACATGCTGGCATCTGAGGTGGATCAGTTAAGAGTCGACCAGATAGCCAGCGGTGCCCAGTCCCATGACGGTTTGCGTGGGGTCTCCGACAGTCTCGTAAGACGCCTCCCCCTCTCCATCTTTTGTTGAGCTGATCATAGAGGTACGGGAAGAGGAGTACTAGGCGGAGGCGTGGGAGGATTCAGTCGGCAGTGCACAGTCCTCGTCGGTAGTCCCCTGCGATGAAGTGACCACAGATAGCCTACCCCGGGGAGCGAGAAAGGAGTTTGTGACAGAGTTGGGAACGGAGATACGTCGGCTGTTTTCAGCGGGTGTGACCCTCGCCCGCCCATTTGATGGAGCTGATGTTGGTTCCGATTCCCCAAGGGGACGAATAATGCGGAGGGCTGCTGGCAGCAGGTGTCACGCCAGAAGGAGAGTTAGCTGCCTGGTACCTCGGCAAGGAGAGTAGTTGGGGACCCAGTGAGGGAACGACCTGATGTCTCTGGAGACACGTTACCAGCAATGTACCAAGGAAATCCCGAAAGTCAAAGACCCTATTCCAGAAGGCTTAGTGGAACCACACTCCAGAGTGTCGCTACTCGACACTGGGTCGCAGGTCACGCTACTGTACCGTTCGTTTTACAACTGGTGTCCGAAGCACTTACTCTTGACAACATTCAATTCACTGGAGATTTGTGGTCTCGGTGCTGGTGATTATCCATACGATGGTTATTTGTCAGTGAAACTGGAGTTCTCGAAGGTCGATGTGGGAGTGTCTGAGGTTCTTGATACATTGATGCTGGTCTGTCCGGACCTTGTTGAGACGGGCGGAGTTTCAATTCTGGTAGGTACCAACACCCCCCTTGTGAGGAGGCTCATGGGGGCCTGCAAGGTATAGGCGGGTGAGAGCTCTTTGGGGATATGGTCTGTGCACCCAGTGTTTCGAGCTGCTTTTGAGGAAGTGCGTGACGGCAGTGGGCCGGATACCGAATTCAAACGAGGGACTGTGTGGTTAACCCAGTCGAAGCCAATGGTGATAAGGCCCGGGGAAATAACGAGAGTGATGGGGACCCCCAAATTTCACGGACTGCCTGAGGGGGAAGCCCTCTTAGTGTACAGAACGGAGGACCAAGATTTCCTACTGGGCTACTGGTGAGGCCCGATTTGCAGAAGCCCTCGGTTGTCCAGGCGAGCAGGTTGGCAGTGATCTTGAGGAACACTACGAAGAGGGAGCTCCCCTTCAAGCGGGGCATGCCCCTGAGCCATTTGTTCCCTGTGATGGTAATGGGTAGCGCCCCCGTGAGGAAGACCGGGGAGAAACTATTGGAAAAGTGGGGAAAGTTGGCGGCTGAGTTATTCAACTTCGGGGACTCCCCGGTGCCACCGGGTTGGGAAAGGAGGCTGGTAGAGAAGGTGTTGAAGCTGGAAGATGTCTTTTCCATTGGCGAATTTGATGTGGGTTGCTCCAAGAGCACTTGTCACGCTATGCGGGTGACCGAGGACACACCGTTTAGAGAGAAGTCGCGGCGACTGGTTCCTGCAGACGTGGAAGACGTGCGGCAGCATTTGTTTAAGTTAAAGGAAGCTGGGATCATCACTGTGTCCCGAAGCCCCTATGCGTCCCTAGTAGTAGTGGCCGAGAAGAAGAACGGGATGGTAAGCATGTCTGTGGACTATAGGACTCTGAACAGGCGCATCGTCCCTGACCGGGATACAGTCCCGAGGGACGTAGAGCGCTGACCTATCTGGGTGCTGCGAAGTGGTTTAGTGTCCTGGCTTTGAGGAGTAGATATTACCAGATCCCGATGAGTGAGCCCAACAAAGAGAAGACGGCATTTATATGTCCCCGAGGATTCTTCCAATTCGAAAGTTGGAAAGCGGTTCATGGAGAAGACGGTGGGGGACATTAACTCGCTTGAGGTGTTGGTGTACTTGGATAACCTCATAGTATTTGGAACCGCCTTGGAAGGACATGAAGCGAGGCGACTGAAGGTGCTCGGCCGCCTGAAAGCTGAAGGCTTTTATTTGTCATGTTTCAAATCAGGAAGATTAGTAGAAACAGGTTAATTATCTTAACGAAAGAAGTAACATGACAGAGAAATAACAGCTCTATCAGTCCCGTGGTGGGTGGGGTGGGGGTTTAGAGAGTTTGGGATATTACGGGCGGTTCTGCAACTGAATGCAAGACGACAATGGGTGAGACGGAAAATCAGTGGCTTTAGAATTAATAAAAACTTGAAGACCATCTATTCAGTGTGTGAAGTTTCTACGTAATCTGTATCCCGCCCTATTAAAATTCGTGCTTGTTGGTTCACTAATGTTGTCAAGACAGCTTCTTGCCTTGACCCGGTGGCTTTGAGGAAATTGAAATTGACCACCCCAGCCATTCACAATGCGTTCACTGCACGTTGAATCTAACTGTACCTAACTTACTATTGGTCACATTGCTCTCCTCTCTCCACTGTACCTCCACCTGATTATTTTATTTTACACTTCGGGCTGACCTAACTACTCTTGCTTTTGTTTATGCCGCCAGTTTCGATTCCATGCAGCCTTCTCACTGCACCCGTGTGTTCATTGGGTATTAATGCTTTCCACCAATCTCCAAATATACTCCACCTCTGGTCTAATGGCGGATGCGCTCAATGAGCGTCCGACAGTTTCCACAGCATCTGTATCAGTGTGCTTCTCAGCATTACTCCCACCTAAAACATCAGACCGCAGTACTCTTCTGTTCTCACCTTTTCCATGCACCCGAAACACTGCCTTTTCAAAGGGACCGATGTATTGTCAATTATAATATACTGATCAGATCCGTGCCTTTTTGTGAAATGTCTGATTTGATAACGCAGGAGCAAAAGCAGTGGAGGATTTTAAGGCTACGGCATTTCCCCGAACCGCGTCCAGCCGAAATGTTATGAATTTTATCGAACTCAGCTCCATATTGCATGCAGCCACGGTATTCGATCAAAACGGACATACTCTGTTTTACTGATTTTGGCTCTTTGTTACCAATGATGTACAGAGATCGGTGATACTACACTGAACCGGGGCAAATATCACCTCGATTTGTTCGACTGAATTTGGCTCATTGTTGAACTTAATATTTGCTATTTCTCTCAGATTGTATATTTTTTTGGGGGAAGTGAAATGATGCAAACGACATTCGCTCATTTTGTCCTCACTCGGATACAGGATTTCAAAGCGTCTTCTGTCCAGTTGGTGACGTCAGTTTCACTAATTAGCATTCTTATTCAATATTAATCCCTGACTGACCCAAAATCCGTCGCCAATCAGCGAATCATTCGTCTACCTCTGAATCGTGCAAGTATTTGATTTTGTTCTTCGTAAATTTTACAATGATGTTCTCAATTTGATGTATAATTTCCGTACCTCTGCTTTTCACAGTGAACGTGCTGACGATTGTCATACTATCACGGGGAAAGTGCGGACTCACTAAAACAGTCACCCGCTATCTGATGGCCATGTCAGCGGCTGACCTAGCGGTCGTTTTCCTGGACGTTATATTGATGAAAATTCCGATGGCTTTTCCGGGTGTCTTTTCCTTCCTGTTTTACGTCCGCGAGTGTAGAACCCACGTCTTCTTATTACAGGCCGCCACAGATTGCTCTGTTTGGTTCACCGTCGCCTTCACCTTTGATCGATTTGTGGCCATTTGCTTCCAGGATCTAAACGCTAAGTATTGCACTGGGAGAACGGCGACTGTGGTTCTGAGCACAGTGACTGCACTGAGTTGTTTAAAGAACGTTTTCTGGTTCTTCATGGTACAAGATATATATACTTCCTCTAACATAGCGTGGCCTTGCATGCAGAGATGGGAATTACTGGGGTCGCTATTCTGGACAGTAATCGATGTCGCTCGTGCTGTCTTTTCGACTGTAATCCCGTTCCTCAATGTTATCCTGCTCAATGCTTTCACCATCACGAACGTTTTACTGGCCAGTAGAGCCCGCGGCAGACTCCGGGCTTCCAGCCGTGGTCAGAGTTCCGGAGACCCGGAGATGCAGAGCCGCAGAAAGTCCCTCGTTTTACTGCTGGTCGTCTCGGGAAATTTCATCCTGTTATGGGCGTTGTACGGGCTGATGGCGATTTGGAACAGAATGCTTTATGCAGTGTACGTCCCATATTGGTTGAGGATACCTTCATTTTCCAACGAACTGTGCTACATGCTGCAACTCCTGAGCTGCTGCACGAACACCGCTCTTTACGCCGTCAGCCAGACTAAGTTCAGACAGCAGCTGAAGCAGGTGCTGACTTCCCCTCTCACTCTCATTTGGAAACGGATTCGAAACTGAGGGTCCATGTGACCGGCGTCCTTCTCTCTACTTTCAGGAAGGAGGTCGGAATGTTGTCCATTGATTATCCGTGTCGCTCCAGATTCTTCCCAGATTGTCGGACACAATTTTCTGGTTTCAACACTTTCTGACACTCACGCTGCCCTGATACACTCTCATCTGTTGTCATCTGCAACTTTGTTCATTTGGTTTCAATACCTTAAACAGTCCAATTGTTTCAAGCAAGTACAGCCTTTCCTTTCCGTTTCACATCTCGGAGCCGTATGTAACGCGCTGTAAGGGTGCATTGTAAATGTAATGTTTTTTTTTTGTAATATTCACTGTTTCTCTGTAGCAGCAATGTTTGGGTTTTGGCTGGAGATAACATATGAACCAATCAGGATTTTGTTGTCCTGCCTTGTGATTCTGGAATCATTTGATTTCGCGGGCTTTTGCCAGAGGGAGAGACAGAGATGAAGAGAGAAGACGCCAATGGAGAGATTCAGTAGACCGCCGGACGGGGTGGACTCCGAGCGGTGGCCCGAAGGTTGGCGACGCTCGGTGGGGACCGATGGTGGAAGAAAGCCCATCCTACTGAGTGAGCTCCAACCTTTATACGCAGACTGTTTAATAAGATTGGCGCCCTTTTACTTTAATATTTTGTTTCCCTACTAACCATAGAGCCAAAGTAAGAGTTACAAAGCTTTATCGTTTAAGCACGTATTGTGTACTGTTTGTTATTTCGGGGTACTAATTTGCAACAGGGGACACATTCCACAGCATACACCCAAAAGAGATTCCTTCAGGTTGGCCGGGCAGGGTGTTACAATTGTGGGGGTACGTTCGTGTTTGATTCCGTTGGATACCGTGTGATTACCCTGAGCAATGAACCAGTGGGCCAGATATTTATATTCTGGATGAATTTATAATTCCACTGTTGGGTACTGATAAAGTTGCGATGGTGAGCGGAGGTTTGATAAAATGGCGGGCGCAGCTCCCGGTTTAATGCAGACCAGGCTGACGTAGCTGGATGCGGAGATTTCAAAGGCAGGGTTCTATCATTTCTGAGGAGTGAGGGAAAGGAATGGTCGGTTTTGGTATGTGTAAATAGTCCACGTCCCCCGGTGAAGAGTGAGAATTCTGAGTTAGTAACCGCCCTTACATCTCTGGCGAATAAATGGAAAAATCAGATTCAAAGTCCCAGCTATGGCAGGCTCCGCCTATTCTCTGGAATAACGTCCATCCCTAAAGGGGAGGAGGAGTATGAGACGTGGGCGGAACGGACCTCTCTGCTGTTAGATGTGTGGCAGTGCTCGGATGATGAAAAGTGACAGAGATTGGTTGAAAGTTTGATTGGGCGGGCCGCTGACGTCAGAACTGTCAGGTTAAGTTATCCCTCAGTGACAGCTGTAAATTATCCGAATGCGCCGGACAATGCTTTTGGTCCGACTGGAAGCCAAATGAAGATCCTGATGGGGTTTCAAAACGTACATCAGGAGAAGCGGGATACGCATTCTGCTTTCATTTTTCGGCTAGAGAGGCAGCTAAATTGCTTGCGGCGCAGAGGGGACATGCTGGCATCTGAGGTGGATCAGTTAAGAGTCGACCAGATAGCCAGCGGTGCCCAGTCCCATGACGGTTTGCGTGGGGTCTCCGACAGTCTCGTAAGACGCCTCCCCCTCTCCATCTTTTGTTGAGCTGATCATAGAGGTACGGGAAGAGGAGTACTAGGCGGAGGCGTGGGAGGATTCAGTCGGCAGTGCACAGTCCTCGTCGGTAGTCCCCTGCGATGAAGTGACCACAGATAGCCTACCCCGGGGAGCGAGAAAGGAGTTTGTGACAGAGTTGGGAACGGAGATACGTCGGCTGTTTTCAGCGGGTGTGACCCTCGCCCGCCCATTTGATGGAGCTGATGTTGGTTCCGATTCCCCAAGGGGACGAATAATGCGGAGGGCTGCTGGCAGCAGGTGTCACGCCAGAAGGAGAGTTAGCTGCCTGGTACCTCGGCAAGGAGAGTAGTTGGGGACCCAGTGAGGGAACGACCTGATGTCTCTGGAGACACGTTACCAGCAATGTACCAAGGAAATCCCGAAAGTCAAAGACCCTATTCCAGAAGGCTTAGTGGAACCACACTCCAGAGTGTCGCTACTCGACACTGGGTCGCAGGTCACGCTACTGTACCGTTCGTTTTACAACTGGTGTCCGAAGCACTTACTCTTGACAACATTCAATTCACTGGAGATTTGTGGTCTCGGTGCTGGTGATTATCCATACGATGGTTATTTGTCAGTGAAACTGGAGTTCTAGAAGGTCGATGTGGGAGTGTCTGAGGTTCTTGATACATTGATGCTGGTCTGTCCGGACCTTGTTGAGACGGGCGGAGTTTCAATTCTGGTAGGTACCAACACCCCCCTTGTGAGGAGGCTCATGGGGGCCTGCAAGGTATAGGCGGGTGAGAGCTCTTTGGGGATATGGTCTGTGCACCCAGTGTTTCGAGCTGCTTTTGAGGAAGTGCGTGACGGCAGTGGGCCGGATACCGAATTCAAACGAGGGACTGTGTGGTTAACCCAGTCGAAGCCAATGGTGATAAGGCCCGGGGAAATAACGAGAGTGATGGGGACCCCCAAATTTCACGGACTGCCTGAGGGGGAAGCCCTCTTAGTGTACAGAACGGAGGACCAAGATTTCCTACTGGGCTACTGGTGAGGCCCGATTTGCAGAAGCCCTCGGTTGTCCAGGCGAGCAGGTTGGCAGTGATCTTGAGGAACACTACGAAGAGGGAGCTCCCCTTCAAGCGGGGCATGCCCCTGAGCCATTTGTTCCCTGTGATGGTAATGGGTAGCGCCCCCGTGAGGAAGACCGGGGAGAAACTATTGGAAAAGTGGGGAAAGTTGGCGGCTGAGTTATTCAACTTCGGGGACTCCCCGGTGCCACCGGGTTGGGAAAGGAGGCTGGTAGAGAAGGTGTTGAAGCTGGAAGATGTCTTTTCCATTGGCGAATTTGATGTGGGTTGCTCCAAGAGCACTTGTCACGCTATGCGGGTGACCGAGGACACACCGTTTAGAGAGAAGTCGCGGCGACTGGTTCCTGCAGACGTGGAAGACGTGCGGCAGCATTTGTTTAAGTTAAAGGAAGCTGGGATCATCACTGTGTCCCGAAGCCCCTATGCGTCCCTAGTAGTAGTGGCCGAGAAGAAGAACGGGAAGGTAAGCATGTCTGTGGACTATAGGACTCTGAACAGGCGCATCGTCCCTGACCGGGATACAGTCCCGAGGGACGTAGAGCGCTGACCTATCTGAGTGCTGCGAAGTGGTTTAGTGTCCTGGCTTTGAGGAGTAGATATTACCAGATCCCGATGAGTGAGCCCAACAAAGAGAAGACGGCATTTATATGTCCCCGAGGATTCTTCCAATTCGAAAGTTGGAAAGCGGTTCATGGAGAAGACGGTGGGGGACATTAACTCGCTTGAGGTGTTGGTGTACTTGGATAACCTCATAGTATTTGGAACCGCCTTGGAAGGACATGAAGCGAGGCGACTGAAGGTGCTCGGCCGCCTGAAAGCTGAAGGGTTAAAACTCCCCCTGGACAAGTGCCGACTCTGATAAACCTCTGTTAGCTATGTGGACACATAATCTCACGGAATGCAGTGGCTACAACCCGGATACGATTGAAGCAGTGACTACTTGGCAAAGGCCGCAAACTGTGAGAGCTCTGCGCTCGTTCTTGGGATTCTGTGGGCATTATCAGAGATTCGTGAAGGGCTATGCCAAAGTGAGTCACCCCTTGAATCTGCTTCTGTGCGGTTACCCTCCCTTGGGGAGGAAAGGAAAGGGCAGAAAATGACAGGAGGGTGGAGAATATCTAAAGCCATCGGAACCCTATGGGCAGAGGTGGGACGTAAAATGTGAGGAGGCTTTTCAGTCGCCGAAGTGTTGCTGACCCAAGCGCCAGTTCTGGCTTTTGCGGACCCCCGATTCCCGTATGTACTGCACACAGATGCTAGTCAAGAGGATTTAGGGGGCGCCCTGTATCAGGATCAGGGCATCGGGTTGAGGCCTGTGGCGTTTGTCATCCGGAGTTAGTCGCCCTTGGAGAGAAATTGGAATTTTGTTGGAATTCCAGGCGTTGGAATGGGCGGTGGTGGATAAGCTGAGTGACGATCTCTACAGGGGCCAAGTTTGAGGTGCAGACGGACAACAACCCCCTAACTTACATCCTGATCTCGGCGAAACTGGATGCCACAGGGCATCGGTGGTTGGCAGCGTTTTCCGCCTATGATTTCAGCCTCCCCGGCCGGGGAGTCAGAACATTGATGTAGATGTTTTGCCCCGACGGGTGCATGAGGGGATGGCATTGGACGAGGAGTGGGAGAGCGTTCCTGCCCCTGGGGTGAAGGCCATGTTTCAGTTTGCCATCACAGTGAAGGCAGAGAAAAAGGAGAGGTAGGGTCGAGCAGTTGAACAATTGTGAGCTTCTGATGACGCAATCCCCCAAGTGTACTTTATCCTGACTGCCCTGAAGACAAATCAGCTGCCAGAATTGGGTTCTGGGGAAGTGGGAGCAGTTCAGCGAGATCATCCGTGCATTGGTACCATTTGGTACGCGTTTGGAAAGGGAGACATGGCTCAGGCGCAGAAGACTAAACACGCTTCGGTGCCTTCATTAATGAAAGAATGGTCTCAGTCGGAACTGAAGAACTAGATCTTGTACCGGACCGACCTCGGCGTTGCCAGCTGGTTCGTCCAGAGAAATATCGGAGGATTGCGTTGAAGTCACTTCATGATGATTCTGGACATTTGGGCGTAGAAAAGACCTATGGATTGCTCCAAGGCCGGTTTTACTGGCCCCGAATGAAGTCGGAGGTTGAAGAATACTGCAAGTCCTGCAGCCGCTGCATACAGCGGAAGACACTGCCTACGCGTGCAGCTCCTTCGTCCCACTTGCAGAGTGTTAGGCCCCTGGACTTCGTGTGTATGGTTTTCCTGTCCATAGAACCCGATGCCAACAACACGGCGAATGTCTTGGTCAGCACGGACCTCTACACCAGATATGCTCAGGCTTTTCCTACCGAGGATCAGAGGGCGACTACGGTGGCAAAAATGTTAATGGAGAAGTATTTCGTTCATCATGACCTTCCCTGGCGGATACATACTGAACAGGGACGGGACTTCGAGAGCAAACTCACCTATGAATTACTGGGAATTCCTCAACTACGAGTTGAGAAATCGAGGACCACGCCCTATCACAGGCAGGGCGATGACCAGCCTGAGAGGTTTAATTGGACCTTGTTAGACATGCTCGGGATCCTGGAGATCATCAAGAAGAGCAAGTGGATTCAACATATTGGGCATCTAGTTTTACTATTACAAATGTACACACAATGATGCTACTGGGTACTCGCCCTATTATCTGACGTTTGGGCGCAAGGCGAGGTTGCCCATTGACCTTTATTTGGGACCAACGAGGGTGACTTACCACCGAAGCCTTATCTGGAATATGTGTCTGATTTGAGGAGAGAGCTGATAAGGACTTATGAATTGGCTGGGGTGGCGGCCGCCAAGCATAATCGGGGAAATAAGAGGAGGTATGATCAGAACATGAAGCTCGCCCAACTACAATCGGGAGACCCAGTCCTCATAAGGAATTCGGGACTACCTGGAAAGCACATGTTGGCTGTCCGCTGGGCGGCCACATCCTATGTGGTGGAGAGTCAGATGCCAAAGCTACCAGTTTTCCGGGTGAGACCAGAGGAGTGGAATGGGCCTTTCAGGATTCTGCATTGGAACCACATGTTTCCCATGGGACAAGAGGTGCAGGTAGACCCAGATTCCGAGTTCGGCCTACACCTAGTCAGAGGACTCTGCGAGAAAGCGGGGCGACTGCAGTGCCCCAAAAGGCCTGAACAGATGCTAGGACAACAGGGCACGTCTTCAGGACTGAAGGACGTCCTTTTAGAACTGAGATGCGGAGAAACTACTTTAGTCAGAGGGTGGTAAATCTGTGGAATTGCTGTGGTGCCAAGTCATTGGGTGTATTTAAGGCAGATATAGATAGGTTCTGGGTCAGTCAGGGCATCAAAGTGTATAGTGAAAACAGGGCAGTGGGGATGACTGGTTGAAGTGGATCATCCCATGACTGAATGACGGAGAATACTCAATGGGCTGAATGGCCTACGTCAGCTCTTATTTTTTATGGTCGCATGGTCTTATAAACCAACTGCAGAAGACACTTGTTCTAAAAATTCTCATGGAATGCAGAATATATGTAAGAATATTTAATAGATTTGAGAAACAGCGGGAAATTGAGGTCAAGATACATCGGCTCACACGGAATCAGGGGTTCACAGGTATAGGACTGAGACAACCAACTTAACGCTCGAGTAGAGATTGACAGATACAGAATGAAGCCCGCACTGCCGCACTGTAGCAGAGACTGACTGATACAGAATGAAGCCCACACTGCCACGGTGTAGCAGATGCAGGTATTTACAGAATGAAATGCATTCACTCCAAATGAACCAGAGAGTGACCCCAACCGAACCCCACACTCTTAGGTTGCACCAGGGACTGATATCCACAGAATGAGCCCCACACTCTCACAGCCCACTGAGACCGGTGGGTACCAAATGAACCACCTCTCGGCACACTATATAGTTAAGAAGGCATTCAGTGCGTGGGCCTGCATCAACCGTGGGACTCAGTACAAGCGCCGAGAGGGGACGTTACAGTTATAGAGGAATATGGGCAGACCCCACTTGAAGCATGGTGCTCAGTTCTGGTCACCTCACCATAGAAAGAATGAGGAAACTATGGAAAGGGTGCAGAGGAGAATTACAAGGACGTTGCCTGGATTTGGGAGGATGCCTAATGACAGACAACCCCAATCGGCGGACCGCGGGCCAGGTTCGGACCGCGAGAACCAAATGTCTGGACCGCGCTAACCCATTGGCACTTACGTGAACGCACCTGTCATAACAATGCACGCGCTGTTCTAATTTATGTTAACCTCATCCAACACCGTACACTTGACCTACACCCCCCGTACAGCGCGCGACATTCATGGGAGAAAGTTGCACTTTCCATGTCTCTGGGAGTACTGCGAGAAGAACGAAATACGGGAGGATCCAGTGATGAAGGATTTCGTGACGAGTCTGGCAGAAAACGATTCAGGAAACTTTAGGGAACGATTTGAAAGCTCTCCTAAACTTTCAGGTGACATCCCCCTCTTCCAGAGACAGACGTTCTCTGTTTCGGCTGACGGTCAGTGGACTGCAGAGGCCAAAAGGCTGGTGCCTTCCATAGATGAGGCAACCCTTCAGATGGAAGTCTTGGAAATTGGAACATCTGATGTGCTCAAAGCAGAACACATGGAGGTTGGGGTGAGGGACTTTCGGATCAATGTGTTTCCCCAAGCTTAATTCAAAGACACGAGAGCTATTGAAATGCTGCTACTCACACTGTTCCCCTCCACGTGCATTTGTGAGTCATCGTTTTCTTCAAGGAACTCTATCAAGAACCAGGACAGAAACAGACTCCCCAATGCACATCTGAGCCAGTGCCTTAGGATTGCCACAACAGAATGCAGGCCCGACATCAGAAGGATTGCCTCATCCCGTCGCTGTCACTTCTCTCACTGATTGGTGAGTGAATCAATTTATTTTTGTCCATTTGTCAATGTTATTGTGGTATAATAATATTACAACAACAATAATACTGATAATTTGATTTATAACTAAACTTCATACTTGAAATGCTGCATAGCTTAATTAAAAGAACAAATAGATTAAACGAGAGAACAGAAACAGTGGAAAAGGCAGTCCTACTTTGGGAGGAAGAGAAGTGAAGAGAGAGAGAGAGAGAGAGAGAGAGAGAGAGAGAGAGAGAGAGAGAGAGAGAGAGAGAGAGAGAGAGAGAGAGAGAGAGAGAGAGAGAGAGAGAGAGAGAGAGAGAGAGAGAGTGTGCGTGTGTGTGTGTATTTGAATTCCCAGATGAGTTATCAATGTGACAGCTGACAGTTGTAATAGCACTGGTCATATTTCAATGGTTGGTTTTGGAGATGTTTTGTTTCAAGAGTGCATTTTTTTTCTTGTGTGACCCACAACACAGGTTTAGATAATCCCTAGCCTAAATTATTACTATTATCACTACTACTACTACTACTACTACTACTACTACTATTATTATTATTATTATTATTATTATTATTATTATTATTATTATTATTATTATTATTATTATTATTATTAGCAGCAACAACAACATCTCGCAAAAAAACAACTTACTGGTACAATGAAAAAAATACCCTGGACGTTTGGTCCTAGGCTTGACATGCTTGACATAATTTGGCCCTTGTGGAAAACTAATTGTGGAACCCTGTCTTATGAGAGTATGTTGAATGAACTCGGCCTTTTCTCCTTGGAGCGACGGAGGAGGAGAGGTGACCGGATAGAGGTGTATAAGATGAGGAGAGGCATTGATTGTGTGGTTAGATAGAGGCTAGTTCCCAAGGCTGAATGGTTATCGGCAACACTGGGTAATACCTAAAGTAAGTACATGTTCAGCATTGTGGGCCGAAGGACCTGTATTGTGCTATGGATTTTCTATGTTTCTATGTGATGTGTTGCCCAGTTATAAATCCGTTCAACAATATATAGACAGTGCACCTTTATACAACTAAACGATTGAGCTTTATAATTCTCAATTTGACTCTAGGGTTAGTAAAGAAAAAAAAGAGGAAAGAAAAGGCTCATTTTAATGAAACATTCTTATGTACACGTTGGAAATCACGATTCGTCGTCCATTCATTCCCCATTGAACTCCTCCGAGCGTCGCCGACTGCTGGATCATCACTTCAAGACCACTCTGTCCTGCGGTCTACCAACACTCTCCATTCGCGACTACTCTCCCCATCTCTCGCCGACAAAAGACCCTGAAATCCGTTCTGCCGAGCACGTAAGAAAGAAACCACTTCCCTTCATTGGACAGCGAACATTAATCAGCACCCTTTATCTCTAGTCATAACCGAAACTCTGCTGCTATAGAGAAACCATTACATTAGCAGAGAACACTTTCCCAGGGAAAGTGCAAATTTGAGGTTTCTCTTGTCAGTTCTGATAGTGGGTTGGGATGTGAAATGATCGTTCCTGAGCCACCAAAACTTCACACTGAGTCGTCTATATGCGTATTAATATAGCTGGCGACACATAAGGAATATTCCTAGGCGTCTGTCTTCTCGGTTTATGCCAGACTATTGATCATCTGCCAGAGAGTCTTTTCGACATCGCCCTGAAGGATAGTGATTGCCGCATTCACCATTACAGATATCGCTATATTGACTGGATTCTCCATTTTCACACAGCGTTGTAACGGTAGAATTAACATTATGAAGATGTGGTCCGAAAGGCCAGGATCAAGGACTGGAATGGATTTGTAAGAAACATTTTCATTTTTTATGAACATGTTCAACTATATCTGTTCCTATTGTGTCCATGTGTCATGTTCATTTTCTCGGAATTTGAGTACAAAACTCAGGTAAATGAAACGCAGAAATACATTTTCCAACAACTCTTTTGAAATGTTGAGCAAGCAATATGATGTTTTTGCAAGGAAATGTACTATGGACATGTGGTCAATGTTTAAGGATCTCTTGAAGGATATTAGGGGTAAATTTGTCCCGGTGAGGGAGATAAAGAATGGTAAGGTGAAGGAGACATGGGTGACAAGTGAGGTGGAAAATCTAGTCAGGTGGAAGAAGGCAGCATACATGAGGTTTAGGAAGCAAGGATCAGATGGGTCTATTGAGGAATATAGGGTAGCAAGAAAGGAGCTTAAGAAGGGGCTGAGAAGAGCAAGAAGGGGGCATGAAAAGGCCTTGGCGAGTAGGGCGTATGACAACCCCAAGACAGTCTTCAATTATGTGAAGAACAAAATGATGACAGGAGTGAAGTAGGACCGATTAGAGGTAAAGGTGGGAAGACGGGCCTGGAGGCTGTGGAAGTGAGCGAGGTCATCAGTGAATACTTCGGTATTCACCAATGAGAGGGAACTTGATGACGGTGAGGACAATATGAGTGAGGTTGATGTTCTGGAGCATGTTGATATTAAGGGAGAAGAAGTGTTAGAGTTGTTAAAATACATTAGGACGGATAAGTCACAGAGGCCTGACGGAATATTCCCCAGGCTGCTCCACGAGGCGAAGGAAGAGATTGCTGAGCCTCTGGATAGGATCTTTAAGTCCTCGTTGTCCATGGGGAATGGTACCGGAGAACTGGAAAGAGGTGAATGTTGCCCGCCTGTTGAAAATAGGCAGTAGGGATAGTCCGGGTACTTATAGACCAGTGAGCCTTACGTCTATGGTGGGAAAGCTGTTGGAAAGATTCTTAGAGATAGGATCTATGGGCATTCAGAGAATCATGGTCTGATCAGGGACAGTCAGTATGGCTTTGTGAGGGGCAGATCATGTCTAACAAGCCTGATAGAGTTCCTTGACGAGGGGACCAGGCATATAGATGAGAGTAGTGCAGTGGATGTGATCTACATGGATTTTAGTAAGGCCTTTGATAACACGGTAGGCTTATTCAGAAAGTCAGAATGCATGGGATCCAGGGACGTTTGGCCAGGTGGATTCAGAGTTGACTAGCCTGCAGAAAACAGAGGGTCGTGGTGGAGGGAGTACATTCAGATTGGAGGGTTGTGACTAGTGGTGTCCCACAAGGATCTGTTCTGGGACCCCTACTTTTCGTGATTTTTATTAACGACTTGGATGTTGGGATAGAAGGGTGCATTGGCAAGTTTGCAGATGACACAAAGGCTGGTGGTGTTGTTGATAGTGTAGAGGATTGTCGACGATTGCAGAGAGATATTGATAAGATGCAGAAGTGGGCTGAGAAGTGGCAGATGGAGTTCAATCCGGAGAACTGTGAGGTGGTACACTTTGAAAGGACAAACTCCAAGGCAGAGTACAAAGTAAATGGCAGGATTCTTGGGAATGTGGAGGTGCAGAAAGCTCCTGGGGGTACATGTCCACAGATCCCTGAAAGTTGCCTCATAGGTAGATAGCATAGTTAAGAAAGCTTATGGGGTGTTAGCTTTCAGAAGTCGAGGGATAGAGTTTAAGAGTCGCGATGTAATGATGCAGCTCTATAAAACTCTGGTTAGGCCACACTTGGTGTACTGTGTCCAGTTCTGGTCGCCTCACGGTAGGAAGGATGTGGAAGCATTAGAAAGGGTACAGAGGAGATTTACCAGGATGCTGCCTGATTTAGAGAGTATGGATTATGATCAGAGATTAAGGGAGTTAGGGCTTTACTCTTTGGAGAGGAGGAGGATGAGAGGAGACATGATAGAGGTGTACAATATATTAAGAGGAATGGATAGAGTGGATAGCCAGCGCCTCTTCCCCAGGGCACCACTGCTCAGTACAAGAGGACATGGCTTTAAGGTAAGGGGAGGGAAGTTCAAAGGGGATATTAGAGAAAGGTTTTTTTACTCCGAGAGTGGTTGGTGAGTGGAATGCACTGCCTGAGTCAGTGGTGGAGGCAGATACACTAGTAAAGTTTAAGGGATTACTACACAGGTATATGGAAGAATTTAAGTTGGGTGGTTAAATAGGAGGCAGGGTTTGTTGGTTGGCACAACATTGTACTACAATGTACCTTCTATGAACTTTCTATACTATTATACTATGCTGTACAATTCTATGTTTTATGTTCTATAACCATAAATGTTTGCAATATACCTGAATGGCCGAATGTTATTGCACAATGACACTATGAGCAAATATAGACGTGGGTTCATTCACCTGTAGCTGATGTTGTTGATGACGCGTTCACACTAATGAGCTCAGGAACCTTTTCTTTTCTGCATAAAAGCTCATTGAACGATTCAACAGGGCAAAGTTTTACTTGGCAAATTCTGCAGCACTGATCGCTACTTCACATGGAAAATGGGATACCCAGCGATTTACTACATTGTGAGCATTTACTATCCCGTACCTGCAGCTGTCGGCGTTCCTGGTAGGTTACGAGAGCTGGCCTCTATGTATACTTTGACAGCTTATTTCTGTACCTGCCGAACTGTTGAACTGTAGCTATAATCCCTAACATATTTCCTGCATGCACTAATGGGTGTTCACAGATTTTCGGGATTCAGGCATTTACTTTTGCTTATCAAAGTCGTGAAAAGCGGATCTACTGTCGTCCAGCGGGGGATCTCCGAAAAACCGGGTTTCCACCGTTTGAGTCCAAACTGACCTGGTCCAGCATAGCAGCAGCAGAACTTGAAATATTCAGCAATTTAGCACGGAATTTAGAGCAATTAATAAATAATTTTCCGCTAAGAGATGACATTGTTTTCTTCTTCTTCTTACAGTTAACGTGATAGCAATTGTGATCTTTTCTCGAGGAAAGTGTGGACTCTCGAAATGCATCACACGTTACTTGGTTGGAATGTCAGCAGCGGATCTAATGTGGGTTATCGTTACTGATATCATGCTACACTGTAATATAATTTATAAATACGCTGATTTCTTCTTTATTCATCCGATTTGCGCTCTGATACTTGTACTCAGTATCGTCATCACGGACTGTTCCGTTTGGTTCACAGTCGGATTCACCTTCGATCGTTTTATTGCAATTTGTTGTCAAAAGTTGCGTGAACGATACTGCACGGAGAGAACAGCGGCTGCGGTTTTAGCGACTGTTGTTGCAGTGAGCTGTGCGAGGTGTGCCCCGTTTTACTTTACATTGGAGCCAGAGGTCATAATAAACAGCGTTCCATGGCGCTGCGTCTTCACGTCTGAATATTTAACGTCACCAGCGTGGAAAGACTACGAGTTATTTGACAGTATCTTCACACCGTTATTGCCGATTAGTTTAATTCTATTGTTTAACGTTTTAACAGTCAGGCAGATTATTTTGGCAAATAGAGTCCGACGAGGTCTCCAGAACAATAAGGGGGACCCAGAATTGAAGAACCGACGGAAATCCATGATTCTGTTGTTTGCTTTATCAGCCAATTTCATATTACTGTGGTTTCCCTATGTCGTGCACTCCATGAACTGGCAAATGCAGAATTATTCGTACACGAACAGATATTTGAATACCCCAGTATATATCCTGCAGCGAGTTGGATTAATGATGAAATTCCTCAGCACCTGCACCAACACGTGTATCTACACAATTACTCAGAGAAAATTCAGAGAGGAGCTCAGAAATGGAGCGAACTATCTGTTCACACGAAATGGACGCTGCTAAAGGAAACTTGCACCTAAAGTTTGAAACTTGGCTGCAGATTTTTTTTATGACTGGTGCATTCATTCATTTAGTCAGATATTTAACAGTCAGGTGCCTGATATTTCCACCGAAATTAGTAAAGCCAAGTTGTTCAAATAGGGAAGTCTGCTAATGCAACGAAGTGCTGGTAGTGACATATTTGTGTTTTTCTCCCCAAGGTACTGCAGAACTCTGTTGTTAAATGCAATATGAATCTACATGAATTGTTCATATGAACATAGTAATTATCACAGGAAAAGCGAAGTCACTGGGAGAACGCCGGAAAGCTTATAATTTCCATGGTAGTCTTGACAAAAATCCTTCTGTTCAAGGTGGTGGCTCAGGGTTAGCGGGCGTGGGTGTGTTGCGGGGTCACCACCCTTAATAGAAGGGAATTATGAAGCAAAACATTGAATAACGAAATTCCAGATCTAACCGAGAACTAGGCATACTTTTTAGTATTGTGAAAACAATTGGGAGGGAGGTCCAAGCTTCAGTAAAGCCAACATACCTTGAGAAGCAAAGTCGCTCGAACAAAAAGGCGTCGCCACTCAGGTTTACACTTGGAGGAAGGGGCGACGGTTTCAAGCGTCCCGGTTTATTCTGAGAATTGCCTACAGTCAGAAATCTGGTATTTGTCTCAGATTTTCATCTGAAGGAACCGTCCGATTCGCTTCACAACTGTTCATTCATGCATTCAACTTCCCTTTGTCATCTTTTGTACATCAGATGTTTTAAGTAAAATTAAACAAATATAAACATTCCCCTTCAATTATCACTCACATATATCTCAAATTATGACCTACACAGGGAAAATGTTGAATCTTGAATTTTATTCTGACGTAGCCACAGAGTTTGGATAAATTTGTTATAGTTGATTAACCATCAGACAATGTCTTTCAGTTAAAATATTACATACAGTTGTGTCTTAGTTGTCTTAACCTGCATTGTATGTTCACGTTCAAGTTTTCCATCATCTGCAGTTTTATGTTCTCCATTCCCATGTCGCTTCTAACACCAACGCGACAATCAGTGGCCTCCCCCAATGAGATTAAACAAAACATGTGTCGTAATTTAGCGCGAAATGTAAATTGGGCTGAAGATCTCCCTTCCAAATTTGGAAAGTCATTGTGTGAAGATAGAAATCAAAGTAATAATCCACTCTTTGTCCTCCAAGCGGTTATTTCAAATCCATTTTCTACAATATCGATGACTCGTTTCAGTACACTCACACTTTTTCAGCTACACCGCAACCACAAAGTTACAGCATTTTTATTCCACAGTATTACTGCCGGATCGACGCCTTACTGAAGGCTCGTAAAACGCTTTCACCGTACAGGTGGATGACATTAACAGCAATACATAACGGAGATGGGAGTAAACTCTCACATGGTGGATTGGATAGTGGACTACTTGACAGATAGACCTCAGTATGTGCGGCTGGGAGACTGTAGGTCTGACACGGTGGTCAGCAGCACAGGAGCGCCGCAGGGAACCGTACTCTCTCCGGTCCTGTTCACCCTGTACACATCAGACTTCCAATATAACTCGGAGTCCTGCCATGTGCAGAAGTTCGCTGATGACACGGCCATAGTGGGGTGTGTCAGGAATGGACAGGAGGAGGAGTATAGGAAACTGATACAGGACTTTGTGATATGGTGCAACTCAAACTACCTGCGTCTCAATATCACCAAGACCAAGGAGATGGTGGTGGACTTTAGGAGATCTAGGCCTCATATGGAGCCAGTGATCATTAATGGAGAATGTGTGGAGCAGGTTAAGACCTACAAGTATCTGGGAGTACAGTTAGACGAGAAGCTAGACTGGACTGCCAACACAGATGCCTTGTGCAGGAAGGCACAGAGTCGACTGTACTTCCTTAGAAGGTTGGCGTCATTCAATGTCTGCAGTGAGATGCTGAAGATGTTCTATAGGTCAGTTGTGGAGAGCGCCCTCTTCTTTGTGGTGGCATGTTGGGGAGGAAGCATTAAGAAGAGGGACGCCTCACGTCTTAATAAGCTGGTAAGGAAGGCGGGCTCTGTCGTGGGCAAAGTACTGGAGAGTTTAACATCAGTGGCTGAGCGAAGGGCGCTGAGTAGGCTACGGTCAATTATGGAAAACCCTGAACATCCTCTACATAGCACCATCCAGAGACAGAGAAGCAGTTTCAGCGACAGGTTACTATCGATGCAATGCTCCTCAGACAGGATGAAGAGGTCAATACTCCCCAATGCCATTAGCTTTACAATTCAACTGCCAGGACTTAAGAACTTTTTTAAAAGCTATTATTAATGCTTTTTGAGTTAGTGATTTAGATGCATATCATATTCTTACTGAGTTAAGTATTGTATGTAATTAGTTTTTGCTACAACAAGTGTATGGGTCATTGGAAAAAAAGGTTGAATTTCCCCATGGGGATGAATAAAGTATCTATCTATCTATCTATCTATCTATCTATCTATCTATCTATCTATCTATCTATCTATCTATCTATCTATCTATCTATCTATCTATCTATCTATCTATCTATGTACAAACTAATACATTTTATGACACTGGCTGGCGATTTGATATGAAGGGTAAGGATGATAGTTACTTAGTCCAATGTACAAACTCGCCTCTTTTTTACACTTAATGTAACTGAACAAGCTTTTGATATTCATGTTAATATTATTAGCTAGATTACTTTTGTATTCTAACTTTACCTTCATAAAGACTTTGTTAATTGTTTCTTGTTAGATTTTAAAAGCTTACCATCCTTCCAAATTCCCAGAAATTTTGATCAATAATACGCCCACACTTTTGTTTTTTTTATCTTGGTTTTGACATCTCTTGTTAGCCATGGTTGTGTCATCTATTCTTTGGAATTCTTATTCCTCTTTGGGTTGTATATATCCCATGCATCCGAATTGCTTTCAGATATTCCAGTCATTGCAGTTCAACTGTAAACCATGCCAGTGTTCTTTTCCAGTTATTTCTTACCACCTCCTCACTCATGCCTCTGTAATTCCCGTTACTCCACTGTAATACTGAAACACCTGGCTTTAGCTTCTTCCCAGATCTCAGGGCGAGTTTGATCATACTATGATCATATTTCCCTCAGGTTTCTTATATATGTAGCTCTCCTATCAGTTCTGGCGCATTATGTATCACCCAGTCCAGAAAAGCAGATCTTCCCGTGCGCTGATCTATCACCCCATAGCTTCCTGAATTATTCGGATTTCATCCAGTACCATCTCCAACTCCTCACTGCGGTTTGTTAGAAGCTGCAGCTGAATGCATTTCTCGCAATTGTCGCGGTCAGCGGTACAGGAGGTTTTTCTGTTCTCCCACATGAGGAGCTTTGCACTATCTTGACTACCATCTCTACCTACCTGAGCAGATACACAGAAGAAAAGGAAACATAAAAAAAACCTTTTCTTTGTTTAGCTTTCTCTGAGTCAAGCTTCTCTCGATGAAAGCTCGAAGAGCTGAAGCCTTAAGCCCACAACTCTGACAGTCTCAGCTCCGCTGCGCTCCTTTAACTTGTTCTTATTAATTAATCCCAATCACCTATTGGTCGCTGGTCAAAACGCTATGACCCTGACGTGAACCTCTCCTGCTTTTTATCCTCTTGCGGTGGATCTGATTGAAATCCCCTCTGCTCCAAACTTCCAATGTCCGGACTGGCGTTGGTCAAAGTTTACCATGCTGCCACGACCCAGTTTTGCATTTTCTTCTTGTATTTCATTTTCAACTTTGAACATTGTTCTTGCTGTTGTTTAATGTGGAGACAGCTATTATACAGTGGCAAGCAAAAGTGTGGGCACCCTTGGTCAGAATTTCTGATACAGTGAATAGCTAAGCGAGGAAAAGACGACTTGATTTCCAAAAGGCATAAAGTTAAAGACGACACATTTCTTTAATATTTTTGGTAAGATTACTTTTTTTTAAATTCCATCTTCAACATTTTCAAAATAATAAAAAAGGAAAAGGGCCTGAAGCAAAAGTTTGGGCACTCTGAGCAGTACTTAGTAACACTCTCTTTGGCAAGTATCACAACTCGTAAACGCTTTCAGGAGCCAGCTAAGAGTCTTTCAATTCCTGTTTGGGGACTTCCGCCCATTCTTCCTTGCAGAAGGCTTCTATTTCTGTGAGGTTCTTGGGCCGTCCTGCATGCACTTTCTTTTGTGGTCTATCCACAGACTTTCGATGATGGTTAGGTCGAGTGACTGTGATGGTCTTGGCAAAACCTTCAACTGGAGCTTCCTGAGGTAGTCCTTTGTGTATTTTGAGGTGTGTTTAGGATCATTATCCTTTTGTAGAAGCCATCCTGTTCTCATCTTCAGCTTTTTTACAGACGGTGTGACGTTTGCTTCCAGAATTTGCTAGTATATAATTGCATTCATCCTTCCTTCTACCAGCGAAATGTTCCCCGTTCCACTGGTTGTAACACAAGCCCAAAACATGATCGAACCACTCCCATGCTTAACCAACTGTCTGCTTTGCATGAAATTCTGCAGCCTTTTTTCTCCAAGCAAAGCTTTGCTAGTTGCCTCCAAAATGCTCTAGTTTAACTTCATCAGTCCACAGGACGTGTTTCCAAAAATGCATCAGCCATGTTTAGATGTTCCTTCGGAAACTTCAGACGCTGAATTTTGTGGTGAGGACGCACTGAAGACTTCTTCTGAAGACTCTTCCATGAAGGTAATATTTGTGCATGTGTCTCTGCACAGTAGAACAGTGCACCACCACTCCAGAGTCTGCTAAATCATCCTGAAGGTCTTTTGCAGTCAAACGGAGATTTTGATTTGCCTTTCTAGCAATCCTACGAACTCTTCTCTCGGAAAGTTTACTTGGTGTTCCAGACCTCAACTTGACCTCCACCGTTGCTGTTAACTGCCATTTCTTAACTACATTACGAACTGAGAAAACGGCACCTGAAAGCGCATTTCTATCTTCTTATAGCCTCCTCCGGCTTTGTGGGCATCATTTATTTTAATATTCAGAGTGCTAGGCAACAGCTTAGAGGAGCCCATGGCTGCTGATTGTTGGGGCAAGTTGTGAGGAGTCAGCGTATTTATAAAGCTTTGCAGTTTGCATCACGTGACCTTTCCTAACGATGACTGTAAACAAGCCATAGCCCTGACAAGCTAATTGAGGTCTCAGAACTTGGTAAAAGTTATCTGAGAGTTCAAATCTCTTGGAGTGCCCAAACGTTTGCATGGTGCTCCTTTACTTTTTTCATTCTAAAATTGTACAAAAGAAAAAAAAATAATACACCAATCTTGCTTAAAATATTGAAAAGAATGTTTCATCTTTAACTTTATAACTTTTGTAGGTCAGTTCAACTTCCACTCACTTAACTATTCACAGTAACTGATATTTTGACCAGGGGTGCCCGAATGTTTGCAGGCCACTGTATATACTTACTGCCATCAATTTTTTCTATATTTATCATGCAGATTTGATTGTTAGTGCTACCACAATGGAAACAGATTTCACAATCTATGCCGGTGATATTAAACCTGATTGGGATGTGATGGAATGGAAAGGGCAGGAATCCAATGGGGACTCCAATTGGAATTGAAGTGCTGGATCTCATTAGGGTTGGATGGGAAGAGATCAAATACTCTGGGATGGGCCGGAAAGTCGCTGTGCAGTGCAGCCGTAGACAAACGGATCCAGGCTACAATTGGAGCCATGGGGAGGACGGTCATCTAATCGTCTGCGATGGTCAGCAACTGGACGGGAATTATGGGGTGGGGGTTGTCATTCGGTAGGTGAAATTAGAATTGGTTGGGGTTGGCCCTTTTCCAGTGGACTCTGCCACATAACCGTTGACCTCTGCAACATTCCCATTGCCTCCGTCGTAATTCCATTGGCATCTGCACCATTCATGATAGATACTTCCCTTTTCGGATGAGCTCTGCCCCATATATAGTTGCCTCCATTACACTTCCCAATAACAGCCCGATTGCTAATGATCATTACCCATTCCCAATGTTATCTAGCCCAATCATTGAGTGTATGCAATATTCCTAAATACCTCATTACGCTTCCCAATGACCTCTGATCCCGTTTCTAATTTTCCATGCCCACTCAATAAGGACTTCTCGCATTCCCAAATGTCACTTCCCATTCCCAATGAACACTGTCACATAATCCCGTGCCTTCAGTCCTAAACCAAAGATTGATTCTTGACTGCCGCTGTCACATTCCCAATGATCCTCCAATTCCCAATGAAGTTTCTCCCAATTTCGATGGGAATTTCCCATGAAAAAAGGACAATTTCCTATTCTCGAATATCGGCTTCATTCCCAGTGTTGGTCCTATTATTCACAACGAATATCCTCACAACCAATGGGCACTTCCCGTACCAAATAGACATTCCCACCCTAGCTCCCTGTTCCACTGACCCCTGAGTCCTTCCATTCTGCAATGTGCCCCTCCCCCTTCTCCCCATCCCTTTTTCGGAGTGTTTCCGGAATGGCGTTGCTCACCTGGGTGACAACGCTCATTCACCTGTTACGTACCCCTGGGTATTTTGTACTTGTCACGTGACACTGGTGTTGAAGCTATACTGGACTTAAGGTAGTGGTCTTGTGATGGTGGAGTGACGTCATTTTCCCGCCAGTAGAGGTCATGTGACAGGTTTTTTTTACAGTGTATAAAAGGAGGACCCCTCCCTGTGAGGAGGGTCAGTTCGTGGCTGCATTTGCCGTTTTGACTCCATGACACTGCGTGGTCCAATATTATGTCGCAGTTTGGTTGAAAGGTGGAGTTTTATTTAATGCCTAAAGTTTAAAAGATCATTGCCGGCAGTTTCTTTATAATACTGCCAGTTAATATCAGTGGAGGGTGAAGATCGGACTTCGGGAGCTGAAAGACCGAGGAAAGTCGATTTCGACGGTGAAAAAAGTTCGACCTTGTTTGATCCTCATTCGGAAGGATTTCGTTGGCTGTCCCCAGATAACCCCTGTGAATAATAGCAGAAAGGATTGGGTACAGTTTTGTAAAGGAAAGGTCAGTGCCTTTAAGCCATTTCATTTTCATCTTCGTAAATTCTCCGGGAAAAGTATAGTTCGACTAGGAACCGTAACAACACGACGTGAAAGAGAATTTAAATCGTCTAAAAAGTCTCTCCTTTAATGGACTGTAAGCATTTTGAACTTTTGCAGTACTACTTTGAAGAACTTTTTGCAACATCACTTTAAGAACTGTTTTCGCTTTATTCCTTTAAGAACTGTTTAAGCTGCCGCACAGCAGTTGATTTCCGGTTACGTTAGTGGTTTGTATACTTTTGGAGGTTTGTTTTTCGGTGTTTAATAAATGTTTTATTTGTTATAAAAAAAACCCTGCCTCACTTATATATTTATTGTTGTTGAATTCGTAACACATCACAGGTCAGAGTTCAAGGTGGTGAAGGCAAATACCTTCGTTTTGTCAACAAATACACTCAAAAACGTCTACAGATGTACTGTGGAGAGCATTCTGTCAGGCTGCATCACTGTCTGGTATGGAGGACCGAAATAAGCTGCAGTGTGATGTAAATCTAGTCAGCTCCACCTTGGGTACGAGCCTACAATGTATCCAGGACATCTTCAGGGAGCGGTGTCTCAGAAAGGCAGCGTCCATTATTGTAGACTCCCAGCACCCAGGACATGTACTTTTCTCTCTGTTACCATCAGCTAGGAGGTACAGAAGCCTGAAGGCACACATTCAGCAATTCAGGAATAGCTTCTTCCCCTCTGCTATCTGATTCCTCAATGAACATTGAACCCCAATTCACTTTTGTAACATGCAATACTTCTGCTTTTTTTTTGCACGTGTTTTAATCTATTCAATATATGTATACTGTAATTGGTGTACTTATTTATTTATGATTATTTTAAATTTATTTTTCTATATTCTATATTATGTATTGCATTGAAGTGCTGCTGCTAATTTAACAACTTTCTTGTCACATGCCAGTGATAATAAATCTGATTCTGATATCAGCAGGTGCACCTTGACCTCTGTGGTGCCCCTGAAACCTTATTTGCAGTCAACTTTGATCCTCTAAACTTGACCAATAATCTCCACAATAAGGAGGTCGCCCTTGACCTGTGGAATGAACTGTCACGACCTCCAGCTGTTATTTGAAACCTCTGCCCTGTGACTCCAATCTTCTATCCACAACCACTGACCCCAACCCCCTATCAAGATCAAGGGAAGGTAGCGGAACATTGTACCCTTCACCCTAATGACATCAGCGAGCTGATTGACAAGGGGTGGAAGTTGCTGAACCACAGGAGTATGTGAGGGCGCAATGTAGAGGGAGCTTTACTCTGTCTGACCACGGGGATGTGAGATGGCAGAGTTTGGAGGGAGCTTCAATATATATCTATTTGTGGGAGTGTGGGATGGCATCGTGTAGAGGCAGCTTCACTGTGTCTGACCCCAGGAGTGTGTGATGGAATAGTATGCAGGGAGCCTTGCTCTAGGTCGAATCCCTTGGAGTGTCTGATTGGAGATTGCTGAGAGAGCGTCACCGTGTGTCTGCTTTCGGGCGTGTGTGATGGGACCGTGTAGATGTAGGAGTACCCAACCTGTGTCCAGGGTCCCCTCAGTTAATGGGAGAGTTCCAAGGCAGAGAAAACCTGGGAACCCCTGGTAAAGGGAGCTTCACTATCTGACTGCAGGGGTGTGATGGGAGGCAACTTTACTGTCACTGAAATGGAACCCAGCAGAGACAGGGAAGACATGGACGCCCACTCACCCAGAAAGGGACGGGGAGGCACGGAGGCTGAACATCAACATCAATTTCTCTAACTTCTAGTAACCCCGCCCCTTTGGTGAGCTTTGGGATCTCTCCAGCATTGATTGGGGAGCCCTGCCCACCGCGCGATCATCGAGTTCCGCCCTCACCATCAGTTAGGGAATCCCGCCGACCGCGCCAGCTCCAAGCTCTCTCTCCCTTTCTGATTGATCATGGAGCTCTGCGCACAGCGCGAGCTCCAATCACACTCCACCATTGGCCAGTGGCCCCGCCCACGGCGCGAACTCTAATCGTTCTCCACCATTGGTCAGGGAATCCTACTGGAAAACTCTGTTTCGCGTTTTTTTCAGTTTGACGGTGTTCGAGGAATTTCTGAGGTGAGGTCTGGTGTTTACTGAGGGTCTCGGAGGAGGAGAAAGTCTGAGATGAGACTCTCAGTGAGAGTCTCGGGGGGAGGAGGCAGAGAGACTGAGGTGAGGGAGCTTCCGGGGTTGAGTAAGGGTCTCGGCGGAGGGAGAGAGTCTGTAGTCAGGGAGTGTCTGGTGTTTAGTGAGGATCTGCGGGGGAGGAGAATGTCTGAGGTGAAGTGGCGTTCGGTGCTTAAATGAGGGACTCAGAGGGGTGGAGGAGTCAGACCGTCTGATGTGAGGGAGCATCCGGTGTTTAGTGGAGGTCCGGGGTGAAGAAGAATGTCTGAGGTGAGGGGACACCTTGGTCAGGCAGCTCCCTATAGGGTGGGCACGAACTGAGGGTCATCCCTGAGGTAGAGTGACGGTCTGAAATGCGGCTCTATGGGAAGAGAGTGAGCGGAACAGGGAGAGTGAGGGAGGAGTGCGCCACCAAATAGTGCTGGGAGACATCAACTGGAGAGAGGAGGGACAGAGGAACAAAGGAGAGAAAATGGAGGGTAGAGAGTGCGGAACAGCGAAGAGGGAGGAGATGAAAGCGAAGGGTGAGTGGTTGCTAGGGACGGAGGAAAGAGGAGTGGAGGAATATGGAGAGAAAGAGAAAGGCAGAGCTCGAGGGAGGGAGGAAGCTGGAGGAATTGTGTGGGGAGAGATGTTGGGAGGGTGATTGTGTGTGGAGAGAGGGACGCAGGAAGAAAGTGAAAAGGATGGACTCAGGGAAGGGTTATCATTGGGATATGATATGCAAGTGAGGGGGGAGAGAGATGAATGGATGGGGAAGAATGCCCTTAGTCATTGGACAGCTAACCTGCCAAGCTTGCAAATTGAGGGAGCATAAGGGATTATTTTAAATGTGATAGACTGAGGGAGCCGACCTCCACAACTCCTCTGGTAGCTGAGAATTTGCAGAGACACCTGGATTTTCATTGTAGCCAAAGCTCACTCCCCTCATGCTCTCCCTCACCTCCACACCTACTCCAAGCTCATCATCTTGGATGTTGGAGCTCCTCTAAGGCAGTGAGTGACATCAGCCGAGCGAGGGTTTGAGGGTGAGGGTCTAATTCAGGATTAGTGAAGAAGCTCATGGTAATCACAGGAGGTCCTCAGGTAGAGGCATGGTCTGAAAATGAGGGAGGTCCTGAGATAGAGGGAAGGTTTTAGAGAGATTTTCTTATGATGAGGGACAGAATAAGTGAGCTCTCTCATGGTGAGGGATGGACTTGAGGAATTGAGGTGGGCAGAGTTTCAATGGTCAGAGTTCACTGATGACGTGTCTGTTACAGGAAGGTATCAGACCGAAAGCGATGGACTCTCCTCAGAGGCAGGGGCAACATCTTGTGAGGAGCCACAGGGGAACACTGAACAACAGATGGAAACCAGGCTGAGGTGAGAGATGGAGCTGAGACTGGGAGGCGGAACATTTCCTCTGGTCTTACTCTCCACTGAAATATCACTGCAATCTCATCACTGTCACTACTATTGTGATTGAAATTCTACAACACTCTCCATCATGTCCCTCTGCTCTGGAATTACATCACGAGATATCTGCACCTCCGCACAGGAATACACAACAGATCCGGAGCTTAACTGGGCCACCGGGCCCCTCAACCCTGACCCACTTCTGAAATCGATCTGGGTGATTTGCCCCCGGCCTTCTCCTCTCCTGTGCCATCTCCACAAAGCTCTCAAATCTCCATTCCTTCACAGATTGATCCATTTCATTCAATAACCCCAGTGTTTACGATCCTGGATTTAACACAGTGAGAAGATATACCGATATACACCACTTTTAAATGACCACACAAATCATTACCACATTCTGCTTATTTGAGTTGTACCCACTCCTGGGAACTTCTCAACATCTACAGTGTCATCTCCCTCAGGACCTTTCAAATCGCAATAAGATCACCCATCATTACTCCAAATTCCAAACAGTACAGGTCTAAAGCTTTTAGCTCCTCAAGGAATGACAGCTTTCTCATACTATGAATCAGCTGAGTGAATCACTTCTCATCTACCTGGTCTCTACCTTTGTTTAAGTAAGGGTACCAAAGCTGGACATAATTTTGCAGTTATCTTCTCACACCCTGCTTTGTGTGAAATCAGTCCTCAAAACTCTCACTCCTCATAATAATGACAAAATTTTCTTTACCTTCCTGATTGCTTGCTGCATCTTCACACTCACTTTATAGTGTTTCATTCAAAAAAACACCTCACTCCGTCTGTACTCTATTCCTCTCAAATTCAATCCAGGCAGATTTTTCTAAAATCTGACATGTAAACTTTATTCTCAAAATATATCCAGGAAATATACTACAGTGCATTGCATTCTTCAATTTTATAATGTTGTCCAAACAATGATCTCATAGTGTATTGTTTTCCACACACTCAGTGGCCACTATATTAGGTACACCTGTACATCTATTCATTAATGCAAATATCTAATCAGCAAATCATGTGGCAACAACTCGATACATAAAAACATGCAGACTAGGTTCATTTGTTCAGTCCAAACATCAGAATGGGGAAAAAAGTGATTGAAGTGACTGTGACAATGTAATGATTGATGGAGCTAGATGGGGTGGTTTGTGTATATTGGAAAACGCTCAGGTGCTGCGATTTTTATGCACAACAGTCACTCGAGTTTAGAGCAAATGGCCTGAAAATAAAGTACAAAGTACATTTAATATCTGTCACGTACCCCGTGATGGGTTAAAGAACCAGCAGAAATGGAAAACCCATTGGAGTCTGGTATTGCTAATAATTAAGTGTTTATTAGTACTACACAATACAGTACTATAAATGCAGATATATTACACAGGTTTGCAATGATATATATGTACATAAGTGTGGAAATGGGAACAAAACTGGGCTCTTTCAAACCTAGGGGTGGATGGATATAGTCTTACGATGATGGTGAGAGTTCAGTTCAGTTCGAGGTAGTTAGTTGAGTAACATTGGAGAGAGTGTGAGAGGTGAGCTGATACCGTCTATCTTCCCGTTGTCTTCCAAAATCCTGTTGAAGTCACCGACTGTGACCATAAAACGTCTGACCATTCTTCAGTGATGGAATTATCACCCAGGCCAGGGTGACACACAAATATTTCCCCACCGGTCACACCTTTTCACACTGCGAGAGCCACTGATTGATTTCCTCAAATCAATCCTCCAAAAACCCCACCCTCCTGTGGGTACAACAAAGCTCATCCATTGTTCAAAACCGTGTGTCTCCCTGTGTATCAGTGGACCTGGTATTTATCCCCACATGTGCCCATCAACCTGCTGTGCCCTCCTCTCACAAGCAGGCAGGTGTCCTTGTGGAAAGGTAAACAAGCTTGTAGAGAAACCATAACATCAATCAACCTCTCTCTCTCTCCCCCCCCCCCGTCTCTCCCTCCTCTTCACTCACTCTCTCTCTCTCTCTCTCACGCCTCACTCTCTCTCTTAATAGCAGCACAGTTTATAGGATCAATTCTGGACCCCGTCACAAACTAGGGTCATTTCTGGACCCCGTCACATATCAAAATATATATGTGTTGTACATCCTTGAGATTCGTCTCCTAACAGGCAGTCCAGAAACGAAGAACCCCAATAGAACCTATATATTAAAAAAATCTGAATGCCCAATGTTGAAAAAGCCACAAATCATAAATCATAACAATAAATGCAAGCAAATAGAGTTCTGACCTGTCGTTCATAAAGAGTCCATTCCCAGACCCTCAGTTCAGCACAGAGCTGAGTCAGTGTCGTGGAGCAGCAAGCTGAACAGGTCTGTTCCTCGCCTTACGCCCCTAACTTTTCAATCTGGCCTGGCACCTAAATCATCACACAAACCGTGCTGCCTTTATTCAGCCTGTACCCAACTTTTCCGATTCAGCATGGCACTTAAGTTATCATCCAAGCATCAGGTTAAGTCACCTCGGCCCATCATGGGGCCTACACCCGACATTTCCTTTTAGCCCAGTACGTAAATTGTCCTCTAAACTCTGGATTCTATCACCTTAAACTGGTCTTGTATCTGGAAGCTACTCTCTTCGAAACGAGCTGTACCCGACCTTTTCAATTCAACCCGATGCTTAATTCGATTGAATCTCAGGTCTACCTCACTCTCAATCCCTCTATCTCCACCACTTCTGTTCTCAGAATGAGGCTATTCATTCTAGAATGAAGGAGGTGTTCTCCTTTTTCAAAGCAAGGTGCTTCCCTTCCTTCCTCCACCATCAACTCTGCCTTCAACTGTGTCTCTTCCATTTCATGCATATCTGAACATGCCCCATTCTCCTGCCACGCTTCCACAGATAGGGTTCCAGTTCTGCACCTACCAGCCCACTATCCTCCACGCCCAGCACATAATTCTCTGAAACTTCTGCCACCTCCAACTGAATAACACCACCAAACACATCCTTCCCTCCACCTGCTTTCTGCAGGGATAACTCCCTTGTCCATTCATCTCTTCCCACTGCCTTCCTTCCTTGCACTTATCCTTGCAAGCAGAACAAGTGCTACACCTGTCCCTGCACCTTCTCCCTCACTACCATTCAAGGTACCAAACAGTTATTCCAGGTGAAGCAACACTGCACCTGTGAGTCTGTGTTCTGGTGTGGCCTCCTGTATGTTGATGAGACTCGACGTAGAATGGGAGACTGCTTTGCTGAGCATCTATGCTTAGCCTGCCAGAACAAATGGGATCTCCCAGTAGCCACCGATTTTAATTCCACTTCCCATTCCCAGTCCTATAGGTCCATCCGTGACCACCTCCACTGCCGTGATAAGGCCACAGTTTGGTTGGAGGAAGAACACATACTGTATTCTGATTGGGTACTCTCTGATCTGATGACATGACATCGATTTTTCAAATTTCCAGTAACCCCCCTTCTCCATTTCTCCTCCCCTTTTCCCTCTCTCATGTTATCTCCTTGCCCACCCATCACCTTCTTCTGGTGCTCCTCCCCACAACCCCCTTTCTTCCCTTTCTTCCATGTCTTCTGTCTCTTTCACCAATCAACTGCCCAGCTCTTTGCTTCATCCCTCCCCTTCCAAGTATCACCTGTTGCCTTGTGTTTCCTCCCGCCTACCCCCACCTTTCAAACCTACTGCTCAGCTACTTATCTTCAGTCCTGCCAAAGCATTTCAGCCGGAAATGTTGGCTCTGCGTTCTTCCCTAAATGCTGCCTGACCTGCTGAGTTCCTCCAGCATTTTGTGTGTGTTGCTCAGATTTCCAGCATCTGCAGGTTTTCTCTTGTTTGTGGTGTCAGTGTAATGCATTCCATGTACAAAACACTAATGTCATTCAAGCACAAAGCAGTACAGCACAGGAACCATCCATTTGGCCCACAATATATGTAATCACCACGTTGCCAGTCTGATGTAATCCCACATACCTCTACAAAGTGCATATCTGACACTGTGCTGGTCTGGAAGGATCAATCCTGCAGTCTGTCTCTCACTCTCTGTCCATTACAATCCTGTGTACGGTGTGACAGCATGGACACAAACAAAGTTTGGGGCTGGATATATTCTGAGGAGGTAATTGATCATAGATTAATTAAAGGTCTCAACCCAAAACAGTAACTCCTCATTTACCTCTGCAGATGCTGCCTGACCTGCTGAATGCCTCCACCACCTTGTATGTTGCTCCAGATTCCTGCCGTCCCTGGTGCCACATACTGATGTTGAGTTTATAAAGGAAACTGACAGAGAATGAACGATGGACTCTCCGTGTCAGACACAAAAACAACATCTGGTGAAAAACCACAGGACGACATTGAGCAACAGCTGGAAACAAGGTTGAGGTGAGAGATGGAGCTGGGAAACAGAATCAGGTTTATTATCACTGACATATGTTGTGAAAATTTCTTTGTGCTGACAGGAAAGTGCAAGACATAAACATTACTGTAATTTGCAAAATAAATAAATAATGCCAGAGACAAATCATCAGGTAGTGGTCTTGAGACTGGGAGAAGGTTTCATTTCCTCTGATCTTACTTAGATATTTTTGTTGTTTCCCCCCCCCACCCACCCGCTCTGTGCTGAATTGAAATCCTCCCATGCTGTCCACCAAGACCCTCTGCTCCACAATGACTTCCCGAGGCCCCTCCACCTCTGCACATGAATAAAAATCAATAAACAGAAAAGATGAAACATGGAAGTTAATTTGCCAATAATATAAAAGAGGACTCCAAAGGTGCTTTTTTTTTCAGATATACAAGGTAAAAGAGAAGCAAGAATGAAAAATGACATGGAAGAGGTAGTAATGAGGGACAAAAAGACAGAAAAACTATTTTGCATCAGTCTTCATTGTGAAAGACACCGTCAGTAGGGCAGAAATTGGTGTGCTGGGGCAGAAGTCAGTGTAGTTGCTATTTCTAAGGAGAAGGTGCTTGGGTAGCTGAAAGTAGATAAGTCACATGGACCAGTGGACTATGCCCCAGAGTTCTGAAAGAGGTAGCCGAAAAGTTTGTAGAGGCATTGGCAGTGATCTTTCAACAATCACTAGAATCTGGAATGGTTTCAGAGGAATGCAAAATTGCAAATGTCACTCCACTCTTTAAGAAGGGGGGGGGGGGGAAATGACAGTAAATTATAAGCTTGTTAGCCTGACTTCAATAGTTGGTAAGATATCCAATATTAAAAAATAAAGTCTGGAGTACAGAACTAGGAGGCACATGATAAATTAGGCCTTATTCAACAAGGTTATATTACCTGCCAAGTGTTGGAATTCATGGAGGAAATGACAGGTAGAGAACACATAGGAGAGTCCATGGTTGTTGTTTACTTGCATTTTCAGAAGGCCCTTGACAAGGTGCTACACAAGCGGCTGCTTAACAAGATAAGCGCCCATGGTATTACAGGGAAGATACCAGCATGAATGGAAGAATGCCTGACTGACAGGAAGCTAAGAGTAGGAATAAAGGGGCCCTTTTCTGAATCCCAGCCAATGACTAGTTGTGTTTCACCCTGCTCGGTGTTGAAATCATTTTTGTTTCACACAGTACTGTATGTCAGTAGTCTGGATGACAGGATTGATGGTTTTATGGATGATACAAAGTAGAGGGAGGTTGCGTTGAGCAAGCAGGGTGCCTAAAGAAGGACTTACATAGGTCAGGAGGCTGCACAAAGTGTAGCAGATAGAATACAGTGTAGGGAAGTGTATGATCATGTACTTTGGTAGAAGGATTAAAGGTGTAGACTGTTTTCTAAAAGAGGAGAAAATTCAGAAGTCAGAGATTCAAAGGGATTTAGGAGTCCTCCTGCAGGATTCCCAAAGGTTAACCTGCAGGCTGTGGTATGGAAGGCAAATGCGATGTTAGAATTCATTTTGGGAGGACTAGAATATAAAAGCAAGGGTGGAATGCTGAGGCTTTTTAAGGCAATTATCAGACTCCATTTAGAGTATTGAGCAGTTTTGGGTCCCTTTTTGAAAAAAAGGTGTGCTGGCATTGGAGAATATCCAGAGAAGGTTCACGGGAATGATCCTGTGAATGAAAGGGTTACTGTATGTAGAACGGTTGATGGTTCTGTGTAGGTATTTGCTGGAGTTTACCAGAATGAGGAGGATTTAATTGTAACCTATCAGATACTGAAAGCCCTGGATAGAGTGGACATTGAGAGAATGTTTCCCATCGTGGTAAAGTCTAGGACTGCAGGTCATAGCCTCAGAATAGATGGCCGTCCAGTTAGAAAAGGAATTTGATTAGCTAGAGAGTGGTCTTTGGAATTTATTGCCACAGATGGTTGTGGAGGCAAAGTCCGGTATAGTTACAGAGGAACATTTTTTCTAAGTGACCTGTTTTTACAGATTCCTCCTAAATAATATAATGTGTCTCTGCAGTTACTCTATTTCAAATAATAATACTGCATGTTTTAATCCTGTCTCTTTTTGACACCACATTTGCAACAGGAAACACACAGATTGAGAACAAAGGGCTGTTCATTTCACTCACGCAGGTATCACATGTTGAAAGCCACAAATGCAAATTCACCTACAGAGAGAGGTGACAGAGTTTCATGGAAAATAGGGTGGTGATGTGGGACAGAGAGAGAAAGGGTCAGAGAGATACCATGCAGTTTCTAGAGCTGAATATTCTATTTCCCTGCAAAATTTACAAATTATTTACTCTTGCTTCTGTGGCCAATCCTGATCTAATAGGAATATCCCTCTGGTTAATTCTGCCTGGTTCTGTTCTCCTGTTCACCACTGAATGCAAACAGATTGAGAACAGACGGATTTCAGATCATAGACATAGGTAACATTTGATGAAAGGTCACAGAGCCTTTTATTTTTCGCTATTGAGCCCAAATCCAGGGAGAATTAGAAAGCAAGAAAAACTAAAAATTCAGAGGTCAACAGTATTCATTCCCATTTGCTCATTATTTAGTTGAATCTTTCACAGCTATTATGGAGATTAATGCTTTAAATTAGTGTACTAAATATGACCAAAGTGATGGAGCAAGATTTGCTCATTCCTCCTTGCAAAATTGCTCAAGCTGTGCCAGATTGGTGGGGAGCAGTGGTGGACAGCCATCATGAGGTCTTGCCAGAGATGTTCGATCAGTTAAAGTCAAGAATCTGACTGGGACAAGGATATTAATTTTCTTCATTTGAAGCCACTTCATGATTGCTCTGGCATTGTGCTTTGGGTTGTTGTCTTGATAAAAGATGAACTAAGTTTTCTGCCAGAGCCAGCAGGTTTTTACCCAGAATCTCTGTGTTTAGCAGCATTCATCTTCCCGGCAATACTGACCAGATTTTTAGTCCCTGCTCTTGAAAAGCATCCCCACGGCATGATGCCAACTCCATCAGTTTTTCTTTTGTACATTGGTTGTAAGTTGGTCTTTATTTGTATGTAGTTTTCATTGCTTCTATTGTATTTCTTTATAACACCATGAGTGTCTGCATGGAAATGAATCTCAGGGTAGTGTATGATGACATACAGTATACTGTATGCACATTGGCTATGAAATTACTTTGAACTTTGGAAAAACTCTATTCATAAAACTGGTAGCACGTACAGGACTTTTGGCCCTTCCAGACCACGCTGACCATCAAGTACCTATCTATGCTAATCCCAATTGAACACACTTCCTTCATCGCCTCCTACACCTTGTTGATTCCAGTGCTCATCTGGATATTACACTCTCAGGAACTGCATTCCAAACTCTGAAGAGCCCCTGGGTAAATATACCTTTGACTACTGACCGTAAAACTGCACCGTCTGGTAGTAACTATCTGGTCTGAGATGGCCACTGGTGACATCTGGACATTGTGAAAGGTGAGGGAGATCAGCCAGAAAGTATTGTTTAGCTTGGTCTTAATTTCAGAGCAATGAGATGTTGCAGTGTCTGCTCTGGGAGTTGAGCTGATGGTTAAAGAGCTGGATTTCCAAATTTATCTCTCTGTCAAGTGCTCTGAGTTTATTAGGTTTGGTCAGTGATTGCATGGCTAAAGTGATATTTCAGAGGAGCAGACCTTAATTCAAGTTGCTTTTGGAAAAAGATATGGATTTAGATTTTAAATTTGGAGGGAAGGGGTAGGCATTGTATTATAATAAGACAGGAGCTGGAAAATCATAAGCATGAGATTCTGCAGATGCTGGAATACCAAAGAAATGCATGTAAAATGCTGGAGGAACTCAACAAGTCAAGCAGCATCTATGGAAAGGAATAAACAGTTGACATTTCAGGCCTAAACCTGTAGGTGGGTGGGGGGAGGGTAACAAATATTGTTGCAGACAGGTTTGCTGGAGCCCTTGTACAGGTTTAAAGTACTTTGGCAGGGGATTGGAAACTCGAGTAACAGGGCTGAGGATGTGAAGTTTGTATACAAGTGGATACAGTGTATGGCTGAGACAGTGAGGAAGGATAGTCAAATCATGTTTATTGTCATTGAAATACGTAGATGTATACAGCCAAAGGAGACAAGATTTCTCTGGACCAGGGATAAAGCACAGATGTACACATAACACACATATGAGGCACAAAAACTTAGGAAAGTAAGAATAAAATCTGCAAATGAATCATGCATAAATACACAAAGTAAAGTGCATAAATTAAATATTGTCGAGTACAGAACCAATGAACTGGTGACATTACAAATGCGATGCTGCAGTGAGTTCAGAAGGCTAATAGCCCAAGGGAAGAAACTGTTTCCCATCCTGACTCTACTTGTCTTAATGCATCAGAGTCTCCTGCCTGGCAGTAGAAAGTGAAAGAGGATGTTGGATGGATGGGTGGGATCCTAAGGGCCCAGTGTACACAGCACTCCTGATAAATGTCCCTGATGGATGGTAGGGAAACCTTTATGACAATCTCCACCGTTCTCACAGTCATTTGTAGAGACCTTGGATTCGATGCTCTGCTGCTCACATACCAGATGGAGATGCAGCTTGTCAGGGCTCCTGCAAAATTTCACTGATGCAGGGTGCTCACGCACCTGAATATCCTTACAAAGTGGAGGCGCTGCTGTGTAGCCTTGTTCAGGGAGGTGATGTTGATGGACCAGCTGAGGTCATCCAGGATATGAAGTCTCAGAAACTTAGTGCCCTTAAATCTCCACAGAGGAGTCATGTTGCACAGAGGGGGATGGTTCATCTGCACCTTCCTAATATCCACAGTCATTTTCTTGGTCTTATCCAAGTTCAAACTTGTGTTGCTGTTCTCACACTTCAGCTCCGCTTCCTATCTGTACTCTAACTCATTATTACCATAAGCACTGTAGTGTTATCTGCAAACTGTATGACACTGTATGAGATGAATCCTGGATACAGTTGTGCATCACTAGTGCACTGAGCACACAGCCCTGGGGTGCACCAGTGTTCAGTTTTATGGAACTAGAGATGTTGCTGCCCACACAGACTGACTGTGACCTCACCGTTATGAAGTCCAGGATCCAGTTACAGATGGAGGTGCTCAGACCCAGCGAGGAAAGTTTCCCCGCCAGTTTCTGGGGTATAATGGTGTTAAATCAATGGATTGGTTCAGCTTCAGACCTTTACCAAGGTTTTTGATGACATGCCTAATCTCTGCAGACTGCTGAGGAAGCAGAGGTGCTGTCATGCTTTATTCACAATTATCTTTCTATAATGCATATATGTCAAACTCAAGGCCCGCGGGCCAAATCCGGCCCGCGGTGGAATTATCTTTGGCCCGCGAGATAATATCTAATTACTATTCAAGCTGACCCCTGTAATCAAAGCGCCTATGGCGTATGATATGGCTAATGCTGAGTTTATTCAGGTACCAGGTTTTCAGGGTTTTTAGTGTTTATTCGGCAGTCTTGCTCGGCAGTCTTCTTCATAAGAAACGGAGTTTGTAAAGTGAAACACTTTGTAGTTATAGCAGAGACTGAGACACATGAGAGCAGGCTGAAAAAACGGAGGCAACGAAAGCTGCATTTGCACGCGTCCGACTGATCCGGCCCGCATGAAGCTGCATTTTGCTCAATCCGGCCCGTGACCTAAAATGAGTTTGACACCCCTGCTATAATGGATCCAGGACAGGTCCTCTGAGAGAGACACCCAGCAATTTAAACTTACTGGTGTGCTTCCCCTCTGATCCTCCGGTGATTACTGGCTTATGGACCTCTGGTTTTCCTCTCCTGGTCTGCTATCTGTTCTTTGGTCTTATTGACATGGTGTGAGAGGTTGTTGTTAGGACATGACTCAGTCAAATGTTCTGACTCGATCCTATATGCTGATTTATCAGCAACTTGGATACAGCTTACAACAGTGGTGCCATCAGCAAACTTGTATATAGTGTTGGAGCTGTAGTTTGCCATATCATAGAATTCTGAGAGAGAGTTGGCATTAGAGTTCATAATGGATCACTGGGAAACGTTGCTGGTTATGTAGTAATGGTGGACAAAGAAATGGCAAATGAACTTAAGGATACTTTGCATCATTCTTCTCTGTGGGAAAAAAACACAAGCGCTATGCCAGTGGTTCATGAGTTTTAGGGGACAGGAGTGAGTGTCATTGCTATTTCAAAGAGAAAAGAGCATGGAAAACTCAAATGTCTTAAGGTTGATAAGTCACTTGGACCTGATGGACTACGTTACAGATTCCAGAGAGGTTGCTGAAGAGATAATGGATGCATTCGTAATGATCTTTCAAGAATCACAAGAAACTTGCATGGTCCTGGAGAACTGGAAGATTGCAAATGTCACTCCACTCTTTAAGAATGGAGGCAGGCACAAGAAAAGAAATTATAGGCCATTCAGACTAACCTAATCTCAGTGGTGAGGAAAGTGTTGGAGTCCATTATTTTGGGTGAAGTTTTGGGGTACTTGGAGCCTAATGATAAAATAAGTCAAAGTCAGTATGGTTTCTCTGGAGGAAAAGCTTGCCATACAAATCTGTCAGAGCTCCTTGAGGAAGTAACAAGTAGATCGGATAAATGACAGGCAGTGCATTTGATAATGTGATACTGATGAGACTGTTTAGCAAATTAAACTTCTATTCCATTACAGGATGGATACTGGCATGGAGAGAGGAATGGTTGGCAGACAGGAGACCGTGAGTAGGAATAAATGGGGCCTTTGCTGGATGGCTGCCAGTACCTAGTGGTGTTCCTCAGGGGTCAGTATTCTGATCTCAACTTATTGTGACCACTACTTACACATTGTTTGTCTATGAATTGGATAATGTAATTGATATCTTTGTGACAAAGTTTGTGGATGATGTAAAGATAGGTGGAGGGATAGGTAGTGCTGAGGAAGCCATGTGATTGCAATAGGAATTAGACAATTAGGAAGAATGGGCAAACAGTGGCAGATAGAATACGGTGTTGGAAAAGAGAACGCATTTTGATAAAAGGGACAACATTACAGACTATTATCTAAATGTGGAGAAGCTCAAACATCAGAGGTGCAGAGGGACTTAAAAGTTCTTGTGCAACATTCCCAGAATTCTTCAAGGGGAATAGGCCCCAAAAGCAATTGGTATACTGGTGAGCCAAGATACTGGTGAGCCTTTATAAGATGCTCGTCAGGCTGAGCTTGGAGTATGGTCAACAGCTCTGGGCCCTATATCTCAGAAAGGATGTATTGTCATTGGACAGAGTCCAGATAAGTTCACGAGGATAGTTCCAGGAATGAAGGAGTTGACATATGAGGAGTGTTTGGCAGCTTCCAGTACTCACTGGAATTTAGAAAAATGCCCAAGGATCTCATTGAAATCTATTGGAAGTTGAAAGGACTGGACATGGTGATTTTGGAGAGTATGTTTCCTATGGTGGGGTTATCCAGAACTGGACAGCACAGCCTCAAAATTGGTGGGTGAACATTCAGAAAATAGGTAAGGAGGATTGTTTTAGCCAGAGAATGGTGAATCTGTGGAATACTCTGCCACAGACTGCAGTGAGGCAGAAGGATTTGTAGAGGCATTGGCAGTGATCTTTCAACAATCACTAGAATCTGGAATGGTTTCAGAGGAATGGAAAATTGCAAATGTCACTCTACTCTTTAAGAAGGGAGGGGGCAAATGAAGTAAATAATAAGCTAGTTAGCCTGACTTCAATGGTTGGTAAGAATTTCCAGTATTAAAAATAAAGTTTGGGGTACTAGGAGGCATGTGATAAATTAGGCCATATTCAGCAAGGTTATCTTGCCTGCCAAGTGTTGGAATTCATTGAGGAAATGACAGGTAGGGAACACATAGGAGAGTCCGTGGTTGTTGTTTACTTGCATTTTCAGAAGGCCCTTGACAAGGTGCTGCACGAGAGGCTGCTTAACAAGGTAAGAGCCCATGCTATTACAGTAAGGATGCCAGCATGAATGGAAGAATGCCTGACTGACAGGGATCTGGGAGTAGGAATAAAGGGGGCCCTTTTCTGAATTCCAGTCAATGACTAGTTTTGTTTCACCCTGATCGGTGTTGGGATCACTTCCTTTCACATAATATTGTATGTCAATAGTCTGGATGATAGGATTGATAGTTTTATGGATGATACAAAGATAAGTAGAGGGAGGTAGCGTTGAGCAAGCAGGGTGCCTACAGAAGGACTTACATAGGTCAGGAGACTATGCAAAGTGTAGCAGATAGAATACAGTGTTGGGAAGTGTATGATCATGTACTTTGGTAGAAGGATTAAAGGTGTAGACTGTTTTCTAAAAGAGGAGAAAATTCGGAAGTCAGAGAATCAAAGGGATTTAGGAGTCCTCCTGCAGGATTCCCAAAGGTTAACCTGCAGGCTGAGTTGGTGGTCTGGAATGCAAACGTGATGTTAGCGTTCATTTTCAGAGGACTAGAATATAAAAGCAAGGATGGAATGCTGAGGCAGTTGTCTGTGTCAGACTGCCTTTGGAGTGTTAAGTAGTTTTGGGGCCCTTTTCAAAGAAAGGGTGTGCTGGCATTGGAGAATATCCAGAGGAGTGTCACAGGAATAATCCTGTGAATGAAAGGGATAATGCATGTAGAACATTTGTTGGTTCTGTGTAGATATTTGCTGGAGTTTACCAGAATGAGGAGGATTTAATTGAAACCTATTGGTTATTGAAATCCCTGGACAGAGAGTGGTCATTGGAATTCATTGCCAAAGATGGTTGTGGAGGCAAAGTCTGGTATATTTAAAGAGGAATGTTTTTTCTAAGTGACCTGTTTTTACAGATTCCTTCTAAATAATATAATGTGTCTCTGCAGTTACTGTATTTCAAATAATATTACTGCATGTTTTAATCCTGTCTCTTTTTGACACCACATTTGCAACAGGAAACACACAGATTGAGAACAAAGGGCTGTTCATTTCACTCACACAGGTATCACATGTTGAAAGCCACAAATGCAAATTCACCCACAGAGAGAGGTGACAGTGTTTCCTGGAAAATAGGGTGTTGATGTGGTACAGAGAGAGAAAGGGTCCGAGAGATACCATGCAGTTTCTAGAGCTGAATATTCTATTTCCCTGAAAAATTTACAAATTATTTACTCTTGCTTCTGTGGCCAATCCTGATCTAATAGGAATATCCCTCTGGTTAATTCAGCCTGGTTCTGTTCTCCTGTTCGCCACTGAATGCAAACAGACTGAGAACAGACGGATTTCACATCATAGACATAGGTAACATTTGATGAAAGGTCACAGAGCCTTTTATTTTTTGCTATAGAGCCCAAATCCAGGGAGAATTAGAAAGCAAAAAAAACTAAAAACTCAAAAGTCAATAGTATTCATTCCCATTTTCTCATTAATTATTTGAATCTCTCACAGCTATTACAGAGACTAATGTTTTAAATTAGTGTACTAAATTTGACCAATGTGATGGAACAAGATTTGCTCATTATTCCTTGCAAGATTGCTCAAGCTGTGCCAGATTATTGGGGAGCAGTGGTGGACAGCCATCAAGAGGTCTTGCCAGAGATGTTTGATCGGTTAAAGTCCAGGATCTGACTGGGACAGGGACATTAATTTTCTTCATTTGAAGCCACTTCATGATTGCTCTGGCATTGTGCTTTGGGTGGTTGTCTTAATACAAGATGAACATTAAGCTTTCTGGCAGAGGTAGCAGGTTTTTATCCAGAATCTCTGTGTTTAGCAGCATTCATCTTCCCATCAAGACTGACCAGATTTGCAGTCCCTGCTCTTGAAAAGCATCCACACGGCATGATGCTACCTACATCAGTTTGTCTTTTACACATTGGTTGTGTGTCAATCTTTATTTGTGTGTAGTTTTCATTGCTTCTATTGTATTTCTTTATAACACTGAGTGTCTGCATGGAAATGAATCTCAGGGTAGTGTATGATGACATATAGTATACTGTATGCACGTTGGTTATGAAATGACTTTGAACTTTGAAAACACTCTAGTCATAAAACTGGTAGCACGTACAGGCCTTTTGGCCCTTCCAGACCACGCTGACCATCAAGTACCTATCTATACTAATCCCAATTGAACACACTTCATTCATCACCTCCTACGCCTTGTTGATTCCAGTGCTCATCTGGATATTACACTCTCAGGAACTGCATTCCAAACTCTGAAGAGCCCCTGGGTAAAAATAGAATCCTGATATCTGCTGTGAACCTTTGACTACTGACCGTAAAACTGCACCCTCTGGTAATAACTATCTGGTCTGAGATGGCCACTGGTGCATCTGGGCATTGTGAAAGGTGAGGGAGATCAGCCAGAGATTATTGTTTAGCTTGGTCTTAATTTCAGAGCAATGAGATGTTGCAGAGTCTGCTCTGGAAGTTGGGTTGATGGTTAAAGAGCTGGAGTTCCAAGTTTATAATCTCTGTTACATGCTCTGAGTTTAGAAATATGAGGATTGGTCAGTGATTGCATGGCTAAAATGATATTTGAGAGGAGCAGACTTTAATTCAGGGTGCTTTTTGGGAAAAAAGGTATGGATTTCAATTTTAAATTTGGAGGGGAAGGATAGCCATTGTGTTATAATAAGACAGGACCTGGCAAATCATAAACATGAGATTCTACAGATGCTGGAAAAACAAAGAAATGCATGTAAAATGCTGGAGGAACTCAACAGGTCAGGCAGCATCTATGGAATGGAATAAACAGTTGACATTTCAGGCCTGAACCCGAGGGGGGGACCAATATCATTGCAGACAGGTTTACTAGAGCTCTTGTGGAGGTTTAAACTGCTTTGGCAGGGGAATGGAAACTCGAGTGTTAGGGCTGAGGGTAGGAAGTTGGTATGCAAGTGAGTGGCTTAGTGTATGGCTGAGACAGTGAGGAAGGATAGTCAAATCATGTTTATTGTCATCGAAATACATAGATGTATACCATCAAAGGAGACGAGATTTCTCTGGACCGGGGGTAAAGCGCAGATATGCACATAACACACATACCAGGCACAAAAACTTAGGAAAGTAAGAATAAAATCTGCAAATGTATCATGCATAAATAGACTAAGTAAAATGCATAAATTAAATATTGTTGGGTACAGAACCAATGAACTGGTGAAATTATGAATGCGATGCTGCAGTGAGTTCAGAATGCTAATGGCCCAAGGGAATTAACTGTTTCCCATCCTTAATGTCTTAATGCATCGGAGTCTCTTGCCTGGCAGTAGAAAGTGAAAGAGGATGCTGGAAGAGGATCCTAAGGGCCTGGTATACACAGCACTCCTGATAGATGTCCCCAATGGATGGTAGGGAAACCGTCTATGTTAATCTCCACTGTACTCACAGTAATTTGTAGAGACCTTGGGTCCGATGCTCTGCTGAACCCATACCAGATGGAGATGCAGCTTGTCAGGGTTCCTGTAAAATTTTGCTGATGGAGGGTGCTCATGCACCTTACAAAGTGGAGGCACTGCTGTGCAGCCTCGTTCAGGGAGGTGATGTTGACGGACCAGCTGAGGTCATCCAGGATATGAACTTTTAGAAACTCGGTGCACTTAAATCTCCACAGAGGAGTCACGTCGCACGGAGGCGGATGGTTCATCTGCACCTTGCAAATATCCACAGTCATTCCCTTGATCTTATCCAAGTTCAGACTTAAGTTGCTGTTCTCACACTTCCGCTCCACTTCCTCTCTGTACTCTAACTCATCATTACCATAAGTTGTGCATCAGCAGTGCACTGAGCACACGGTCCTGGGGTGCACCAGTGTTCAGTGTAATGGAACTAGAGATGTTGCTGCCCACACAGACTGACTGTGACCTTACCGTTATGAAGTCCAAGTTCCAGTTACAGATGGAGGTGCTCAGACCTAGGGAGGACAGTTTCCCCACCAGTTTCTGGGGTATAATGGTGTTAAGTCAGTGGATTGATTAAAGTGATAAGCAGTCTTTAAAGGGTGTATTGTAGGAGAAAGGCTTCAATGCAGTCTGACCAGCTGCTCAAGTCATTTCATAATAGTTAATGGTAATGCCACTTCATTACACTCATTTAGGTCCGTTATTCTCACTTTCTTAGGCAGTGGGATGATGTTGCCATCTTGAAAACCGAGGGTAAAATGGACTGTTCCAGTGAGATGTTGAATATATCTGTCAGCAACTCAGTTAGCTGGGCTGCCCAGTCTTTCAGAACCCCACCTGGTATATTATCGGGCCCTGCAGATCTGGATGGGTTGACTCTGGCCAGGGTCGTCCTCACCCCAGCTTCAGCCAGACAGAGTATTTGCTCTGTGATGGTAAATTCCTCAGTACATGTCTCTGTGTTTGCTGGTGATGGAATCCACATATTCCTCGATGTGAATGTGGTTGCCCTGGGTAGCAGCCTTTCTGAGCATACTCCAGTTCATGTTTTCAAAGCCGTCCTGCAATGGTGAGATCACTCCCTCAGAACTGGTTTGTCCAGTTTGATCAGTGGTTTGAATGCTGCAATTAGCATAACAGGTAAGTGATCTGGGAGCCCAGTGTGGGGAAGAGGAACTGCTGTATATGCACTCGGTATGTTAGTATAAGCCAGGTTCAGTGGATTTTCACTACTGGTAGCAAAACCAACATAGTGCTGGAATTTAGGCAGGTGATAGGTTAAAATTGCAGTCAGTGGGATTGGATGAAGTTTGCCTTTGACCTAAATATTAGGCTTAACATTTCAACATTTTGGATGAGTGAGGATAAAGTAAAAAGCAGAGTGCATGAGAGGTTACAAAATTCTCCTGAATAAATAAAAAAAAAGACAAAAAGGCTTTGAAAGGGACATAAATTGAAATGAAGCACAGTTAGAAATTAACAGCTATGAATGACATGGAACATACACAAAATGCTGGAGGAGCTCAGCAGGCTGATGGTGGCAGTGTGAAAAGAGCTTGGCCTTAGTGATGAGGATCTTTGATGATTGATGCTATTTCTCTACAGCCATGATTCATGTAGATGTGCTAATAGTTGTGTGGGTTTTACCCATGATGTCCTGGGCTGAATCCACTACCTCTTGTTGGATTTTCTGCTCAAAGACATTGCTGTTCCCTGACCAGGCTGTAACACAGCCAGTCAGCAGACAGCACCACACAACTACAGAATATTACCAAGGTTTTTGATGACATGCCAAATCTCCGCAGACTACTGAGGAAGTAGAGGTGCTGTCATGCTTTATTCACAATTATCTTTCTATAATGGGTCCAGGACAGGTCCTCTGAGAGAGACACCCAGCAATTTAAAATTACAGACATGCTCCCTCTCTGATCCTTCGGTGATTACTGGCTTATGGACCTCTGGTTTTCCTCTCCTGAAGTATACTATTAGTTCTTTGGTCTCATCGACATGGTGTGAGAGGTTGTTGCTAGGATATGAGTCAGTAAAGTGTTCTGACTCCCTCCTATATGCTGATTCATCACCAACTTGGATACAGCTCACAACAGTGGTGTCATCAGCAAACTTGTATAATGTTGGAGCTGTACTTTGCCATGACATAGAATTCTGAGAGAGAGTTGGCATTGGAGTTCATAATGGATCACTGGGAAATGTTGCTGGTGAGGTAGTAATGGTGGACAGAGGAATGGCAAATGAACTTAATGGGTACTTTGCATCAGTCTTCTCTGTGGGGGGGGGGGGGGGGAAAGCAAGCACTGTGCTAGTGATTCATGAGTTTTAGGGGGCCAGAGTGAGTGCCATTGCTATTACAAGGAGAAAAGAGACTGGCAAACTCAAACGTCTTAAGATTGATAGGTCACTGGGACCAGATGGACTACGTTCCAGATTCCAGAGAGGTTGCTTAAGTGATAATGGATGCATTCGTAATGATCTTTCAAGAATCACAATAAACTTGCATGGTCCTGGAGAACTGGAAGATTGCAAATGTCACTCCACTCTTTAAGAATGGGGTAAGGCACAAGAAAAGAAATTATAGGCCATTCAGACTAACCTAATCTCAGTGGTGAGGAAAGTGTTGGAGTTCATTATTAAGGGTGAATGATTGGGGTACTTAGAGTCCAATGATAATATAAGTCAAAGTCAGTATGGTTTCTCTGAAGACAGACAAAGCTTGCCAGACAAATCTGTCAGAGCTCCTTGAGGAAGTAACAAGTCGGTTGGATAAATGACAGGCAGTGAAAGTCATTTAGATGGATTTCCAGAAGGCATTTGATAATATGATACTGATGAGACTGTTTAGCAAATTAAACTCCTATGGCATTACAGGACGGATACTGGCGTGGACAGAGGAATGGTTGGCGGACAGGGGACCATGAGTAGGAATAATTGGGGCCTTTGCTGGATGGCTGCCAGTACCTCGTGGTGTTCCTCAGGGGTCAGTATTCTGATCTCAACTTATTGTGACCACTACTTACACATTGTTTGTCTATGAATTGGATAATGTAATTGATATCTTTGTGACAAAGTTTGTGGATGATGTAAAGATAGGTGGAGGGATAGGTAGTGCTGAGGAAGCCATGTGATTGCAATAGGAATTAGACAAATAGTAAGAATGGGCAAACAGTGGAAGATGGAATACAGTGTTGGAAATGAAAAAGCATTCCCAGAAGTCTGATTCACAGGTTGTGTCTGTAGTGAAGAAGGGAAATGCAATGTTGGCATTTACTTCAAGGGGAATAGACCACAAAAGCAAGGAGATACTGGTAAGCATTTATAAGATACTAGTCAGGCTGAGCTTGGAGTATGGTCAACAGTTCTGGGCCCCATATCTCAGAAAGGATGTATTGTAATTGGAGAGAATCCAGAGCAGTTCACATGGATTGTTCCAGGAATGAAGGGGTTGACATATGAGGAGTGTTAAGCAGCTTTTAGCCTGTACTCACTGAAATTTAGAAAAATGCCCAATGATCTCATTGAAACCTATTGGAAGTTGAAAGGACTAGACATGGTGATTTTGGAGAGTATGTTTCCTATGGTGGGGTTATCCAGAACTAGAGAGCACATCCTTCAAAATTGTGGGGCGACCTTTTAGAACATAGGTAAGGAGGATTGTTTTAGCCAGAGAATGGTGAATCTGTGGAATGCTCTGCCACAGACAGGTGGGGCCAGGTCCATGCATACATTTTAAGGCAAAGTTGATGGTTCTCTGACCGGTCAGGGTATCAAGGGATATGGCAAGAATATAAGTGTATGGGGTTGAGTGGGATCCAGGATCTGCTATGATGGAATGTTGGATTAGACTCGGTGGGTTGAATGGATTAATTCTGCTCATGTGCCTTCTGGTCTTGTGGTCTTACAGGATTGGGAGGATGCAGAATCCTTGAGGGTAAAACTAAGAAACTGCAGAAGTAAAAAGACCCTACAGGAATTATATGCCAGTCTCTGAACGGTAGCTAGGATGCCGGCTACAAATTACAACAGGGGTTAGAAAAGTAAATTGCAAGAGAAGGTCAGAGAGATGCAAAGTATTTTGTGGGACTGAATATTCTGTTTCTCTGCAAAACATTCCAAATTATTTGCTCTTGCTTCCATGGACATTACAGACGTAATAGGATCATCCCTCCGGTTAATTCTATCCTGTTCTCTTCTCCTATTTGTCAACAGATGCAAACAGAGGGAGAACAGAGGGGTTTTATGTCCTAGAAAGGGTAAAATTTGGTAAAACATCACAAGTTGAAACACAAGGTATTGCCACAGTGTGAGAACCGGGGGGGGGGGGTGTTGGGAGGAGTTAGAAAGTGTAAGACCGTAGAGCTGAGAGAGGAAGGGAGAGAGTCACAGAGTCATACAACACAGAACCAGGCCATGGGGAATTTCTCTTTGCAGGTGGATTGGGAAACTAAGATTAGTACTGGATCCCAAAAGCAGGAAATAGTAGAATGCCTACGGATGGCTTCGTATAACAGCGTGTGGTTGTGCCCACCAGGGCGAAGGCAGTTCTGGATTAGGTATTGAATAATGAGTCAGTTATGATAACATAACAAAATTCACCCTGCAGTTTGAGATGGGGAAGCAAAAATCAGATGTATGATTATTATTACAGTGGAGTAAAGCACACTACAGAGGCTTGATAGAGGAGAAAGCTGAAGTTTATTGGAAGGCAACACTCGCGGAGTAATGGCATATATTCACCGGTGGGATGTTCGGGGAGCAATCTGGAAGGCCCAGGATAAAGCAATCCAAAATACAATGTGGCTAACGGGAGGTTGAGCTGACAAGGGAAGTCAAAGAATGCAATGAAACAAAAGACAAGGCATAGATAGCAAAATTAGTGTGAAGCAATAGGATTGGGAAATTTTTACAAACCAACAGGAGGCACCTTTAAAATGCAATAAGGGGTGAAAAGTGAAATATGAGGGCAAGCTATCCAATCTTATAAAAGTGGATACAGAGAGATTTTTTTGGATACATAAAGAGGAAAATAAAAGTGGGAGTGGGCATTGAAGCACTAGAAATGATGCTGGAGAGGTAATGGTGGACAAAGAAATGATGGATGAACTGAAAATGTATTTTGTGTCTCTCTTCACAGTGGAAGACAGTATGGCAGAAATTCGAGTGTCAGGGGTCAGAGTGGGTGTGGGTGCCTCAACCACCATCTATAAATTTGCCGATTGCACAGCTGTTGTTGGCAGAAGTTTAGTGGTGATGAGCTGGTGAACAGGAGTGAGATAGATCAGCGAACTGTGTGCTGTCTGAACAACAACCTTGGACTTAACATCAGTAAGACCAAGGAATTGCCTGTGGACATCAGGAAGGGGAACTCAAGGGAATTCATACCAGCTTTCATTGAGGGATCAGCAGTGGAAAGGGTGAGCAGTTTCAAGTACCTCGGTGTCAAAATCTCTGAAGATCTATCCTGGGCCAAACATTAATCAAATTACAAAGAAGGCATGACAGTAGCCATATTTCATTGTCTTGATATGTCACCATAGACTCTCGGAAATTTGTACAGATGTACAGCGGAGAGCATTCTAACTGGTTGCATCACTAGCTGGAATGGTATTGCGGTGGGGGGGGGGGGTGCGGGCTGTACTGGTTCAGAAAAAGCTGCAGAAAACTGCCAATAGCCTGCTTCCCCTAAGGTGCTATCCTCCCCAGCAGTGAGGACATCTTCAACAGGCGGTGCCTCAGAAAGGCAGCACCCAGTATTAAGGACTCCATCACCCAGGACATGCCCTCTTCTCATTGCTACCGTCATGGAGGAGGTTCTGGAGCTTGAAACCAAATACTCATTGTTTTAGGAGTAGCTTCTTCCCAACGCCCACCAACATCAGCATTGAGAATGAACAATGAACTCACATACTCAAACTGTTTGCTTTTTCGTTTGTTTTGGTTCTTTTTAAGCACTACTAACCTTAATACTATATATAAATGCAATTACTACTGTAACATCCCACATGATCTGAGGGACCTCTATGTATTGATTAAGGAAAAACTCTGAACGCATTTGCCAAACCATCCCATTGAGTCTTTTTACACTAGAGGCATCTCAGTCAATATGTGGAAAGTAAGATCACCTACTATCACAACCTTGTGTTTCTTGTCACAGTGTGTGATCTCCACAAATTTGTTCCTCTAAATCCAGCTCACTATTGAGTGATTTGTAATCTGATCCCTTTAATGTGGTCACCCATTTCTTATCCCTTAGTTCCAGCCATTTATCCTTAGTCATTGATCTCTCCATCCTGTCCTGTTGGAACAGTGCCGTGACATTTTCCCTGACCAGTAATGCCACCACTTTCCCCTTCAATCCCGTCTGCTTTGGTCTGTCTGAAACAACAGATCTATGGAATACTGAGCAGCCAGTCCTGTCCCTTCTGTCAACAAAGTCTCACTAATGGCTATGGAGCCATTATTCCACATGCTTGTCCATGCCCTGGGTTCAGCTGCTTCTCCTATAATACTCGTTGCATTAAAATTTAAACTGAAATGTACAGAACTCAGAAAATTAACCTTTCATTCTCAACCTTTTGATTCCTGACTTCATATATAGGCGTAACAATATATTTCCCCACAACCTCTCCACTATGTGATCCATTGCTCGGGTTCCCATCCCCCTGCAACTTGAGTTTAAGCTCCACCACCTCCACCCAAACTCCCCCCCCCCCCACCTCGTGCAGTAGCACTAGCAAACTTTCACCGCTTCTCACCAAATTCCGGAAAGTCTCGACCTTCCCCACTCACTTATGAAATCCCTCTCCTGCTACACACAACCGAACATCTCCTCAGCAACTGTGGTATGCTGAATGCCTTTAGAGGTGCAAACGGACCTGGGAATCCTCGTGGTTAAATTCCAAGTTGAACTGACGGTAAGGAAGTTAAATCCAATAATAGCATTTATTTAGACGACAAAAATATCAAAGCAAGGAAGGAACACTGAGATTTTATAAGGTATTTACTGGACTGTATTTAGAATGTTGTCAGTAGCTTTGCGGTGCTTACCTAAGACAGCATGTGCTGGTATTGGAAATCATCCAGAGGAGGTTAATGAGAATTGTAACGTTCTCGCTTGGGTGTAATGAAACCCGAGTTAAACGTCGCGGTAAAGCATAGTCAATGAAAACAAGGTCGCAGTAAGATTAACCATTTACTGTTCACTCCTCACATTAACGTATGGTGAAAACTGTTGATAAAACAATACAAAATTGGTACAATATTTGTTTCCTTCTAGATATCACATTTACATCGTGAATACTTGCAAAGGTAAAACTACAATAACTACATTACGTTAAAATGCAGCATACAGTCAGAATCTACCTACTCCATTGACAGCTTTAAATACACTTCAACACAAACTATCCCGACTCTTTAACTAACGAAAACATAAACCTTATCGACCGTCGTTACTTTAAACAGAATCAGCGTTAACATTTTAATTCAACATATCGATTATCTCATGACTTACAGCGTTGCTTTCACTGTGGTTCTGGTGCGCAGAGAGAAGACTGCTTGCGCTGAACTGGCACATGTCTGGCCCTCGCCCTTGCGTTTATCCCAAACCGGTATTTTCCCACAAGACGCGGCGAAACCGGATGTGACGTCATCGCATGCCGCGATATATTACAGACAAATGAATTTACCTAAACAATCCTAACTTTAACTAAAAAATGCTAACAAACGAATTACTAAGCGAAAATATTATAAACTAAATACCTGCCATAAAGGCAGCACACTCCCCGCTTGACCTTCGTAAATACAAAACTTTAGTCTCTAATTCCGTCATTAGGTAGAAGTAGAATGACTTCTGTAAGCGGCCTTTGGTAAATTTTCACATCACCTTGGTCAGTAGTTTTCACCTCGACTTTCCTGACGTGTCCATCCCGACTAGGGATTGCGGCAATGATTCTGGCCATTGGCCAGCAGTTGCGGGCGATTTGATTGTCCCTGAGCAGGACTAAATCTCCAACTTGAAGATTCCTGCGGGGTTCTGTCCACTTTTATCCGTGTTGCAACAAAGGTAGATATTCCTGTCTCCAACGAGACCAGAATCGATTTGCCAGAGCCTGGACCTGTCTCCATTGCTTTGTGTACAAATCCTTATCAGAGAAGTCCCCTGCTGGAGGGGCAGCTCCTGCCTTCTGCGCAAGGAGCATTGATGGCGAGAGTATGAAGGGTTTTTCCGGGTCGGAAGACACAGGTAGGAGTGGTCCGGCATGTATAATGGCTGTGACCTCTGTCATTAGTGTGCACAGTATCTCGTGGGTCAATCGGGTGCGTTGCTGCAGAAACATTGAATCAAGAATTCTTCTGGCGATACCAATCATCCGCTCCCATGCACCTCCCATGTGACAGGCGTGTGGTGTGTTGAACTCCCAGTTGCATCCCTGCTGACAGAGGTATTTTTGCACCGTTTTGTCCATCCCCAGCTCCTTAGATGCTCCAACAAAATTTGTGCCGCAATCAGGCCTTAACTGTTTTGCAGGGCCTCTTAGCGCAAAGAAGCGCCTGAGAGCGTTAATGCAGCTGGATGCATCCAAAGATTCGATGACCTCAATGTGTACCGCTCTTGAACTCATGCAGCTAAACATAGTGGCCCACCGCTTGCTCTCTGCTTGTCCTCCTCTGGTGCGTCTCGTAGTGATAGTCCGGGACCAAATACATCGAGGCCCACACATGTAAAAGGAGGGCAGGCTTCGAGTCGTTCTGGTGGGAGGTCCGCCATACGTTGAGCTTCCAGCTTCCCTCGCAGTTTCCTGCAGGTTACACATTTGTGAAGTACTGAATAGATCAGTGTTTTACCTCCCAAGTTCCACAGTCCCGCTGCCCTTATTGCTCCTTCCGTCAGGTGACGGCCCTGATGCTTTACCTGTTCATGGTGATGGCGAGTGAGCAGTAAGGACACATGGCTGTCTTTGGGCAGGATTATTGGACTCTTTTCTGCAGCTGGAAGTTGGGAGTGTATTAACCGGCCTCCGATGCAGATGATATCGTTCTTCAGGATCGGGCTGAATTTCCTCAAGGGGCTGTCCTTTGGTATTGGTTTATTAACTTGGAGAGCTGAAAACTCCCCTGCGAAAGCCGCTATTTGAGTTGCTTTAAAGATGACGTCCTTTTCCTGGGCCAATTCGTCCACAGCGCGAGTTAAGTTACATTTGTGCCATCCCCTACATTTACTGTTTCGGGATGAACGTTTGTGTGATCTGGCCATTTGAATGAGGAGCGCAAGTCCTCTCACTAAAGAATGCAAAGTAGAGAACCGTTGAAAGCGGTTAGTACGTGTCGATTCTTCGAGGTAGGTGGCTCCTGTTTCTATTTTTCGGGCGAATTTCCGAGTCTCTTTCGGGTTCGATCAGCTCAAATGTCTCGCTCATTTGAGTCTTTTCCGTTGGTGGCTGATACAGAAAGAGGGGTACGGTGAACCAGAATGTCTGAGCCAGGCGGGATGCAGGTAAGGATCTTGATGCATGGTCTGCAGGGTTATCCTCGGTACGTACATAATGCCATTGTTCGGGCTTTGAAGACAGGCGGGTACTTTGAACGCTATTATGAACGTACAAGTAGAAGCGTTTTGGTTATAAATATACTCAAGCACTACTTTGTTATCTGTGCAGAACTTGACCTCGTCGAGCTCTATGTCTAGCTCGTCCTGGATAAGCTCTGCTATTTCCACGGCCAGGACGGCTGCACACAGTTCAAGCCTTGGAATTGTCGGCTCGGACTGGGGAGTGAGCTTCGCCTTACCGGTTACAAATCCTACTTCGACTTGACCACCCTGCCTGACCACTTTCAAGTAAGCCACAGCACCGATGGCCTTGGTAAACGCATCCGAAAAAACACACAATTCTATGTGCGCTGCCTCGAAGTGAATCTCTCCAAACCTCCCATTTACTTAGCTTGTCTTCTGGTAAGGGAGTATCCCAGTCAGAGAGGTCAGAGGTAAGTTCTCTGAGAAGGACTCTTCCTTGGATTGTAACTGGTGCCAGTAGACCCAAGGGATCGAAAACACTGTTAACAGTGGAGAGAATTCCACGGCGGGTAAATGGCTTGATCACGGTCGGCACGGAGAATGTGAATGAGTCGGTCGTAATCTCCCAGAGGAGACCCAAGCTCCTTTGCGTGGGTATGGTTTCTCCATCTAGATCTAGGTCTTTGATTGCCGGAGCACAGTCATCGTGTGGAAAGGCCTCCATTACTGCCTGACAGTTTGATGCGAACTTATGCAAGCGGAGGTTTGACTCAGCGAGTGAGGCTTGTGTACGTCGGAGCAGATCGATTGCTTCGTCTTCTTTCTGTAGTGATATCAAGCCGTCGTCGACATAGAAGTGTCTTTCTACAAACTGAACGGTGTCGTCGTCGTGCTCCTGTGCTGCCTCCCTAATGGCTCTTCGTAGCCCATAGATGGCCACGGCAGGTGATGGACTATTGCCGAAAACGTGGACTTTCATCCGGTACTCGATGACTTCCTTGTTAATGTCATTGTCCTTGTACCATAAGAAACGGAGGAAATCGCGATAGTCCTCCTTCGCTAAGAAACAATGGAACATCTGCTGGATGTCCGCTAAGATTGCGACCTTCTCCTTCCGGAAGCGCAGCAGGACCCCGAGAAGGGTATTGTTTAAGTCGGGGTCTGTAAGGAACACGTCATTAAGGGAGATACCAGCGCACTGAGCACTGGAGTCAAACACCACGCTGATCTGATTGGGCTTTTGTGGGTGGTAAACCCCAAATGTTGGGAGGTACCAGCACTACCCGCCTTCCCTCAGTGACGGTGCTACTTCAGCATGTCCGTTAGCGAAGATCTTCTCCATAAATGCTATGTATTGTTGCTGCATCTCAGGTTTCCCTTTCAGGGATTTTTGCAAGGACATGAACCGCTTGACTGCCTGCTCTTTGTTGTTTGGCAGTCGCTGGCGTTGTTCTCTGAAAGGTAGTGGGGCAGCCCAATTATTTGCTTCATCTCTGAAGACCTCGGTGTCCATTATTTTTAAGAAAATGGCGTCTTGAGCTGATGGAGCAAGTTTATTATCATGCTCAGTTTGAGCGAAGACTGACTTGCCCAGCGTCTTGTCGGTTACTTTACATTTGTTAAAGCCTTGTCGTGCTTCCTTGATACGCATGAAACTTGTGCAGGGTTGAAAAATTGAATGGCGGCCACTCTCTAGCACATTGGTCTTGAGTGTGTTAGCCGTTGATTTGTGTTCGTTGCCAGGGCACACCTCTCCTATCACCACCCAGCCCAGATCCAGGCGTTGGGCAAAGGGGGCGTCGTGTGGTCCATTGACCTGCTGCCTAACCTTGTGCACCCGGAGAACATCTCTTCCTAATAGCAGGAGTATTTCTGCTTTTAGATCCAGTTCTGGGATGTGTTTGGCGATGTGGTGGAGATGTGGCTGGTGTAGCACCGCACTTGGCATCGGGATCTCAGTGCGGTTATTCAAGATTTCGTTGCACTCTAAGAGTGGAGGGAGACAGATGACGACTTTACCATCCAGGGACTCGATCTGGAAGCCTTCAGCCTTTCTTCCGTAAGTTTCCATGTTGCCTGAGCAAGTTCTAAGGTAGTATGGGAACTGTTCACTCTCAATGTTGAACAAGTTAAAAAAACTCTGGACTGACTAGTGAGCGATTGCTCTGGTCATCCAGAATTACATAGGCTTTGATGGCCTTGTCTTTGGCTCCCTTAGTGTACACCTTAGTGAGACAGATCTTTGAACAAGAACGGCTTGCCTGAGCTTGACCGCAAACTTCTGTACAGCTCGAGTTGACAACAGTTGTCCTGGAGTGAGCTTCTCTCTCCCCGCCGTCCTGTTGTGGGGGTGAAGGAGCGTTGTTGGTTCGCGGTAACGGGCCGGGATGCATGGCCCCATCGTGATTAGTGCTATTACATTCCGGGCACTTCACGGCGATCGTACACTCTCTAGCACAGTGAGAGGTCGAAGAACAGCATTTAAAACATATTCTTTTCTCCTTGAGAAGGGCCTTCCTCTCTTCAAGGGGTTTTTCCCTAAACATTCTGCATCTTTTGCGGGGGTGGGGTTTGTTATGCAATGGACAATTCTTGCTAGGGTCATTGTTAGTTGTAAAGGCTTCAGTCTTAAGCACTGAGACTGGTTTATTAATGTTGAAATTATTCGAAGAGGATTTATCTGGCTTGGTGCAAGTTGTACTGCTTCCTAGACCTATGAGGCTAGCATCATTTCGCTTCTTCGCCTCCTTGCGCACAAACCTAGTGAAATACTCAAAGGGAGGAAATCGACCTCTGCGATCTTCCTTGTACTCTGATGCAACGGACAACCACCTGTCCTGCAGCCCAAATGGAAGTTTGTCCATGATTTGTCTAATCCCGGTTGGGGTATCTAGGTATACTAGACCAGCTAAGTAGCCCTCTTCTTTGGAGCCTTGAATCTCCATGAGTAAATCTCCGAGTTCTCTTAGCTTAGTGTGGTCCTTGGCTGACACCTTAGGAAAATTTCCCAAACGTTGGCATAGCGCCGCTTCAATAATTTCGGGGGCCCCATCGCCCTGCTGAAATCTCTCCCATGCTTTCTTCAATGCTAGCTCGGGTTTGTTGATGTACAGTGAACGTATGCGTCTCACCTGTCCGCATGATTCTTTTCCCAGCCATTTCGCCATAAGATCCAACTCCTTGGTTGCTCTGAGCTAGACTCCGTCGATAGCGTTGGTGAATGTGGAGTGCCATGCACGGTAATTTTCAGGTTTATCGTCGAACTGGTATAGTCCTGAAGTGACGAGATCCCGTTGTGCTAAATACCGTGCTACGAGTTCGACTGCAAGTGGCATGCGGGCTGAGGAAACATGTCTGCGGGTATACGACTGAGGGCATACATCTGTTATGGAATTTGCAGCTCTGGACTCGGTCTTTACCTCTCTTCTCCCCAAATCTGGTAAGTTTGCTGTCAAGAAGTACTTGTCGTGAGCCCTTTCATTCCTGGATTCATTGCGGGGTTGCGAGGGTAAATTGTCTTCCTCGGATGGATGTGAGGCAATTGGGCCTCTCTGAGGCTCCTCATGACATAGGATGTTATCAAATAAGTATGGATAGGAAGAACGAGTCTTCCATTCTATTTGAGATTGGACATAGTCGCTTGTGAGTTCCCATCTGATCTTTTCTGAAGTAGATTTTCCGTCAACCGGATCGTGCATTCCTTCAGCCTCTTCTATGTAATCTGTTTCCACCCTGGCAGCTTCTTTTTCTCGTTCTAGCGTCAGCAGTTCTAACTCTGCCGATATCCTTGTTCTTTCCAACTGGTTTTCGGCTTCTGTGGCCGCCGCTTCAATTTTTATTTCTACTTCTCGTTTGGCATAGCGCGCTCGCACCATGGCGACTTCTGCGTTAGCTCTTGCTTGGGTGGCCTTACTTGATGCCCTACTGCCCCTGTCGCTGGATGGCAATGACTTGATGCTGGACCGAGTTGTCATTGCTGCACTTGAAACACCTGATAATGCCGCTTTTTCACTGAAACGTTCTCGCTCGGGTGTAACGAAACCCGAGTTAAACGTCGAGGTAAACCGTAGTCAATGAAAACAAGGTCGCAGTAAGATTAACCATTTACTGTTCACTCTTCACATTAACGTATGGTGAAAACTGTTGATAAAACAATACAAAATTGGTACAATATTTGTTTCCTTCTAGATATCACATTTACATCGTGAATACTTGCAAAGGTAAAACTACAATAACTACATTACATTAAAGTGCAGCATACAGTCAGAATCTACCTACTCCATTGACTACTTCAAATACACTTCAACACAAACTATCCCGACTCATTAACTAACGAAAACATAAACTTTATCGACCGTCGTTACTTTTGACAGAATCAGCGTTAACATTTTAATTCAACTTATCGATTATCTCATGACTTACAGCGCTGCTTTCACTGTGTTTCTGGTGCGTGGAGAGAAGACTGCTTGCGCTGAACTGGCGCATGTCTGGCTCCCACCCTTGCGTTTATCCCAAACCGGTATTTCCCACAAGACGCGGCGAAACCGGATGTGACGTCATCGCATGCCGCGATATATTACAGACAAATGAATTTACTTAAACAATTCTAACTTTAACTAAAAAATGCTAACAAACGAATTACTAAGCGAAAATATTCTAAACTAAATAACTGCCATAAAGTCAGCACAAGAATGTTTCTGTGAGTGAAAGGGTTAAAGTATGACTGAGGATCATTTGATGGCTCTGTGTCTGTACTCACTGGATTTTAGGAGAATGGGGTTGGGGGTGGGGTGGTGAGGATAAATTTCTTTAGCTAGGTGGTGGTAAATATGTGGAGTTCATTGTCATAGATGGCTGGAAATATAAAGTCTTTTGGTATAGATACAGCAGAGGATAATAGATTATTGATTAGTAAGGGTTCAAATGTTATAAGGAGATGCTGGAGATTGGGATTATGGCAGAGCAGATTCAATGGACCAAATGGTTTAATTCTCTCATGAAGTTTTATGAAAAAATAACAAATTCAGAATTATCATGTTTCCATCAATGTAAGAACCAAAAGTAACAAATACAGAAAACCTAAGTTGGTATGGGGAATGTCAAGGGTTAGGTAGAAAGAAGAAAGATATTTCATAGATACAGACAGTATAAAAAGTATAGGGGATGGCTGAAAAGGAAATTGGGATGGCAAAGAGAAAATCTAAATTGGAGAAAAACAAATTTAGATGGCATCAGACGGGATTCGCTGAATGTGGATTTGACATGGTAGAGACGCCTGGTGGATGGGAGGCTTTCAAAAGTGAAATATTGAGTGTATAGAATCTGAATGCTCCTGTTAGAATAAAAGGCAAAGCTGACAGGTTTAGGGTACCTCTGTTATTGAGACATAATCAGAATCTGGTAAGGGAAAAGGAGACGCAAATAAGGTGTACACAGTTCAGTGTTCAAAGTTCATTGTAATTCCCTTATCAAAGTACAGATATGTTGCACATACAACCCTGAGATTCATTTTCTTGCAGGCAATCTCAGCAAGTACAGAACCGTGATAGAGTCAGTGAGAGACTGCTCCCAATGGGATGGTCAAACAGCCGTTGTGCAAGGATATAATAATAATTAATTGATAAATATCAAAACAATATATATCAAGATCATGAGATGAAGAATCCTTGAAAGGGATTCCATAGGTTGTGGAGACATTTCACTGATGAGGCAAGGAGTAATAACTGTTCCTCAAACTGGTGATGTGAGTCCTGAGGCTCCTGTACCTGTTTCCTGCTGGCAGCAGTGAGTGGAGAGCATAGTCTGGAAGGTGGGGTTTCTTGATGATAGATGTTGCTTTCCTGTGACAAATTAGGAGAGCTAAAAGAGGACATGAGGTTTCTCTGTCAGACCAGGTAAAAGAGAATCCCAAAGGCTTCCAAAGATACATTAAAAGCAGAAGGAGAGCAACGGCCAAAATTGGTCTTCATAAAAATCACCGTGGTCATCTATGAATGGAGCCAGACCCAGATACAGACACTGAGGAACTGCAGCAAAAGAGTAGTGAAGTCATGAACCATATCCAGATTACAGAGGAAGAAGTGTTTGCTGTTTTCAGGCAAATAAGTCCTGTCAAGATGTCCCCTCAGCCTTTGTGGAATGCGAGTGTAGAATTTGCAAGGGCCCTGTCAGAGAGATTTCAAATTTTCCTAGCCAAGCGAGAGTGCCAGAGGATTGGAGAATAGTTATTGTTGTTCCATTGTTCAGCAAGGCCTTCAAGAATAAGCCAGAAAATTATAAGCCAGTCAGCCTGACGTCATAGTGGGTGAATTATTAGTTGGTATTGCAAAGAACTGGATATATAAATATTTGGATAAAGAGGGTTGATCAGAGATTGTCAACAAGGCTTTGTGCATGGCTGGTCATATTTAATTGAACCAACTGGGTTTCTTGAGTAGGTGACCAAGAGGATGATGAAGGAAAGGTAATGGATGTTTTTATGTGGACTCTCACAAGGCTTTATACAGCTTCCCACATTCGGATGTTGGTCAGGTGGTTAATTTGCTTGGAATTCCGGATGGCGTAGTCCATTAGATTTGACTTTCCAGAGAGTGGGAGTGCGTTGGTTGCCTCTCCAACTAGAAGCCTGTGGCTAGTGGTGTCCACAGGGGTCAGTGCTGGGTCCATTGTTTGTCATCTGTAAAAACAATCCGGATGATAATGTGGTAAAATGGATAAGCAACGTTGCCACTGACGTCAAGATTATGGGTTTAATGGACAACAAGAAAGGGTATCAATGCTTTGATCTGGAGAATCTGAGAAAATGGGCTGAAAAGGGGCAGGTAGAATTTATTGCAGATTAGGGTGAGATTTTGCAATTTGGGAGGACAAACCAGGATGACACTTACATATTGAATGTTAGAGCTCTGAGGTGTATGAACCTGGAAATACAGATTTGTATCCTTGAAAGCAGCCTCAAAGGCAAATACGGTTCAAAAGAGAGCTTTAGGTATAATGGTCCTCATAAATCAGGGCATTGATTACAAGACTTGTGATGTTATGTTAAGGTTGTAAATTATGTTAGTGAAGCAGATTTCAAAGTAATGTGTGCAGAAGGAAAAGATATCGATTAAGTTGAAAGAGCTGAGAGAAAATTTACGAGGATCTGAATTACAAGGGAAGTTTGAATACATTAGGAATTTATTTACTGCTGTGTTTAGTGGGAAAGATGAAATGTTTAAGAGGAACCTGAGTGGGGACTTCACTCAGGGGGTGGTGTGAGAGGAACGAGCTGCCAAGAGAAGTGGTAGAGGCAACTTCAATTGTAACATTTTGGAAAAGTTTGGGTCGGTGGATGAGATGAGAGACGTGTGGTATTGGTGCAGGTAGATGAGACCAGAGAGAAGAACAGGCTGGCATGGGCTGAAGTTCCTGTTTCTATGCTTTAGTGCTCCATGACTCTCTGACCAACACACCTCCCCCACCAATATATTAAAGGTCAACCTGCCAGTTGCCTTCCTAACTACGTCTGGCTCTTCTTGCAGTCTGAGATAAACACCCTATGGTTGACCAGTGTGACTACACTCTTACATCTGTATGACAGTCCTTCCATCTTTCATAAAATTCTCTCTAAATCCCTTCTCAGTTACAGGCCCTGAACACAGTCCGCTCCGTGGTACTGATCCATTGCAAACCTGACTATGTGTTTATTCTGCGTCTACTCCCACTAATGTGTGCTGTCCATTACAGAGAATATGTCCAGTCACACACCTTCCACTCCACATTTCTGCCCATTTTAAACCTAACAACTGTTATCCTGTGACTATTTCCTCTCCAGCACCTGTGTCTATTCCTGTTCCTCTGCTCAATACTGACCTATCACTGATCCTATGGTTGTTAGGGGAAACGGACTGACAGGGAACAATAGGCTCTTCATTGCAGATGCTCAGAATAGATGATGTTAGTTTTATTTTGCATACTTTTCCAAAACATACATCGACTGTTACACTGCCCAGCTCAGACTTCATTGCTTCGAGAAGCCGATGCGGAAAGTAGTCGACCTGTCGCTGAGCCTGAGACCACTCATAGCAGAGAGTGAGGAGGTTGTAGGTGGTCCCAGCTCCCTCCTGTCACACCCGGACACCTCATCTACACGTGCGTAGACATCCGCAAACTTGCTAGAACTTGAAATTCGGCTTGTGCTCCCGTTTGTATATGTGTGTGTTGCACAGAGACAGTGTGTGGGGATGGGGGAAGAGAGTGTAAATAAATTAAAGCTGATGGACCTCCTCTGTCTCGTCCATCTGTAAGGTTTCAGGAAGTGATTTCTCACCTTTGTTTAGTGCCTCAGTGAGGGAGATCTCAACTCTGTCCGTGGGTTCCCAGTGAGGGAGACCTCACCTCCATCTGTGGCATCTCAGTCAGGGAGAAAAAAGAGATGAAATTTCTTACTGTGGGGTCTCACTGAAAGAGACCTCACCTTTGTCATGGAGTCTTAGTGAAGGAGAAAAGGAGATCCACCTCTGCCTGTGGGGTTTCAGTGAGGGAGGGAGGTATCTATCCCACTATAAATGGAAACCGTTTTGATCCTCAGTTCCCATCCCTATTTACACTTTGTCCTCAGCCCTAGTGTGCCATTTCTCACTGAGGTAATTCCAGTCTTTCATTTCCAGAATGTTACCGGATGAACAGATCATTTTGCTGCTGATCCTGGGTTCTCTGGGTGAGTAATGTGTTGTAGGGACAAACTGCGTGCTGTGTACAGTAAGAGGAAGTGGATGTTATTTATTGTTTCTGCAGCTGAGCAGAGACAGCCTGTATTTCATGGGGAAAAAAGTATTGAAGGACAGTTGGGGAGGCAGAGATCTTTAGCAGAGAATTTCAGGTTTAAGTCTGAGAAGAAGCCATGGCTGGCAATGCAGTGATTACACTCCGAGAGGCTGGGTCTGGAGGGAGTTTTAAGAGGCCGGATGATATTACCCTGGGAGGAAGTGATGAGGCTATGTTGGATGTGAAAGCAAAATTGTGTTTTTGTTACTCAAACACATTAGTGAACATGGGGATGGTGGGAAAAGGGGCATTGGGCAATTTCAGGCACAGCCAGCGGAGTTTGTGTAGAGAAGAGGGCAGGGCAGGGAGGTGGCTGAAGGTGTGACTGAAGGATGGACTGATGGAGAGGCGGAGCTGTGTGATGTCGATAGAGGTGGAGATGGGTGATGTAACAGAGGCGAGTGTCATGGTGGGGCAGAGGTGTGACTGGAGCCAGATCAGTGACAGCACCTGAACCGCTGGCTGAGGGAGATGCCTAGGGAAGGAAGGTACCAGTGATCCAATGCACGGTTTAAAACACTTTTAAATACTTGATCCTTCAAACTTTCCAAATTCTTAAACTTCCCACTAATTTTTGCTCAACTATATGCTCTCGCTGTTGCTTTTATGCTCTTTAACCTCCCTTATCAGCCACAGCTGCCTCATCTTCGCTTTAGAATATTATTTCATATTGGGATTTATCTACGTGAACCTTCCGAATTCTCCCAAAAAAGACATGTTCCCTGCATGACAACATACACAAAATGCTGGTGGAACACAGCAGGCCAGGCAGCATCTATAGGAAGAAGCACTGTCGACGTTTCGGGCCGAGACCCTTCATCAGGACTAACTGAAAGGAGAGATACTAAGAGATTTGAAATAGTGGGGGGAGGGGGAAATGCAAAATGATAGGAGAAGACCGGAGGGGGGTGGGATGAAGCTAAGAGCTGGAAAGGTGATTAGCGAAACTGATACAGAGCTGGAGAAGGGAAAGGATCATGGGACGGGAGGCCTCGGGAGAAAGAAAGTTGGGGGGAGCACCAGAGGGAGATGGAGAACAGGCAGGGTGATGGGCAGAGAGAGAGAGAGAAAAAAAAAACAACAACTAAATATGTCAGGGATGGGGTAAGAATGGGAGGAGGGGCATTAACGGAAGTTAGAGAAGTCAATGTTCATGCCATCAGGTTGGAGGATACCCAGCTGGTATATAACATGTTGTTCCTCCAACCTGAGTGTGGATTCATCTTGACAGTAGAGAAGGCCATGGATAGACATATCAGAATGGGAAAGAGACGTGGAATTAAAATGTGTGGCCATTGGGAGATCCTGCTTTCCCTGGCAGACCGAGCGTAGGTGTTAGCGAACCAGACTCCCAGTCTGCGTCGGGTCTCGCCAATATATAAAAGGCCACATCGGGAGAACCGGACACAGTATACCACACCAGCCGACTCACAGGTGAAGTGTCGCCTCACCTGGAAGGATTTTCGCCAATCACCTTTCCAGCTCTTAGCTTCATCCCACCCCCTCCGGTCTTCTCCTATCATTTCGCATTCCCCCCTCCCTCCACTACTTTCAAATCCTTTAGTATCTCTCGTTCAGTTAGTCCTGACAAAGGGTTTTGACCCAAAACTTCGACAGTGCTTCTTCCTATAGATGCTGCCTGGCCTGCTGTGTTCCACCAGCATTTTGTGTGTGTTGTTTGAATTTCCAGCATCTGCAGATTTTCTCGTGTTTCCTGCATGACTATGTAGTTTCTTCCTGGTTCTCAACATTCCTCCCACATTACAAAGGCTTGTAGGAATGGTTAGATAATTGATCATTATAAATTACCCCAAACCTTAGGTATTTGGGAATAGGAAGCAAACGTGTTTTGATGAGCAAGTTATGGAGCTGAAGGGTAATAATGAGAGGGGAATGAAATTGATGTGATTTTTCCACGAGCAGGCATGCAATCTGGCAATGGTCTTTCCTGCCTTCTGAATATAATCTAGGAAACTTCTGAGACTGACTTTAGAGGCAGAGGAATTGCCCATCTGTTTTACGCTCTTCCTGACTGGAGGGTAAATCTCATGTGATTGGTGTTCATGGATCTGGGGAGTTGTGTGGGTGTTAACAAAGGCTGAATGACCAGTGAATATCAGATGAAAGTAGGTAATCCTTCTGTCCCACAGTTGCAGACTCCACCGCAGGTGATCCATGTGAAAATCACACCATACTGGATCAGCCCTGGAGGAGCTTGAGTTGCTTTGAAACTCGGTGCAGTGGTCGGTGGATGGATGATGGACACCTTACGGAAGGATGGTACAGATTTAGCAGGTGAGGTTCGTGAGGTTCAGCAGCTCCTGTGTTCCCAGTTACATCCTACTCAGATGCTCTCAGTGAATTCTCCATTTTCTTTCAGGCTGCTTCCATAATCTAAGTGTGAGCTAGGAAGGTAAATTGCTCTTTAAGTTCCTCAGCCTGAGCAAACAGACACATGAAGCAGTAGGAGCAGGTTGTGGATGGTCGTATGGGCAGTTGGTGCATATCACAAGTCCTGCTTTTGCGGCCACTGATGCCAAACAGGGAATCTCTGAAGAGTATTGATGATGGCTGCGGCCAGCATCTTGTAAAGGCCCTGTCCAGAAGAAGGCAATGGCAAACCACTTGTGCAGATAAAATTGTCAATAACAATCATTGACAAACCGTGATCGTCCATGATATACAACGTGGCACACAATAATTTAAAAAAAAACTGTAAATGAATCAGGTTTGTTTGGTAGGTATTTTTTGGGTAGAAGAGGTGGTGAATGGTGTGGAAAGGATTGGTCCCGAAGGATACAGTCCGAACCTAATGGGCTGAGTTGTTTCCTTCTGCTATTTAGTGTGTACATCAATGTGGATAAGATGTTTTAGAATGAGTCACACAGGAATTCAGAAGATATCACTTCTTTCGGGAGCCAGGGTAAGGGTTCAGAGAAGAGGAAACTCCTGTATTCATCTATGAGGAAATGGATATTCACACAAGTAGTTGTATGGGGCAAGAGGACAAACGTAGTTTCCTGTGATGTGACCAGAGCTGGACATTGTGCGGATATAATAGACCACAGATCCTGGACTGGTTTTGACTCTATGATCATTGTTTCAGTCATGGCAATGGGAAGATTCCCGAGGCTACAATTCCATTCGTTCGCTGCTCTGCATGGAATACAGGCTGGTTAAAAGGTAGGTCTACAAGAACTTACCACAGTTATTATTGAGTCGAGAAGGATTGACAAGCTCAGTCTCTTTTGACCTGGAGAGCTATGTTGACTGGAGTCAGGTCTTTAGTCAGCTGAATTAGGGTAGGCAGCAACCTCATGTGCAGGAGCAGACATGGGCTTACTGAGGTAGTACCTCACAGTTTCTTTGAATTCACACCAATCATAGATCTTCATGAAGTTCAAAAGAGGGGTGGGTTTGCAGTAGTTGTCTGGCAGTTGTGCTGTGGATCAGCCTACTTATCCGCTTACAGTTGAAATATTGCACCGCTTCCCAAATTTCCTCTTTGGGTAAGAGTTCTCTTTTGCTCATCACACCACTGGTGTTTAGGGGAGCAATGAAGGCTCTCCGTCGCTTCACATGTTGGATTCTTCATTGCAGGGTGGTCAGCTCGGAGCTGTTCTCCTGAGCCTGGAGGACCAGTGGACCACCTTATTCTGGCCTTTACCCTTTGACCTGTCAGGCATGGGTGACCCTACCAAGAGCCAAAACATAAAGATCTGACTCCAGCCAAAGAGGCTCTCTGGGTCATTGAGGTACACAAACCTTCAAACCACAACAGGTTTGTGGTCCTGATTGATCTTTTAGTTGTAAGTGTATTCATCGTATTTGAATATTAGAACTAATGGGAAGCTTAGAAGACTTTAATCAAGTCACTTTTATTGTCATTTCGACCATAACTGCTGGTACAGTACATAGTAAAAATGAAACAACGTTTTTTTCAGGACCATGGTGTTACATGACACAGTACAAAAACTAGACTGAAATATGTAAAAAAAAAAACACAACACAGTGAGAAAATAAAAACTACACTAGACTACAGAACTTCCTAGGACTGCATAGAGTGCACAAAACAGTGCAGGCATTACAATAAATAATATACAGGACAATAGGGCAGGTGTCAGTCCAGGCTCTGGGTATTGAGGAGTCTGATAGCTTGGGGGAAGAAACTGTTACATAATCTGGTCGTGAGAGCCCGAATGCTTTGGTACCTTTTCCCAGAGGCATGAAAGAGAAGAGTTTATATGAGGGATGTGTGGGGTCCTTCATAATGCTGTTTGCTTTGCGGATGCAGCGTGTAGTGTAAATATCCATAATGGCAGGAAGAGAGACCCCGCTGATCTTCTCAGCTGACCTCACTATCCGCTGCAGGGTCTTGGAATCCGAGATGGTGCAATTTTCAATCCAGGCAGTGATGCAGCTGCTCAGGATGTTCTCAATACAACCCCTGTTGAATGTGATGAGGATGGGCGTGGGAGATGGACTCTCCACAGCCTTCGCAGAAAGTAGAGATGCTGTTGAGCTTTCTTTGCTATTGAGCTGGTGTTGAGAGACCAGGTGAGATTCTCTGCCAGGTGAACACCAAGACATTTGGTGCTCTTAATGATCTCTACCGAGGAGCCGTCAATTTACAGTGGGATGTGGTCGCTCCGTGCCCTCCTGAAGTCTAGCCCTGGAGTCTAAGGGACATGGCACATGTCCATGAGCTTGTGAATGACTGGAAGATTCAATCAGTCAGAATGTTACAGCAATTTCAAATTTAAAAAAATAGATGCAGATACTGGGAACCTAAAATAAAGCATATTATCCATTCTAGTTATGTGACAAGTCCCCACACAACTCCGTTTTCTTACCTTTCATAAATATCACCCCCTTGTAATAATTCCATTTGTCCAGCATTCCCAAACCTCTGGAGTGGAGCATTCAACATGATCAGTGCCTTCCGCAAGAAGAGATATAAAAAAGTCTTCTTGCACAGCTCTGAGGGGAGGGAGTTCAGTCTGTATCAGTAACAAACAATCGGAAGCAGGACTTCGCAAGTCAAGCAGCATGTGTTTAGCTCCATTACAATAGGTTTTGTGCATTTTCTATGCCAATAAACTTTTGAATATCCCTGGAACTTAATGACATTGAACTGTGTAATGGCGGTTCAGCTGCTGAGCTGAGGATACATCAGATATCAAAGCACATCAGGGACAGAGCTAGTGATTCTAGTCTATGATCACATGAACCTGTAGAACAAGACTTCACAGCTTCCTTTATGCCATGGGCTCCTACCATTATTCAACACTCTGAGGACCGCAGGTTGGGAGACACTGTCCATCGGACATTACCAGATTGAAGTGACCTCAGGGTGCATAGGTTGTGGTGAAGAGGGTGTTAATTTGACTGAGGCTGGACCGGGCTGTGGATTGTGAACCACTCTGTTTTGGTAGGCACTGATTCCCATTCCTTGCTGTACCGTGGGAGTTGGTACATTTCAGAGTGTTTATAAAACTCATTCAATGTCCCTGTCCCGAGGTGGGATCACAATCATTTTACAGTGTTTGTAAGTCTCATTCCAGGTCCCCATCCCAACATGGAAGTGGGTTCATTTTCCATTGTTTTTCAACCTCATTGCAGAACCCCATCCTGATGTTGGAGCAGGCGAAGTGAACAGGACTATCTGTTTCAACTGGCTCAAAGATAACCCAAACAGAGAAACTTGCACCAAGCAAATGGAAATCACAGTCAAAAACTGCACAGCTTACTTTGTGTACAAGCTGAAGCCGACACCGGGCTTATATAGTGTGTATTGTACAGGTATGTTTCTCTTCATATTGGCTCTGTGTGAAGTCCATTGAATTTCTGGGCCATTGGAGCCTTTCAACAGCTGAAGTGGTCTGAATTTTCAACTTGGCCATCAGTGATTAGATCACTTAGATTGTTCTGACCTCCAGAGTGAGGCAAGATGCTAGGCCAAAACTTTCCTCCCTCAGCCGAGCATTCTCTACCTTGACAGAAATTCACTTCCCCTGTCTGACATGTTACGTTCTCTGCTTCACTCCCTGAAGCATCTATCTGATGTTACAACCCACCGCTCTACTCTCTCTACACCCACGACTGTGTGGCTAGTCACAGGTGCAGTTCAAGCCAGGAGCCCCACCTTCCCAATTCCCACACCCACTCCTCCTATTGCCCTGTCTGCATTGGTCATGCCTTGAAATTGCATTGAACACGACAACACATGCCTGGATAGTTGTGGTGGCTGAAGCAGCACCGGGGAAATGTTCCAGCCTGGGAACCACCTGTTTAACAGTATGACAAAGTATAAACTGTGTGGAGCCTTTGTGACCTCAATTCAAACTAGCTCCTTTCCTTTTCGGATAACAACTCCTTTCACTGAAAATGAAAACTGCTCTCACTCAGGACAGAATAGTTCCTCCCTTCCCCCAGACTGAGCCCCTTGCCTCCCTAAAGGCTCTGCCATCCATTCCTTCCCTTCTTTCAGTGTCCTACTGATGTCCTGTGGCCCAGACAACTCTTCCTTCTCCATCGACCCGGCATCACTGCATCCTTAACATCTCTCCCTTGCTGAAATAAAATCTGCTCAATGACAGTCAACAGTGGTGCACCTGAAGGATGTGTGTGTAGCCCACTGCTCTACTCTCTCTGCACCCTCAAATGAGTGGCTAGGCACAGCTGAAGCAACAAAGCAGAACTCCAGATGGTGACGAGGGAATGTGTAAGAGTGAGATAGATTAGCTGGTTGAGTGCTGTTGCAGCTACAACCTTGCACCGAATGCCAGTAAGACCAAAGAAGTGATTGTAGCTCTTCAGGAAGGACAAGGTGAGGGAACACATGCCAGCCCTATTGAGGGATCAGAAAGGGAAATAGTGAGCAGTTTCATCCTGAGTATCAGCATCTCTGAAGATCTATACTTGGCTCAATATACAGACGCAATTACAAGAAGTAGCATCCATCATTAAGGATCTCCATCACCCAGCACATGCCTTTTTCACTTTGCTACCATTAAGAAGGAGGTGCTGAAGCCTGAGGTTGATGTGACACACTAAGCATTTCAGGAACAGCATCATCCTTCCACCATCAGATTTCTGAATGGACATTTAACCCATGAACACTTCCTCAGTATCTTATTTCTTTTTACCTCTTTTTGGACTACTTATTTAAATTATTTGTGATATATTTTTCTTATGGTAATTGATAATTCTTATTACTGTGTATTGCAATATACTACTGCAGCAAAACAACATCTTTCATAACATCTGCTGTTGATTTTAAAACAGATTGTTTCCTTTATCTTGCCTCTCCTGGGGCCCATATGTCCCGGCTTTCACATGATCTCCACCAAGGATCGAACGTTCTCCTCCATGGCCCCTCTCACAACCATCCATTCCCTCAATCTAGACATCCAGGGATGTCCCCTCATTTCCTCGCTCCACCTTGTCAGATATCCACTCTTTCCCTTGCTTTCTGGTTCATATCACTACTCTAGGTCGCAATCTGCCGTTCCTTTCACTCCCCCCCCCACCTCCACGGTTTCAAGTGTTTAACTCCTCTTCCATCCCCATCCAGATAGATCTAAATCAAATCTCTATTCAGCCTCCACACCCCAGAGAAAAGAATACAAATTTATCCAGCCTCTCTTGATAGCACATGCCCTCTAAACTAGGCAGCATCCTGGTAAACCTCTTCTGCCCCCCTCCGCAAAGCCTCAACATCCTTTCTATAGTGGAACGATCTAAACTGTGTGCAATACTCCAGATGTGGCCTAAACAGAGTTGCATTATTTTTCAAGATAACCTCCCGACATTTGAACCCAGTTCCTTAACTAATAAAAGCAAACTTTCCATAAACTACCACAACCCTCTTAGCAACCTGAGTAGCCATTTTCATGGAGTTATGAACTGCGATCCCAATATCTCTCTGCTCAGCAACAATGCTAAGGACCTTGTCCTTAAGAGTGTGGTCTCTCTTTGCATTTTCAGTTTGTTCCCATGTTTGTATGTTTCAGGTATGGAAACCTTGTGAAAATTTAAATCCAGCTGAAATACACTAGCTTTGTTGAATTGTGCTTAACACAGTTAAAACACACCAAGCACTCCGGCAGAAAACATCAAAGATAGATGACTGTTATGAGGCTTGGAATCTGTCCTGATATCCCATGTACACTATTAGTTACACCAGGCAAGGTTGGCTGTTCCCTGCAGGGCTTCCCACATCTTGCAGGGTTCCCATGTTGAACAGCAAAACATGAATGCAGCTCTTGTTTTCTGCTGTGAATGCTGATGGCCAGAGTGAACACACAGAATGGGACCTAAAGTAGTTATTTGAGACTAGTGAACACCATAGGACAGTAAGATATAGGATCAGAAATAGGCAATTTGGTCCATCAAAAGTACTCCATCATTTTATCGTTGCTGAATCATTCCCCTCTCAGCTCCATTCTGCTCCCTTCATCTTCTGATTAATTAAAAGTCTATCAAATTAATAATCTATCCACCACAGCCGCCTTTGTCAACAAATTGCACAGATTCACCACTTTCTAGGCTAAAGATTTGCTCCTCATCTCTGTTCTAAATGGATTTCCTTGTATTCTGAGACTACAGCCTCCAACCTAGAAAACATCTCATCCACATCCACTGAAAATCCGGTTCCTCAGTGAGACAGGAGATATGCTGACGTCACTGGCAATGTTTAGCTCTGTTTATATTACTGTTTCCGTGTCGTTTTTCTTTTTTATTGATGGGTCAGTGGGTTGCCTTGGTGCATTTGTACACTGTTTACATTGAAGAGTTATAGAGTCATGTGGCAGGGACACTGACATTTTGGCCCATGGAGAATGTGCTGACCCATTCTCACCAATGATATAGAGAATGGCTGGATTTGCTCTTGCTGTAACCCATCAGATTATCACTGGTGTGAGTTTGTGGGCCTGGTGGACTAAGTGCAATGGAGCCAAGTTTTGAAATGAGGTAAGGTTTTTACCATTGATTTGTGGATTTGTTCACTGATTGGAGAACAAGACTGTTGCTTGTCCTGTGGGGATGAGAGAAGTGGCTGGGTATAAAAGAGGTTTCATGATTTCTGGTAAACCTTAAACTAATCCTCGTTACCCTGTCCCTCAGTTACAGACTCCACACTGGGTGATCCTTGTGTAAATTACAACATCTTGGATCAGTCCTGGAGGAGTATGAATTCGCCCAGCAGGAGTGAAAAATGTACGTCTGACACAAGTCTTGAACAGGGATGGTACAGATTCAGCAGGTAATGTGGAAATAATCACTTCAAACTCAGCACGAAGGGCAACTGAAGGGTGTGGGAAGAGGAAATGCTGGGTGACCAGATCATCAGTCATCACAATAGGGCAGCAGGCAACTGTAGGGATAAGGGAGCTGACGCATTCTGCACAGTGCCTTCGTGACAGAACGAGAAAAAAGGAAGATAGGAATGGAGAACAAAAAAGAAAATTAGCAGGCATTGCTGAGGATTCAAAGCAGACAGGCTGTGAATAGCATTCAATTCTCTCAGTGAATAAGTTGCTTCAGTTGAAGAGCCTGTTCTCCAATTGTTATTACAGTTTTGGCGAATGGAGGATTCCCGAGGAAGAGGATCCAGTGGGTTGCTGCTGCGGAAAGAGCTGAGGCTGGTTAGAAGGTAGGTTCAGTGTTCACAGCAGTAGGGATTTCATTTTGCTTTAGGGAGCGTCAAACTGATGGCCCAGGTCTCTGCACAACGTCCTAAGCATGGCCACTGATCTCCAAGACACTGTTAGCTGCTTCCCACAGTCACTGAAACCACACACTGGCCCTGAATCCTCATGGAGTCAGGTAGTGGAATGCCACCCTCCTGGTGTTTCCAGGCAGTGGTACTGTGGGCCTGCCTGCTGACCACTCTGAGGCTATGGGCTGCAACAAGTGGGTTCCTGATTCGCCTGAGGACTGATTTTTGTGAAATGCAGTTCTCAATGCTTCCAGCTTACTCCTCATTTGTACTTTTTTTTTCAATTACAAGCTGGACATTCAGAATTACTTTAAATACCATCGGTCTACTTCATCAGCGTGTTGTTGCTTTGTGGAGGAACTGAACTTGTTGGGCTCCGTGCTACAGAAAGCTGTTGGAGTTGGTGTGCGAAGGTGGTGTGCAGTCTAATATCCTGTGATTGTTTTGGTCATTTCCCTTATGATCACAAGGCCAGGACTGAGGAGCAAGCATCGTGCCAAAGTTTGCAGCCATCCAGGAGAGAGGCTTTGGAGTCAGTGCCAGAGGCAGTTGATGTGACAGCCAAGCTGACCTCGGTGCTGCCCTCTAGTTGTCACTAAATGGAAGATTAGCTGGACTGCAGTGGTTTGCTCTTGCCACATTCATAGGCTCTGGACATTGAGCTATGTTACGTACCCTGTAACTGGGTTGTCAAACCAGCAGAAATTGAACACTCGTTGGAGTCTGTAATTACTAGAAACTAATAAAGTTTATTAACAAATTAAGTAATACAGTGCACTAAATGCAGGGATATAAATGTAACAGGTTAGCAATGATAATATACACATATACCCAGAAATATAGGAATAGGAATCAGCCAAGCTCTATCGAAGTCTAGGGGTAAATGATCAGTCTTCAAGTGAAGCAGAGTTCAGTTCAGATTAGTGTAGTTCGAGGTAATTGTTGTGGTACCGTTGGGGTGAGGGAGGGAGGGAGAGGAGAGGATAGGAGGGAAGGGGAGGGGAGGGGAAAGGAGAGGGGTGGGGAGGGGTCTCTTAAAAGACCCTCTCATTTAAAAAAAAAACAACTTACCCCTGACATCTGCTCTGTACCTATTTCTAAGCACCTTAAAACTATGTCCTCTCATGCCAGCCAATTCAGCTTTGGGAAAAAAAGCCTCTGACTATACAGGCGATCAATGCCTCTCATAATCTGATACACCTCTATCAAATCATCTCTCATCCTACATCACTGCAAAGAGTAAAGGACGAGTTCACTCAACCTATTCTCGTAAGGCATGCTCCCCAATCCAGGCAATATCCTTGTAAATCTCCTCTACACCCTTTCTATGGTTTCCACATCCTTCCTATAGTGAGGCGACCAGAACTGAGCATAGTACTACAAGTGGGGTCTGATCAGGGTCCTGTATAGCTCAAACATTAACTCATAAGTTTTGTGTGATTGTGTAACTGCTATTTTATATATGTTATATGTGCCTTGTGCTGTGTATGACTGTTAGCAATGTGTTTTGGCCCTGGAGTAACACTGTTTTGTTTGGCTGTATGCGAAGCTATTCATGTGCAGTTGAATGACAATTAAACTTGTGTAAACCTTATTCCAGGTTCCCATCCCTCTGTGACAGAGGGGGAGGTGAAGAGAAGGGTTTGTTTCACCAGGAATGAAAACATCATACCTGAATCTGGCATGAGTACAAGTGGTTCAAGTCAAAGCAACAACTCGTGCCTGGATATTAAGGTCAAAAATTGCATTGGCTACTTTGTGTATCTGCTGAAGCCGGAACCTAGTGATCACACAGTGTACTGTACAGGTATGTCACTGCTCTCATTCACACAGAGGTGTAAGGGGTGATGGGGAATTCCAGGATGCCCTGATTCATCAGTACCAGCAGTGCCCCCTGCCTTTTATGTCCCTCTGAAGCAAACTGCCCAGGATGTGGTTCTGAAGCCAGATTTAGCATATTGTCTGCACATGAGGCTCATCCTTATAAATTACATGATCACAATATTATACAGCTTAGTCTCTGTTTAAGTATTACATCTCCAAACAAGAGAGTGTTTCCTTGTAGGTGGATTCTGCACATTCAGTTTTACCACTGCATCTTTTCTTTGGTGGAGTGACTCATAGAGTTCCAATGTGAATACTGAACTCTTGCACTCTGTGCATGTCATATCAGAATCAAAATCAAGTTTAGTATCATCAGCATATGCTGTGGAATTTGTTAACTTAGCAGCAGTTGTTCAATGCAACGTATGATAATATAGAAAGAAAAAAAATAATAAGTCACTCAATTTGTGAGTGTAAATGTGATGCAAACCTTCATTACTCAGGATACAGAATACAAAACTTTTATAAAAAACCTTGTCAGACATCGGTGGTAGTTTTGTTATGCAGATCATGGGAGGATGCAATGGCACATCACCAGGTTGGAGTGTTTCAGTTACGATGAGAGTGTGGAGAGGCTAGGCTTGTTCTCCTGGAGCAATCGAGGTGAAACAGGAATATAAGATTGGTGGATAAAAAAGGTACCAGAAGGGTAGACTGCAGGTAACCTTTTCCATATCAGTGATACAGAATTGATGGCTTTGTTGAAAGTTTACAGTTGTTACGTAGACGGCAGGTAGTTTTGAGGAAGTAAAAAAGATGCAAGAAGGACTTAGACAGATGACGAGAATGGGCAAAGAAGTGGCAGATTGACTGTAGTGTCGGCAAGTGTATGATCATGCACTTTAATTGAATAAATAAAAGATCAGGATATTTTCTAAATGGAGAAAAAAATCAAAAATATGAGATGCAGAGTCCTTATGCAGGTTAATTTGTAGGTTGAGGGTGGTGAAGAAGGCAAATCCGATATTAGCGTTAATTTCAAGAGGACAAGAAAATAAAAGAAGAATGTAATTTTAAGGCATTATTAACCACTGGTAAAGACTTAGTTGCAGTACTGTGAGTGGGTTTGGGCACTTCATATATAAAGAACGTTCTTCATATATCGACATTGAAGTGTTGTTACTTTGGTGTACATGTGCTATTTTTGAATTATAATAATAATAATAATAATAGAAAGATTTGAAAAGAATGTTCTGAAACTGCAGAGGGTTCAAAGGGTTTTGCGAAAATGATTCCAAGATTGAATGGCTTCTGATATGAAGAGTGTTTGATTTCTCTGGGGCTGTATTTCATATTATTCAGAAGAATTATGGGTGACCTAATTCAAACCTATAAATTATTGATGGGCTTTGATAGGGTGATGGATGAATATGTTACGTATGGTCGGAGAGTCTAGGACCAGAATTTACAGCATCAGAATAGAGGGATGACCATTTAGAACAGAGATGAGGAATTTTCTTAGCCAGAGAGAGGTGAATCTGTAGAAATCATTGTCATAGAAAACTCTGGAGGCCATCTTTATGTATATATAAGACAGAGGATGATAGATTCTTGATTTGTCAGGACAGTAGAGATACAAAGAGAGAGAAACAGGAGACTAGGGTCTAGGGATCAGCCATGATGAAATTGTGGATAAGACTTCATGTGACTCATGACCTAATTCTCCAGTTCTATCTTATGGTCCAATGGGCATCTATCAGAGGTAGATCAAACTACGGAATATATAACTTTAGTTTAGAGGGTTTGTGAAGGAGACCTTAACTCTCGGAGCAGTAAGTGCTTGGAATGCACTGTCTCAGAGTTTGGTTGCTGACAGAATTTGTGTCCAGGTGAGTAAGAATTATTTGGTCAAAGAAGGGCTATGGACCAGGTTAGGCCTGATAGGACTGAGGGGTGGCCACTGTCAGCACGGATGATTCTATACTACATGATTCAGTGTTAACGCCACCGATTCAATAAAGAGAGCTGAAAGGTGAAACTGCACTGACAGTGTTTATGTGAGTAGATGACCATTAGTTTAGAGAGTACAGCTGAGATGGGTGGAGGTGGGGTTGAGTTACAAGAGGCATTAACACTGATGTTAATTAATAATCCTAATTAACATTATTGTTTATACACTTGACACTGAGCATACTCCTGCTGCAGGTTCCACGCTTGGCGATCCGTGTGTAAACCACACTATCCTGGATCAGCCCTGGAGAAGCACGGATTGTTCATTGGAAGAATGCAGTAATTACATGAATGATGAAATCCGGACTGAAGGATGGTACCGATTTAAGAGGTAATGGGAGCAGACAATTATGAGTCAATGAAAACTACTTTTACAGGGAAGCAAGGCGCATGTGAAGGGAGATTGACTTATTTGTTTACAGGAATGTGGCAGAGTGCATAAACATCATTGTTTCTGGGACATCAGTTACATAACATTGGAAGGAATGAATACATAGGGATTGGAGTCGTTGCTCATAAAAATAGGGCAGTTTGTGGATACACAGAAACATAGAAAAGGGAGTGGATGCAGGAAATCTGGCGTCATTAGTCAGTTATGTGGCAGAGAATAAATGTAGGAAGAGGGGAGCTCACAGCCTATTCACGGACAATGAAACTTTGATTGAATAGATAAAAGCACAAAGTATAAAAGTGGCAACACATGCAAAATGCTGGAGAAATCCAGCAGGTCGAGTAGAGTTTATGGTGAGGAACAAATACAATTTTATTTCAAAGCCTTTGTTCATAAAGGAAGGAATAATCTAAGAAGATGGGGGGAGTTGTACTACAAACTGGAAGGTATTGGATGAGACCAGAAGAGTGTAATTAGGGACGATATGAGAAGCTGAGGTTTGATTGTTACAAGTGGCAGAGGGCTGAGGAAGAAGGAATCTGATAAGAGTGGACAGTGGAGTAAAAGAACGAGATAGGAACCAGAGCGAGGTGATGGATGGGCACGAGGGCAGGGAGGACAAGAGAAGGGGGTTAGTCAGCTACCTTCTGCTTCTGTTCCCTTCCCTTCCAGTTCTGATGAAGGGTCTCAGCTGAATACGTCAGACGTTCATTCTTCACCACAGATGCTGCATTTATTATCTGCATTTACACAGTTTATTTGTAGTTTACAGTCCTGATGTTGACATACAGATCCTCTTTGGACCATAGACCATAAGACATCGGAGAAGAATTAGGCCATCTAGCCCATCGAGTCTATTCCACCATTCAATCATGGCTGATCTTTTTTTTACACCTCCTCAACCCCATTTTCTGGCCTTCAATCTGTAACCTTTGATACCATTCCAGACAACAATCTGTCAATCTCTCCTTAAATACACCCAATGACCTGGTCTCCAGAGCTGCATGTGGCAACAATTGCCACAAATTCCCCACCACGTGACTACAGAAATGTCTCTGCATCTCTGTTTTGAAAGGGTGCCCCTCTGTCTTGAAGCTATGCCCCGTTGTTCTAGACTCTCCTCCATGGGAAACATCCTTTCCACATCTACTCTGTCTAGGCCTTTCATCAGTTGAAAGGTTTCAATCAGATTCCCCCCTCATCCTTCAGAAATCCAACGAGTACAGAACCAGAGCCATCAAACGTTCCTCATATGAAAACCATTTCATTCCTGGAGTCATACCTGGGAACTCCTTTGGACCCTTTCCAATGCTAGCATATCTTTTGTAAGGTGAGCAGCTCTGAACCGTTCACAATACTCCAGGTGAGGCCTCACCAGTGCCTTATAAATCCTCAGCATCATATCCTTGTATTCTAGACATTTTGAAATCAAAGCTATCATGGCATTTTCCTTCCTCACCATCGACTGACCTGCAACTTAACCTTTTGGTGTTCTGCACAGGGACTCCCAAGTCCCATTGCATCTCAGGTTTTTAGATTTTCTCCCTGTTTAGAAAGTAGACCATACGCTTAATTCTACTTCCACAGTACATGACCATGCATTTTCCAACATTGTATTTCATTTGCCACATTCTTGCCCATTCTCCTAATCTGTCTCAGTCATTCAGCAGCCTACCTGTTTCCTCCACACTAACTCCCCTTCCACCAATCATAGTTTACAGTACTGACGTTGACAGATCCTGTTTGCTGTTACTGTTCTATCGATTTGCTAAGTATACTGGCAGAAAAGCATTGTTGCATGTGGTGAAAAATGTACACTCTGATAATAAACTTTACTTTGCTTAACTTGCTGTGTCTCTGCAGCATTTTGCCAGTATTGGTCAAGATTTCTTTCATCTGCATAAGGTCAAATGGGGTATCCTGAGATGAGGGAAAATATTAAACCAATGGAATGGGCTCCAATTCCTGCTCATTCTCATAGTAGATGCTTAGTTGAGGACGGACATGCTATTATTTTGTTTTTCAGTTCTGGTGGGTGGAGGATTCCTGAGACTGTCGTTCCAATGAAAAGGTGCTCCGGGACAAGTACAGGCTGGCTAAACGGTAAGGTCATAGTGTGCAACAGCGGGGCTTAGTTACATATCGCATTGGGTCACGTTAGACAAGGATCATGTCAGATGCCCCCTTGTATGGAAACAGATCTCTACATCCCTGAGAAATGCTCCCTAGTCACTTCAGCCGCTCTGAAGCCCTGGCTCTACATGGAATCTGGCAGTGGTGCACTGGCTTCCCGGATATTCCTGCTACCTCCAGTTGTGCTCTGGATCTGCTGGTTAAGCCCACTCCAGCTGAGATCTGGTGCAATTTCAGTGGAGGTGCAGCACCCAGGGAGTTGAGTGTTTTCCATGCAGCCCACAGTTCATGAAGTAATTCATAAATCAATTTATTTTTCCACAAAACCTGTAATGCTTTCAGTTGAACCCCTTCCTTAGTTTTCAGTTTGCAATTACTTTAAAATTCCTGGTTCTTGTCAAATTCCAAGTTATGTTTATATTTAAATGTGCCTAGAAAATATATAAAACACATGAAATTTAACATCTGCAACAAGTGATTGTTATCAGTTTTAGATCTTTTCTGAGCTTGCAAATGTCTTTGATTCTCTTTGGAGGTATTCACTAGTTTGTCAGCTTCAGTGTTTCATTGAACAGCCACCCACAAGGGACCTCCAAGTAGGAGCTTTCCTCTGATATGATGTGTGGCTGTTGGGAGGACAGCAGCTCACACTGCCTGAGCCTGGTCCGGACAGTGGGTTGTGACAATGGCTTTGCAGTGGGTCCAGTTGCATGTTTCTCATGGTACTGTGGAGAAAGGTATATTTTACAATATTTATAACCCCCCCCCCCCACCCCATCCCAGGACGCCATCCCAGCGTGAAAGAGGGTGAGGTTCACAGGACTGTCTGCTTCAGATTCTGGTCAAACTTTTGTGAAACAAATCGGACAATCAAGGTCAGAAACTGTGGTGATTTCTTTGTGTACTGGCTGAAGCCGACAGACTGCTGTAAGAAAGTTTACTGTACAGGTACGTTACCATTCTCCATTAATGCACGGTAGGGAGGGGTAGGAGATTCTTTTGAAATGTTGAGACATGCCAAATGATCATCATACAATATGCTGAATATTTCAGTCTACTGCATGATCCGTAAATTGCCTCAGTCATTTCCCCTGTACCCACAGTCCAACTCAATCTGCCATGTCAGGATCTCATCCTCATGGTCTGACATGTATTGTCCCCTCCCACGTTGAGACTCACATGGACCATCCACTGTCTGTACCACATGACTGCTGAAATCTAAGCTTGACTCAACTCTGCTGCCTCTCATGAGGGACTAAGAAGTCCCCTCCATCTATCCAAGGACCATATCACCCATCCTCCAGCCCTCATACTGAGCTAACATCTCTTCTTCCACAATCAGTCACCAAGAGGAGCATATCATTCCCTTTTTCCACTTGCCAAAAAGGAAAATGATGTTTAGGATGGGAAAGGAAACTAGGCAAAACATCCATGATCACTAGGAGATCATGCAACTTCTTTATAGAATTCAGCAGAAATTATCGCTCAGGATCTGAGGCAGCAACTGCACCATAAGATATATGAGAAAGATTAGGTCATTCCGCCCACCAAGTCCGCTTTACTATTCAGTTATAATTTATTCATTTTCCCTCTGAACCCTATTCTCCGACCTTCTCCCACTAACCTTTCCTGCACTAATTAAACAAGAATCTACCAATTGCCACTTTAAATATACCCAATTTCGGCTTCCATGGCCATCTGTGGCAATTAATTCCACAGATCCACATTCTCTGAGCAAATAAATTCCTCCTCATCAAGTATACCCCTTTCTCCTGAAGATATGCCCTCTAGTCCTAGACCCAACCAAAATAAGAAAACTCTCTTCATATCAACTCCATCTAGTCTTTCAATATGCTGTAGGTTTTAATCCAATAGTCACCAATAACCAATGAAAAATGACTCCCTTTATTCCCACTCTGTGCCTTATGGTAATCTGCCATTTTTCTATCCATAGTGCTGTTTTACCTGTAACACCAGTGGCACTTATCCTGTCAAGCAGCCACATGTGTGTCACATTGTCAGAGGCCTTTTGAAAGTCCAAATAAATAACATCCACTGACTCTCCATTATTTCTTCAAAGAATTTCGTCAGATTGGTCAGGCAACATTTCCCTTGAAGAAAATCATGCTGACTTCAGCATATTTTATCAGGTGCCTCCAAGAACCTCGAAACCTCATTCTGTAATGCACTTGAACATCTTACCAACCATGCAAAGCAGGCTAGTGCCTATAATTTCCTTTCTTTTTGCCTCTGTTCCTTCTTACAAAGGGAGTGACTGTTCTAAATTTCCAGTCCTCCGGAACCATTCCACGATCTAGTGATTCTTGAAAGATTGAAAGACTACTAATTCTCCACATTATCTGCAGCTACCTCCTTCAGAAAACTGGGCTGTAGTACACTTGATCTGGTGAACTGCCTGCCTTCAAATCTTTCAGGTATCAAAGCATCTTCTCCTTAGTAACAGCAACTGCACTCACTTTTGATCACCGACACTCTCAAGTTTCTTCAATGCTGATAGTGTATTCCACAGGGAATGCTGCAAAAAATGCATTTTTTTAAGTTCGACTGCCATTTCTTATCCCCTAGTACTGCTTCTCCAGTGTAATTTTCCAGTCATCCAATATCCAGTCTCAACTCTCACCCCCTTATATATCTGATTTTTTTAATCCTCTTTTATGTTATTGGATAGCTTATCTCCTGTTTCTCTCCTTATGGGACTATAGTTGTTTTGTGTTTTTTTTTAAAGCTTCTGTTGGATTCTGAGTTTTTAAATGGAACATTCTTTTGGAAGTCAGGAAAGAGGCACAAAACTTATTGAAAGCTGTCTCCTCTCTCATGCCTTTGGAATTCTCTTTATTCAACTGTAATGATGACACATCCGACCTCTACATCTGCCTCTGGAACTGCAGAGTGAATGCCGGCATATAATGGTCACTGCCTCCAAAGCGTTCTTAACCTTAATCTCCCCAATTAAAGCTGTTTAAATACACAACACCCACTTCAGGATTGTTTTGCCCTTCGTGGGCTCAAACACAAGCTGCTACAAATATCCATCTCATCGGCATTCTCCAAATTACCTGTCTTAGGATCCTGCACCTGCCTGATTTTTTTTCCATGAAAAGCCATGGGAACAGATGATGGATGGTCATGTGATCAGCTGGTACACATTACAAGTACTAGTTATGTGACCACTGACACAGGAGGACAATCTCTGAAGAGTATTGATAATGACTGTGACCACACATCTTGTAAAGACTCTGCTCAGAGGAAGGCAATGACAAACCACCTCTGTAGAAAATAAAACATGCCAAGAGCATTCATGGCCATAGAGATCATCATGGCCGACATCATAAAGCATGGCGCGTGATCATGATGATGATGATCATTCCCCAGTCAGCCTGAACCACTGAAATCTCTGCTGCTGATGGTTTTCCTTGAGTGATCAGCTTCTTCAACAGTATCAAAACAAATTATTCTGAGGGGATAGCCACAGGGGAGCGCTGTACTATCTGTTTCATATATCTGTCTTTGTTGGTGTTGGGATCAATGCCATTCATCTTCACAGTAGGATAGTGGGAAGGAGTGATGTGGAAAGTGATAAGTGAGGAAGGCGAATGTCTTCTAATAACTCAAGGAGTGCACTCTGCTTGGAGAATGAGGATACATTGATAATAGCAAGTTTATAGGTCTGGTTTCAAACACTGTTGACATATGACCGCCAACCTGAAATGTTGATTCAGTTCTTTTTTCTGAGATGAAGACAGAACAACTGAGCATTCCTGTTTTTTTCTGCTTCAGTTTTAGATTCCTAGCACCTGCAGTTCTGTTTTTACTGTTGGTTGTTCTCTTTAATTAAGTCCCAACTGGGTGGTCAATTGTCTGCTCCTCTGTTCTGACCATGTACCCCTGTTTATTACAGATCCAGCATCTGTACCAACCGCAAAAACCAAGGTGACAACACCTGAGCCAGGCAATAATTTGTCTATGATCACGGACCCAGATACAAACTCAGGTATCAGTTGTGTGGATTGTTTGATAAAGTCTCCTCTCTAAAATTACTATCCAATTGATTGAACCAGAATCAAGAAGTGTGTGGGATTGACTGAGGGGAGAATGGTGATAGACTGACCTAACTGATGGGGTGACGATGTGACCAAGGTGACAGAGGAGAGACTGGTGGGAGAGGACCAAAGTGGTGATGGAGTGGCTGAGGAGAGTGGGGTGCGGAAGGATGCAATATGTTGAGGGAGGGAGTAAGGGGGAGTGACACATGGAAGGAAAATGTGCTGATTGAATTCTGGAGAGATGGAAGCAAAATGGGAGAGGAGTGATAGAGTAACTGTAGAGTTGCATAATGGGGATGGGCACAAATATTCATGTTTACCATGAGCTGCAGTGACACTGGGCATGCTACTTGGGAGAGTGGGCTGAACGTAAGGTCGTGGATTGAAATAGACATGAAGGTAAATGAATGCACAGATGCTGTGGATAATTGAGTGACTGTAGCATATAGAGTCAGATCTGAGTATCCCTGGATGTTGCATCTGAGAGAATTACTCTGGAGTGTCTGACATATAGAGAAGGAGTGTCTCAGAGTGGGAATGGAGGGAACTTTCAAAGAGGGTTCCAGCATCTGCTAGAAAGATTGGGGTCATCTGGATAGGATGCCTTGGGTCAGCTGAGTGGACCTCTCATGGGAGGAGGATGCGGAATACAGGAACTGGTGGCTGGGTAAGTGCTCTATAACCTTACAGTTCGGGGTGTGACGGGAATTTTTGGTACGATGGAAGGCTGGTTTTGTTGCATGCTGTAGTCTCGTCCTATCTCAAACTAGCTCAATATCTCCTCTTTTAGACTTACCATGTGTCCCTGAGTTAAAACAGATACGGGTTCTCCTGGGAACCGACAGTACGGAAGCACCCTGTGACTTTGTCCACATTCATAATCACGTGTCAGTTGTAGGGTTTGTAGAAAAATAGCCTCCCCCAAGTTTCTGTGGAGAAGCATTGACTAGTCTGTGGGGTGAACCGGGTGATGTGACTGAGGGAAGTGAATGCAGAGCATGGAAATGACAATGTACAGAACTGTAAAGAGGAATTTGACTGAATGTACCAAGTTGCTGGATGTGAGGGATAGATACTAATGAAGTGCGATAGGAGATGGGTGAGATTAAAATGACTGAGGGATGTGAATGCCGAGCTGCAGGACTGAGGAGAGGAATTTGAATGACTCAGGAAGAATTGTAAAAGTCAAGGAACAAATTTGATAGTCAAGTTTTCAGTTGTGAGGGATAGATATATTGAGATGAATGACAGGAGACGGGAGTGGGGCATGACTTGTATTCAATGTCTACGTGTTGTTGTGCTGCCAGCTTAGACACCACTTGTTGATGAATATAATCCTGGGATTGTCTGCCTTCTTCTCTGAAGTCAAATTCTATCCTCAGAACCTGTTCAAATTGTTATTAATCCTTTAAATTTCCTGGTGTTTTTTTCTCATTTTCCAGATCAACTGTCAAAAATTATTAAGAAATGAGATAGAAGCTCAATTTGGTCCAGGGTTGAACAGCACCTCACCAGGGGATGAAATTTCATGTTTCAGTGTTTGCAATCAATCAAGCGTAGGGTTTTGCTCAGGATCATTCCACTAATTTAATATGTGCCAAGACTGTGAAGATGAGGCAGAATGACAATCTGTGGAGGGGGTTTTGGTGAAACAAGTTTGGTAAATGCTCCAAGTCTAATGCTAAACACTCTCCCTTGTTTATTCATTAATTCCAGACCTTGAAACTCCCACAAATGGATGTCCAAAAGGAACATTGACGAGTGAGATCTTCCAGGAACCATCCCTTAATCCAACAAGTGGTACATCCTCAGGTAAAAGACATTGAAAATTTCACCTCAGCTCATATCAAGAGGAGAGGAATCAGGAATATTAGATGGGAATCATGCCATGATGTATGGTAGAAGTTGCAGGAATGACAAGAAAGAACCTAGTCTGCGACTGTCCATGTAAACAGTGGGGAGTTCAAGCTCAGGTGTCATTACTGGGGATATTGAGTCCCACATTTCATTATGAAACTCATCCCGAATCGGAAGGAAGGGATCATCAATTGTTTGGGAGGGAAAGATGAAGGTAGAGGTATGTCAATTTCTGCTTGTATCAAGTCCTCTGCTTCCCCAATAGCTGCCCAGACTGATTACTCTTCCTAGAGTACACACTCTCCACCCTCTGTTATTTTATTCCAGATATCAAAAAATCCACAAGTGAAGAAGCCAACGATTCATCAACTGGAGAACCCACCCAGGAACCTTCATCTGTCCGAGCGGGAGACACATCCACAGGTAGCAAGCCTTGTGCTTATGGGATTCATTCTGTCTCTCCCACTCTGAGTAAGAGTGTCTCATGGATTAATTCACCTGCTGGACATCCTGTAAAGAAGGGGTGAAATGTATCAGTTTTTCATCTTTCCCCTCTCTGCCACATATCAGCATCATCTCAGATCACTCAGAATGGCAGTGTCCATCTCCATGGTGGTTTGTCACCATGCTGGTATAAGGTTGAGCTCATGCACCCGAGTGAGATGGGTTGTTAGCCAGATTACAAGGGCAGGAACCTGGGATTTAATGGACAATGACATTGAAGTATTCCATTGGAATGGTTCCAATCCCTTCAGGATTGATTCCAAGCTGGGTGATTGAGCAGACAGTCAGCAATAACAACCAACAGTAGGTTCACGAATGACAATGCGGTCAGAAGCATGAGCGGCAAATAATAGGCGTGTCAAGATATCACCGGGTTTGGACAAATTTATCAAATGGACGGAATTGTGATTGGGTAGCTGAGGGCTAGGAGATTGACAGGATAGGAGACTGATGAGGTTATCAATGAAGAATGATGGATACTCAGGAGCAGGCTGGATAGGGGACATGGGAAATGAAGGATACAGGAAAGCTGGTGACAACAACGGCACATCATGTTCCAGTAATGGGCAGAATTTGATGTGTTGCTGCATTTGAGGTCATGGAAGGACTTGAGTGTTGGAGAATGGTTTGAAGCAATGTTAGGTCCTTTTGGAAAGGTTGTATCATGGAGTAATAAATAGGGTGAAGAGAGGTTCAAAATTCAACGTAAAGTTGTTATCGAAGTAAATACGTGTGCACCTTGAGATTATATTTTCTGCATTTAGTGGAAAATAATGAGCTATGATCAAACTTGTGGAACACCATAAATAACAAACTCTGACAAACAACCAATGTGCAAAAGAAGTCAAAATATCCAAAGAAAAATGAAAAAATGTATGAGAATGTGTTGCAGATAGTATCATGAACTGACGAATAGGGCCGGTTTTGTTAGGCTCAGAGAGCTGAGGCAATGCTGGTGTTAGAAAGTGAAGATTGAGTAACTGGGACTGGAAGGGAACACTGATAGAGATAGAGGAAAGAATGCCTACTAATTCTGGAGTGGAGCAAGTAGAGATGGCAGGATGGTCAGCAGAGTATGCAATAAAGAATGAAGTGAACGGTGAGGAAGGATGGAGGAATTGTGTGACCAGCCATAGGATGGAGTATCTAAATGATAGAGTGACTGAGGAGGAAATAAAGCAGGGAGAACGGAGTGATAGTTGGAATGACTATTCAGAGTAATATAGAGTGAATCCTGAGAGGTGATAACTGTGGAGTGGGTGAGAATTGAGAGGGATTTTGGTGCCTTGGGAAATGGCGATGGGCAGTGAACATTGAGTGATGGGATGCAAGGTGAGACAGTAGCGTTAAGTGAAAATGGATGTGTGAATGGATTGTGTATCTCAGGTTGAGATTGTAATCTGTTTGACACTGATCAATCATTGATGTTACATGATGTTACCTCGCATCTCTTCGGTGTTCTTGTCCAATTACCTCACTTGTTTCTGACCTGCACATAGACACAGTATGGGATTTCCAGAGAGCTGTGACTGGAGAACCTGGTCTCGATATGACCATTGCACCAAAAGCGTCTGCAAGCTTGTGAGGTGGTGGTGAGGATTACTGAAAAGGATATGGCCACCTGGAAGTTCACTCTATTTCGTGCTGAAGGCAGTAACAGTTGTTTGGGAAAGCAATTTGATTTGGGAAAGCAATTTCACGGCTGTTGGAAATCCTCCATTACTCCAACTCCTGTCTCACTCTGATATAATTTATTTTTTCTTTGTTTTCTCGTCTACATCTGTTGACCTCCAAAGGTGAAAGACACAGCGAGTCATCAACTCGAACATGGATTCCGGAAACATCCTCTGCCCAAGGGAAACAACCGTGCTCAGGTATATTGTGTCAGTGTGTGGGGGTGGTTTTGTGGAGAGTCCTCAGTTAGAGTTGCTGCCACATTGTTGGAGACCCCCTCTGAAACAATTGTATCCCTTGTGTAAATATCACAGCACACCTTTGCTTACATTTCCTCAGTCCATACTTTCTATGCTCCACCACCACCTTTGCTCTCTGGTGGTCTCTATATCTTCTCACTGTATGCCCCCACCCTTTACTCCACACAGCTCACACTGCACCTTTCTGTGACAGTCCGTATGTCTCATCTGTGAAGATCACTTCATCCCACTAGTTGCATTCAAATTAAACTCAGATGAGAACCCTTACTGACACCTGTCTCTATCCATTGCCATCCATCCCAGCCCACTCAACCTTCTTCCCCTGCTGAGCCCTCTTTGCATTTAAGTGCAGATCATGATGTGCTTCAACCTCTGGCAATGTGGTTTCCGATCTTACCTGCACAATCCCCATAAATATGGGGGTTGCTGCTTCTGGGAGAGGCCAGTGGAAATATGACTCAAAACTGTTTTGATCTTCTAGTCAAAAGGCTCCCAACGAAGGAGGATTGTGAGAAGATGATCAACAAGGTCCAAGTGTTATATGTTGGGCAGAACAACCAGGGAAGCTCTGAGGATTATCTCCGTCTGGTGAGATTAACTTCACGTTTATTCACGTTTGAAAATTCTGACTAATGTAGCTGTGGTTGTACCACCCCATCCCAGTAGGCCTAAATTTTCCCCTCTTATCTCCTATGCCCTGTGCCCACTCTTTCTCATTGAATGCAAGCGGCAGTTGCCACTCTCAAATTGCCATGTGTAGTTAACACAACAACACACACAAAATGCTGGTGGAACACAACGGGCCAGGCAGCATTTATCGGGAGAAGCGCTGTCGAAGTAGTTAACTTTGTTTCCCTACCGCAATCAAAGCTACTTAAACTCTCCATCACTGCAGATTAACTGACTCACCTTTTCATAGCTTGCACTTTCCCAGCCTGCATCTCCCCTTCATTTCCAGATACAACTGAGATTTCTGTTGCTGGGAAGGGGCTTTAACTGGTTTGAGGGATTAGTGCAATCATCTTTGCGAGGCGGTTTAGAGATACATCTCAACCAAATGAGGTGTTAGGGTGATCTTTGCCTCTGCTGGCCTGCAGGTTACCCTTGGACAAGGTATAACACCTTCTTACGCACCGTGTTCAGGGTCATAGGAAACCCTGGGTGCAGGCGGTGAATGAGCAGCTGGTGCAGATCACAAATCTTGATAATGCAAATACAGACGGACGGAATCTGAAGTTTATCAATAATGGCTAGGATCTTTTAAAGACTGCCCAGAAGAAGGCGATGGCAAAGCACTTCTGTAGAAAAGTTTGTATTGCTCGCATGGTGGGTGGGGGGTGGTGATGTGTTGATATTTTTGCTGAAGCCAGTGTGGGGATGGGGAGAGGGGTGTGTTGTTGTTTTTGCCTCTGCTTATGCATGGAAGCGATGGGGCTTTCAGGTTCTCACGGTTCTTGACATTCATTTCTTGCAGTTGTGCATGTCTGAAAAGAGTACGAATTTCAGGTTGTATTTTGTATATATTGTGTTATTCTTGGTGTGAAGGAGAAACAATCTCTTGATGTCCAGTTATGGATTCTGTCGGAGATGGGGGAGCTGTGAGGGGGGACTCTGCTGTCCTGGTCTGAGTAATCATCCCCACATAGTGCCGTCCCACAATGTTTCTTCATCTGTCCCTCACATCGCCTGCCCTATTCAACAGGTGAGAAACTGAGAGAGCAAGTACCTCTTGTCCAAGTGAAAAGGTTACACAGAACAGAGAATGCAGGAGGAAGGAAAGTAGTTGATACTCTGGATACTGAATTACAATCATTCAACGTTTCACTGGATAATGGATGGAGTTGCTGGTGATGGGGAATCTGCGATGATGGTGGAAAATTGATGCTAAAATTGTATGATTATCCATCGAGCCTTTGTATTTTCTGCAAGTTATGCTTATACCTGTTGCTCATTCAGTCTGCCAATTGCAGAGAATACCCGGTAACCAGCTAACTCCAGTGCTTCTTAGGGAATGCTACCTGCCCCTACTCTGGGAAGTACAGATGTTACTCTTAATTCGCTGTCGTATTTGAAATTATTTCACTCCCACAATCGATATTACTAAATTTATCATCAATGTTTTACCACCCTACATTTCATAATGAGCCATTCGTCAGTCAGCCCCACTCCAGATACCAGAGAGTTTACCATCACATTTCTCAATGACCGGCATCTCCACTCAGCTACAGCTGCCAGAGTTCGGCGGTGGTGGTGGTCACTGAATAGTCCTGTGTTCCATAAGATAGTTTTACCTTCGCTTTGAGCAGATCTGTTTCCCCAGGTTTGTGGAGTAGAAGGTATTCAATGGTATGAGTTGAAATGTTTCCGTCAATTTTGGAATGAAGATTATCTCCCAACTTGTGTAAAGGAAGTAGCAATTTCACTTGTTTTGTGAAATGGAATTTGCAGTTATGGCTGGGCAGTAGGTGGGAATTCCACCCGTTTCAGTTTTTTCCTTCCACTGGTGTAGGAGGATGGTTGAAGAATGCACACAAAAAATAGGCTGGATTCACCGGTCAGGACAGGCAGCGCAGGGAAGGAGAACGAGACTTTACATTTCAGCTCAATAATCTTTGTTGGAACTGGTTCGGAAAGGGGTCTGGGTTGGGAGAGAAAAACATTGTTCTGTTTGAGAGACGGGAGCACATTGTAATGCGAAAGGCAGTCTGTAATATGATTGGTTTTTTTCTGATATATGAAAAAGCAATTTAGCTGCTTTGAAGGGGCTGTTGAATGCCCCAGATTGAGGGAGTTGAAACTGATCTCTAGCTTACTTTCTGGAATTGCGGTATACAGTCCATGTGTCTGTTTCTTCTTTTCCTGGGGGGAGGGATTTGAATAATTGCTTTGATCCCCAATCAAAGGAAAGTAAAATGCTTATTTTGTAGGAAGAAGCTATTTCTGCTTTGGGGCAGGGAATGTCTTACGAGGAAAAGGATAGCCTTGCATGCAGAGTGAATGATCTCATTGGTTTGGAAATAAGATTCCTTGGTGCGAAAGTGAAAATGCTTCCCATGGTGTCCACACAGGTTGGTTTCCATGAGTTGTGAAGAAGTGTGGTTCTAGTGTGTTGGAAGATGATTGGTTGGTTAGCGATTAATAGAACATGAATGGTCTGATTTGAAAGTGATGAAGTCTCCCAGTGTTTCGGGAATGTGGTTCTTGTGAAGGACAGGGATTCCCATGGTGTTAGGTGATGGATTTCAGTGGATGATGGTGGGTAGAGGGAAGCATTCTGCTGTCGAACAAGGGCTAATGAACCTAACACAATGCGTATTGCACACAAAATGTTGGGAGAACTCAGCAGACCAGGCAGTGTCCATGGAAAAGAATATTGTTGAAATTCATACTTTCCAATTCTCCCTGTTCAGAGGTTCTACAGTGGTAAAGGAGCATGTGATTCATAAATACTCAATTAAACTGACCAAAACCACTGGTTGTAATACTCATATATGTGAACAAAGAGTTGAGGGCTGAATACTTTTAGGGGGCTCTGATAGATCAATATATAACATTGAAAACATGAGCTGCAGAATCAGTGAAAGTGAGTCCATAGGTTGTGGAATCAGTTCATATTGAGGTGAGTGAAGTTGTCCACATTGGTTCAGCAGACTGATGATTGAAGGATAATAATTGTCTTGTCCTGGTGGTGTGAGACCTCAGACTCCTGTACTCCTGCTCAATGGCAGCAGCAAGAACAGAGCATGGTCTGGATGGTGGAGATCCTTGATGATAAGTGCATTCCGGTGAAGTGTCTCAAGCCAAATCATTGTCTCTACTCTTGTCCATATATGCTACCTGACCCACTGAATTCCTTCAGCATGTTGTGTGTGTTGCTTGGATTTGCAGCATCTGCAGATTGTTTCTTGTTTGACAGTTGAAATCATACATGATTCTTCACACATTCCACATAATCGGACTGCCCTGTTCCACAGGTACGTGAGATGCTGAGAGAGCAGACGCCTTGCAAGTACGTCCTGTCCAAGTTGAAAAGTTAAACGGAACAGAGAACTCAGGAAGAGGAAGAAGACATGATGCGGGAAATCCAGGATTGCAGTCATCCAATGTATCTCTGCAACCAGTATATTGACGGCTGGGGTGGTGGTGGGGAAATTTTGTGCTGGTGAACCTAGAATGGTGACAGGTGGAGGAACCTAAGCAAAAATGCATAATTATCCATAGAGTCGTTATTCTGCATTTTCTAAATTTATTGATAAACAAGTTAATCTTTTCAAACTTCGAAATATATTTTATCATTAAAGTACATTTATGTTACTATAGGCAATTCTGAGATGCATTTTCTCCCAAGTACTCTCCATAAATCTACAGAATAATAATCAGAAAAGAATCAATGGAAGACAACCCCGCTAAGGTGTTCAATCAGAGTGCAGAAGGCAGCAAACTGCAAATACATAAAGAAGAAATAATAATCATAAACAAGCACAAATTATTGAGAACATGAGATGAAGAGTTCTTCAAGTGAACCAATTGGCTGGGGGTACATTTAAATAATGAATAAATGGAACTTAGTGCAGTTATCCCCTTTGGATTAAGAACATAATGCTCGAGTGTTGGTAAATTTCTCGACATGGTGGTGTGAGACCTGAGGCTCCTGAACCAACATTTGATGGCAGCAGGGAGGAGAGAGGTTGGGATTCCTAATGGCACCGGATTCTGCCCTCCTGTGATAACACTTCATTTAGATGTGTGGAATAGCTTTGAGATCTTTGCTCCTGATGTGTGTGGAATAGCTTTGAAATCTTTGCCCCTGATGGACTAGGCTGTATTCTCTACTTTTTATGGGATTTTATGTTCAAGGGCATGGGTGTTTCCATTCTGCCAATGTCCATTAGTTGTCAATGATTGAATGTGTGGATAAAACCTAGCAATGACAGACACATTTCATGGTATCCCCTTGTGCGTGGGTAATTGTTTCTGTGTTTCATATACACAGTTGCGCAAGAGCTCCTGCTTTACTGCAGCTGGGATATTACGCTCATTTATCGATGTTGTGAACGCTAATGCACACGTATCTCAAGGTAACTTTATGGAAAGTTAAACCAATCTAAACATATTGCAGACAACACAAACTATGGTGGTGTTGATAGTGAGGACAGTCTTAGGTTACATTGAATACTGGGAAAATGGATGGAGAAAACTTGCCCCACCCATCCTCTTTGATCTCGTCATCTCACTTCTTGCATGTCCACGGACTCCTTGCTTAATGGAATTGGCCGTAACAATAACATTTGGGAGCCCCGGACCACAGTATCAATGCTCCATAATATTACTAATTTCCTAAAATTATTAATTTTCCCGCCTAGACCTAGCCTTCTAATGAGAACACATGATCGTTCAAAGTCTAGCTTCTGCTCATAAACATTAAGACAGGCAGAATCCTGGTAAATATTACCTGTATCTCTTCACAGAGTCCTGACTCTAATATGGTAATCAGAATTGTACACAATACTCCAGTTGCGGCCCATAAATGACTCTTCCGTCACTTCTGCCGAGATCTGTGTCCAAAGATATTGGGTCTCTGGGCACACGGCCAGCAGCCAGCTCGCTACTTGCGTTGTTGCGTCTCCCACGACGCATAAGGCAGCGGCGGCGGCACCGGCCTTAAATCGGCCCACCTCCAGAGCCACGATAAACCGGAACCCTGAATGCACGCTAGTCTTATAGGCCGCATCTTTTGTTTATCGAAAAGCGGCCGGTCGTACGGCCACGAGGCAGCTCCTATTTCCACAAAGAACCGAGGTCACCGTGTAACCCCAGGTCAGGGTCTTCAAATGAACCTTCAAATGGAAGAAAAGGAGATTTCGAAGATAGAAACAGAACTGTTCCTGGAAGTGTCATCAAAATGCCGCTATCGTTTTCCTAAGCTTCACCAATGGATGTGAGCTGAAACCGAGTGTGGTCGGGCGTTGATGTTGTGACGAGTTTGCACAACATCATCCGTGTCATGCGCAAAGAGATATGGTCAGGACATTTAGTCCATTAACTGGCGACCTATGGAACCTGAGCTATTGTGCTAAATGGCTGTTACGGCCTCACTAAATTGTGGAGAGTTCTGAGCAGCGGTATGGCCGGTTCGTGCTGCTGTTACCATTGTTCGTATGAAAACAAACATTATTCAACGCTCGAGGTATGTAATGAGCACTGGGTTGCGTCCGGAATAAACAGTCAGTTTCATGGCTGAATTTTTCAATCACGACCAACTCAGCGTCAGATAAGTGACCCCATAAGCCTACCAAGGTTAAAATAAAATGGCATATACAGAGAGGTCACATGAACTTATTCATGATTTTTCTTCACAAATTGCAGTAACATAATCGAGTGTATTCTTCATTCCCATTGTATTTGGTGAAAGGCTGCCCTGTCACCAGGATTCGGATAAAACATCCCGATTCTTCCCTCTTTCAGTACCCGACAAGAAAATGCCTGAGAGGCCGCGGGGGTGGGGGAGGGGGGGGGGGCGTGATTGGGTGATGTCACGAAAAAGCGGCTTCTTCAAGCTAATTTGCAGAAACAGCTTACTTTCAACCTCTAACCTCTGCCTGTTCCTTTTCAAGGTGGGTGGAGTTCGGGGAATTGCCTGTCATACAGGGGCAGTCAAGTTTAGTTTCTTTACGACAATGGTGTCCACTCTCGGGGCTTACGAACCGGCTGTCTTTAAATATCCTAAGGACGCGGGATCGCATCAAGGGCACATTCCAGCTTCCGAGCATAGCGGCAATCCGGAAGAAACCGATTCTATGCAGGTGTCGTTGCCTGAAGCAGCTCGGGAGAAAATGGAATATCGCGAATAACGGATCACCCGCTGGAGGCCTCTGTACTCGCATTTCCCGTTTGCGCTCTCTTTCTCGAGTTGTTGGGAAGGGGTGTGTTTTCGATTCTCGAGTCGAAGAAATTGATCATTCTTTAACGTCCTCCATCAGTGAATCTGTTTTTGTTGCTGCATTAGTTTCCTATCTGAATTTGCGGCACTTCTCTGCTCTTTTATTACGAAGGGAGGGGGAGGGGGAGGGCGGGAGAGGGAGGGGGACTGGGAGGGGGAGGGGAGAGAGAGTGGCGGTATGTTAACTCGTCCTTTTTTAATGATTAATTTTTTGTTGTGCTGTAAAATCATGTCGTTTCCCCCCCCCACCCCCCCTGGCAGTTTGCTATTGCTTGTTTGATAGCTGGAGGGTGCCGGTGTGTTTTGCTGCAATAAGTGTAGGATAGGGACTGTCGAATCTTTGCTGCTGCTTGTGCGTGTGAGGGACGAGTAGGGGGATGCGTTCGGGTTCTAAATTTGGTTCCGTCTCTCATCCTTTGGCGTATGCTTTTGTTTCCGTGGATATCTGCGAAGAACAAGAATTTCATGCTGTATATTTTATTGATTCTCTGATATTAAATTGAACAATTGAACTACTGACTGTTAAATTGTGTTGTTTCGCGAAAAATCAAAGTAAAACACACGTCTACCGAAACTCTTCTTAACTCTGACTTCAGTTTCTGACTATGATCCATGGTGGCCCCGATGGAATATTTGCCTTAGGACTCATCTTCCTTCGATCCTGCTCGTTGAATTTTTTCCTGTTACATTACACTATGCACAATCACTCTGTACAATGTATAGATAATGCAATTAGCCAGGAAGAATTACACCTTGTTTTGATGTCACTTTTATTTCTCTCAATAACAATCGGCATTCCGGATAGAATGGTGCAAGTGGTAACTGAGGACATGAAATCGAGCCAAAAGCTACCGAAGATATGACGACTTGGTTTGAATTGCATTGGTCATGGTCAATGTCAGAATGCTCGTGCATGGGGACATTATCAAAGTCTTTGACTCCTCTCTGAATTTATCGTGGGTAAATGCTTAAAGATCGATGTTTACAAAGGAAATGATGTGCGTCAGCATGTTTCCGATTTGTTCAATGATATCTGCGGAGGAATAATGGTCGGGATCTGAAAACATGGCGAAAAAAGGGCACAAGATAATCCCCAGATGCTGCGAGACTCAGTAACATGAAGGTGCCCGATAGAGTGAAGAGTAATATTATGGAGAGTTTTCTTATGACAATGTCCAGGTCACGAGAATTCACACTCCGATAATTCCGGAATCCTTTTTTTTCGATGTTCTGGCCTGAACTTCATCCTATATACGGAAATATTAAAACAAATGCACAAAGTGACCAAAGATTACTTTTAGTCGCGTGTACACGGCAAATGCTGTTAAACACATGGCATCCAGATTAAATTCGCAATCCCATGAAATATTCCAAATTATTGGCAGAGGTTGAAATACAAAGATAGCGGGAATGCTCTCCAAGGAAATCGGGGTCTGACTTTCTGCTGCAAGTTTTGCCACAGTTCTTGCTGTTGGTTAGTAAATGATTAATGAGCTTTTAGTAATCAATATCTTCCTTCGTAACACCATCTTGGATTAATTGTTCATCAATAAGTTCTAGCGGACCCATCCAGTTCAGCTAAGGTGGTCGGGGAAGGGCTATGGAGGGTGATGGTGGTCGGATTTCCATCAGGCCTTCTCTCGCTGACATATCCTTGTCTCCGCCCAGCCGATAGGCTTCACCTGCCACTCGCTCCATACACGTGATCTGCAGCCCCCAGTTTTCAACCACCATCTTTGCTCACTAATTAAACCAATCGGCCTCAACCAATATTTTACGGATTGCACTCGACCTGCATAACGTTTACCTTGTCGCAAATGACGTTTAATTTCCCTTGTCCCTTGCTTTGAGGCTTCTGGTGTTATTCTGCTTTATTACTTTGTGATCTGTTATGGAAGTTATCATTCCCCGCTTAATCCGCTCTTCTGTTCTGATTTTGGCTCAAGCCTCCTCTGCATTTCCTGGCAGATTAAACGGAAAGCGTTTTAAATAGAGAAAATATCTTTCAGGTCATATTACAGCCACTCTTGAAATGACGTTAATTATATTCCATGAAGTGTTAACTCTCACCTCTGAACGATAAGTTGCACGGAGCTTCTGTCCACATTATATAGCCATCTCCTGCTGTGCACGGTACTATAAATGCCATTAATGATTACACATTAATAATACTGTCCAGATTACGTAGCCATCTCCTGCTGTGCAGGTACTATAAATGCCGTTAGTGATTACACATTTGAGGTATTGATTCTGCAGTTTGTAATTTGTGTGTTATCAACATTTTATTTGCTGCAAGGGAGCTGTCATTGACACATAAACGTTTAACCAATATATCCTGATAAGCAGCGACTGTGTGAATATTGATTGCAGGGCATCATCAATAACTGGATTGTGCTGTAGAACTTTTTTTTTATAAAGAGGGATATTGATATGGAATAATAGTCAAACGTCTCGTTTTCGATATGTCCATCTTGATGTTGGACAAGCAATGAATTTACCAGTATACTTGGAGATGATTCTGAATAAGCAGTGACATTCTTTGTGTGAGAGTTCGTGGGACGGAAAGAAATGTGGTATTAATATTGCCGAATTGAGGGATCTCGACAAGCAGATACATTATCCATGTGGCCGGTGTCGTGTCAGAGTAAGCACTGCTGCCATCCATATTGTCAGTGATGTGCCTGTAGACTTGTGACAGTCCTGTTCATTGCAGTAGTGGGTCCATTGGAAGAAGGGAAATAATCCCAGTTGCTCCTCACTGCCCAGAAAGTGAATCAAATTATCTGTGTCGTAAATGTAATCCTTTTCATTCTATCTAACTATTTATGCAACTATCTATCTATCTATCTATCTATCTATCTATCTATCTATCTATCTATCTATCTATCTATCTATCTATCTATCTATCTATCTATCTATCTATCTATCTATCTATCTATCTATCTATCTATCTATCTATCTATCTATCTATCTATCTGTTTTATTTGGATGCGTTATCAGGCGATACTGTGACTTTCGTCATTCAAATTACTCGAAATGACTCGAATAAGCAACAGAAAAAATGAACCTACCTTCCCTCTCAATAAAATGTGCTACATTTCACCTGCCAAGCTAATGCCCCACCCTCAATGTCAGAAGCGAATGTGGTCTGCTGAATGGGACAAAATAAATCTGTTTGAAGCTGTTTGTCCATGAAGATTGTTCAGGATGATTGTCAATGTTAGAAACACCAATGATCATAAAATGATCCATTTCAGCAGATGCCGTCAGATGTCTTGGAAAGTACATTGGCAACGTTCATGTTATCATTCTTGTAACATCCTTTGGGGATACGAATTCATGGCACGGTTATAAACTGAGAAAAACACTTTAACGTAACTGTGTGGATAGCTGGTTGTCCCTCATGCGACTCATGTGATAACCACGCTTACTGCCTCAGTGGAATTACTCTGAATTGCATATAACTCTGTAAAACCTGCCACCAGTCCATATGAGCAGTGGGAAAGTTCCGTGTAACTGAATGCTGCATCTGACGGAATATGGGATATCCAGCGATTTACTACATCGCGGGCATTTTCTATCCTGCAATTGTAGCGATCGGTATCCCTGGTAAGGTACTGGAGCTGGTCGCCTTATGTATGGTGCCGTCGTCTCCTAGCTTTAGACCCGTTGCGCTGTTTGGACTGTTACTGAGCACAAGTGCGACCGTCGTCTGAAATGTCTTTCTAGAATAGAGGACTCAAGCATCTGGTTGTTTTGTTATTCAGTTTCCATATGTTTTTTTTCTCTATGTGATGTTTTTTTCTTCCTCTTTCGTTAATTATGTTGGTGCCGAAATTGCCATAGTTTCATAGTTTCACCTTACTTGTTTCTCTGAACCGATGTTGGTCGCTTTTCCAGATAATAAGTTTTTTGAACTGCCAGGCCAGTCGAATGTCGGCACTCAAGTCTGATCTTCCATAAGCCACTAAATTATAATGTATGCATTGAATCTCATATTTTCACTGCAAATAATCGCTTCAGCAATTTTAACTCAAATAATGGAAATATTGTTGTTTATGTACAGATGGACCGTTTACCGGTACGGGAGTCATGGAAGTCAGATCCCCGCCTCTAAATTCTCTAAAAATCGCCAACCCACAGCCACTTCTGTCCATTATTGTCCTCCGGCAGGAGTGCACTGACGGAGTCTGCATATATTGAATTTATGATTTTCACTGATAAAAAAATCTATACCCTGCATAGCAATCGGGCATTTGGAGCTGACGATAATTCCGTGTTGTATCTTTTTCTCCAAATTTCCTGTAGTTAACTTAACGGCGATTGTGATCCTATCTCGGGGAAAATGCGGACTCTCCAAATGCATCACCCGTTACCTGGTTGGAATGGCAACAGCGGATCTGATGGTGGTTCTAGTTTTCGCTTTAGTGGAACAGACCAACAATATCTACATTTATTCCAGATCCCTGCTCATCACTCCAGTATGCGCTCTGACAGAAGTATTGACTGTGGTGACGAGAGACTGTTCTGTTTGGTTTACGGTCAGTTTTACCTTCGATCGTTTCATCGCAATATGTTGTCGAAAGCTCGGGGAACGATATTGCACTGAGAGAACAGCAACGGTGATTATGGTGACCGTGGTTATAGTGAGCTGCGGGAGAAGTGTCCCGTTTTACTTTGCCGTTGAACTGCACACCATTATTGACAACATACCGTGGCGTTGCGTCTTCTCATATGAATACTCTACTTTACCCGTGTGGAAAGGAATCGAATTGCTGGATAGCATTTTAACACCGTTGTTACCAATCGGCTTAATTCTTGTGTTCAATGGGTTAACAGTAAGACATATTATTGCGGCAAATAGAGTCCGCAGAGGGCTTCGGAACAGCAGTGATAATCAGAAGGATGCCGAGATGGAAAACCGCAGAAAATCGATGATTTTATTGTTTGCAATATCAGTCAATTTCATATTGTTTTGGATACCCTATGTAACTTTTTCCACGAATTGGCAAACCGTAAATTATTTTTATGAGGACAGATATTTCAGTTCCCCTTTATACATCCTACAACAATTTGGGCTCATGCTCCAAGTTCTGAGTATGTGCACCAATACTTGTATCTACACACTGACACAGAGGAAATTTATAAAAGAGCTGAAGAATGGTCTGAATTATGTCTTTACATTGAATGGCCGTCTGTGTAGATAACGACCACGTCCAAATTGCAATTGAGAAGAGTTTTCGAATAAAACAGTTTTAAATATAATTAGGGTAGTCGTACATTCAAATAATCATTTGCCTGATAATCCAGAGGTTGCAAAATCCATATTGCATACCTTCTGCAGTTAAGGTAGAAAACTGGACAAGCGTTAATTGTGCTGGCTTGATTTGTTAAATATATTGTAGCACACTCCAATATATCACGGAGAATTGACAACCACAGGGGTGGAAATGGCTTCTGAACCTTCCCGGGTTCAAAACCTCCCCGACTGTAAAGGGAGTGCCATTGCAACACAGGGAGAGTATGATAGTAACACAGCTGCAGAAACGGATGAAACTGTGGAGACATTGTGTATTGATTGACTGTAAGTTGATCTTAGAAAGATTATTCTGTCGAGACCCCACCTCCCACAATCCTATCAACAAAAAAAAAATACGGAGAACCGAGGAACAATTCGGGAGATGGATTCTGAACAGTGACATCCTAAGACGGCTGTTGTTATCGGCAACTTAATCTCCCGAATATTCATTGGCACTTCCATAGGGTAAAGGGTTTAGATATGACATAATTTCTTAGTTGCGTCTCGGAAGGTGTCCCTGGACAATAAGAGGGAAGGCGAAATAGAGAACTGTCCATCCACGATCACGTACCAGAAAATGAAACAGGTCAGGTTACAGGTCTCCTCGCGGTTCCACTATTGGACATTTACTATAACCTTACACTGGGATAGGAGGCGACAGTATGGAATGTATTTAGTTGATGCTACTAGGTAGGAACTTGGGAGCTGAACTTGGGAAATGGACAACTGTGTAGAAACGTCCAGGTCCAATTGCAATTTAGTAGAGTTTTCGAATAAAACAGTTTCAAAAAAGAATAAGTTTGGCAAATATGTCATAAGTTCAAACAATCATGTGCCTGGGGATCCTGAAATGAATAAATTCCAAACTATCGCAGAGACTTGACAATCATCCGGGAAACAGTACCACAGCATAAAAGCCAGGACCAACAGGCTTCGGGACAGCTTCAATCACCGGGCCATCATACTGATTAACTCAAGCTGATGTAAGTGTATTTCTATGTTACAATTATTGTTCTATTCATTATAAATGACTATGATTGCACATTGCAACGGAGACTTAAAGTAAAGATCTTTACTCCTCATGTATGTGAAGGATGTAAGAAGTAGAGTAATTTCAATCAGAAAGGAAGGAATGACTTTCGGACTTTTCAAGGTTTAGATGTTTCAAAGTGGTCATAGTCGGGTGAAAGAGAGTAAAAGACGTATCTTTGAAACAGAGGGACAGTGTGATAGTATCACAGCTGTGGAAAGAGAGGACACTGTGGGGGGATTGTACGATAATAAACTGTGAGTAGAACTTAGGAGTAGGAAGCGAACAAACACTGCTTTGAGAGTATCCTGTACACATCTCCCATCACAAAAACGAAAACAACACACAGAGACAGTGACAGATCGGGAGATAGATTTTGGACAGGTGCCGTATTAACAGTGTTGTTGTGACAAGTAACATAAAACACTGATATTCATTGAAACTTTCTCAAGTTAAAGGGTTTAGAAGTGACTGAATTTCTCAGATGTGTCCAGGAAGGAGTCCTGGCATAATAAGTGGGCAGGTGGACTACCGATCAGTTCATCCTGGATCTAGTACAAGAACGCGAAACGGATCAGCATTTCAGAACGATAGGGCATAGCTATTCCGCATTTACGAATAGCTTACACTGGGATAGGAACAGACAGAATGAAATGTACTTAATTGATGCTATTATGTAGTGTTATGACCCCAGCCCCCTCCTTTGTGAGATTCGCAAGAGCCCTAGTCAAGGGGGGGTCAAATGACCCAAGAGAGAGAGGGAGACGTGCTGAAGACCACGTTCCCCAGGGAAGCAGAATAAAGCGACTCTTTGACTATTGTCTCATGAAAACCACGTGTAAAGCCTTCGGACAAAGTGGGCTGGTCGCTCAACAAGACAAAAGCCCCGGACATAGCCATTGTCTTGGGAAACACCTTTGCGGGATAAGGAATTGGCCTACGTGCAAAATCTCAGGGCAATGTGAGATGGGTGAAAGGGGAAGGATTGCCTCGCCCCCCTACCCTGATGGACATCTACAACCCTGCCAGTCCAGATAAAAGGTGGGCTGCCGAGGCGGGGCGCCAGACGCACCAGAAGATACGCGAGAATTCCTGTGACTGCGCTTAGAGAGCGACAGCCGGTGGTGGGGTTCGTGTGCGTCCTTCCCTTGCCTGGGATTGGCGACTTCCCCACGGAAGAACGGCCTAGCTACAGGGGAAGCCACGGATGAGAATCCATTCCCCAACGAGACTTCCGACTACCTCCTACAGGTTGGAAAACCTGTCGGGTAAATGTGACATTTTCTCTCTCTTTCTAACAAAAGTGCACCAACGCGACACCACAACCGACGGCGGCTGGTGGAACTGCAGTGACCGCAAAAAGACTTTTAAATATCCAGTAAACAATATATATCTACATTACCCCTAGACAACTGTAGAGCTTATTTCTGATTGATTATTACTATACCTGTGCTTTAGATTGAGTTGTGACGACGTATATGATCTGAATGTTTGGTATTAACCATACGTTTATGCCCCTTTATAAATAAAAACGTTTGAAAATAGTAGCATCAGGCTTCGGTGGCTCCATCTATCTTTGCTGGAAAACTACCCGGTTACTGGGGAACGTAACAGTAGGAACTTGGGAAGTGATGTGTTCCCTCAAATGAACAACAGAAATATGGAGATTGCTAATGGAACATTGGATTGGGGTAGATTATTGGCTTCTTTCATTGAGGCGTGGAACGGATGGCCCCGTAAAGTTACCCTGTTTGACAAGAGATATGGAACACTTCTTCAAGAAGAAGAAGAAGAATAAGAAGAAGAAGAAGAAAGGAATATACTTAGGTTTGGGAAGAAAGAATCAGACAGGGCTATGGGAAGTCTCAATGCAGCCAGGAGGAATATAACAATGGGCTTAGGGGACATGAGAACGCCTGAGAGCCGCATTAAGGTAGATGAGGAACAGCAGATGACGAGAGCGAGAGAGTGGGAGAGATCAGCGACAAAAGAGGAATAATGTGCCTGGGTGCAAGGAGGCAGTGAAGGTCCTTACTGATACTTTGCTTCGGTATTTACCAGTGAGTGAGTCCTTATGAATGTGGATGCAGCAAGAAAAAAGGCAGGTGAGATCTCAGGCGGATTTGAGTGTGTTTGATGCTATATTGACTGCTATATTTATTATAAACTATTATAAATTACTAGGATTACTCCTTCAGACGGAGACGTAACCTATAGATTTGTATTCCTCATGCATGTGAGTAATGTAAGAAATAAAGTCAATTGAACCACAAGGGGAGGAATGACTTTTGGGCTTTTCGGGGTTGAGATGATTCAAAATGCTGATTGTCAGATAAAAGAGAGTTCAGGCAAACCCTTCTAAACGCTGGGGCCGTGTGATAGTTTCACAGCTGCGGAAAGGGAGGACACTGCGGTGGTATTGTATGTTGATAGACTTTGAGTGGAACTCCGAAGAAGGAGGGGATGAAACATCCATTTGAGAGTATTCTATACAGAACTCGCATCGCCAAAACGAAAGCAACACCGAGAGACAGTGACAGATTGGGAGATAGAAATTCGACAGATGCCATGTTAACACGGCTGTTGTCACAGGCAACAAAAATTTTACAGATATTCATCGGCAATTCCTCTGTTTAAAAGGTTTAGTTGTGACAGAATTCCTCAATTGTCTGCAGGCACTGGAAAGGAAATGGTCGGGAAACCCTGCTTGATAAAGAGATATTGCACACTTCATCAAGAGCAAGAAAGTAATATACTTAAGATTTTGGAAGAAATGAGCAAACAGGGCTATGGAAAATTACAATGTAGCCAGGAGGTATTTATTAATATACTGAAAATAATCAAAAGGAAAATAGAAAGCATGGGAGAGCCACATTAAGGTTGGTGAAAAACAGGAGGATGAGGAGAGAGAGTGGGAGAGATATTTGATAAAAGTGACACATGTGTCTGTAGTACATGGAGGCAGTGAAAACCGTTTATGATACTTTGCTTCGGTATTCACCAGTGAGTGAGACCTTGATGAATGTGGATACAGCGAAAAAGGCAGATGTGCTGGGGCATGCAGATGCTTAGAATTGAGAGTTGGAAACTGGGTAAACATGAATATAAACCATTTCCCGGTGCTAGAAGGGATATAATCGATGTAATTAGAATAAAAGGTAATTAGAAAATTAGAGAGGATTGGAGAATGGCAAATTTTATTTCTTCGTTCAGGAAATGTAATAGAGGGAGTTCTGAGAATTGCAGGCCAGTGAGCCTTCGGTCAGTAGTGGGTAAGGTTTTGAAGAGGTTCCTTAGAGACGGTGTTTACGGAGAACAGTATTCTGTTTGGCGATAGTCAGCATGGTTTTGTGTCCCTAATGAGCATGAATAAATTCCATGAAAAAGTAAAAGATCGGCAGGTCAAGTCAGAAGAGTCGATGAGGGATATATTAATCTTGGAAGGTGTTAGACTGGGTTCCCTATGGTTCGCACATTCAGAAAGTCAGGTGGCTTGGGATCTAGTGAAAACTGGCTGCATATAGGTCAGTTGTGGAGGGCGCCCTCTTCTTTGTGGTGGCGTGTTGGGGAGGCAGCATTAAGAAGAGGGACGCCTCACGTATTAATAAGCTGGCAAGGAAGGCGGGCTCTGTCGTGGGCAAAGTACTGGAGAGTATAACATCGGTAGCAGAGCGAAGGGCGTTGAGTAGGTTACGGTCAATTATGGAAAACCCTGAACATTCTCTGCATAGCACCATCCAGAGACAGAGAAGCAGTTTCAGCGACAGGTTGCTATCGATGCAATGCTCCTCATGCAGGATGAAGAGATCAATACTCCCCAATGCCATTCGGCTTTACAATTCAACCGCCAGGAGTAAGATATGTTAAAGTGCCGGGGTTAGGACTCAATGTATTTAAGTAAACTACTTAAGAACTTTTTAAAAACTATTATTAATGCTTTTTGAGAGGGTGATTTTAGATGCATATCATATTTTTACTGAGTTAAGTATTGCATGTAATTAGTTTTGCTACAATAAGTGTATGGGACATTGGAAAAAATGTTGAATTTCCCCATGGGGATGAATAAAGTATCTATCTATCTATCTATCTATATCTATCTAACTATCTATCTATCTATCTATCTATCTATCATAGATTCTGAACTGGCTAACCATGCGAAGGCTGATGAGACAGTGGATGGAGTGCACTCTGCCTGGAGGACAGTGGATAGTGATGTTCCGCATGGAAGGTATAATCTTTAGTTAACTTTACATCTATATCTAGACTTTGCTATTACAGTGTTTTGAGAGACAGACATTAATTTCTTTTTTTTCTTTTTATATCTTTTTATTAATTTTAAGAAAAACATAAGTGAAATATGAATACAAAACGTTTGAGAGTACAAAATTAATAGTTTAAATAGACAATCAGATATGTAATAATCAATATATAAAGCCTCCCAAACTCATAGTATTAATGTAAAAGAATCGAAAAAGAGAAAAAAAAACAAAAAAAAACTAAAAGAAAACTTAAAAAAAAACTAACCAACATGGGCAATTGCATAATGTTAAATACATACAGTAGTGCCGATAACTCCGAACCTCCATCCAAGTAATTAAGGATAATAACAGTAAGGTTTAGGATCAGACCATTTAACTCATATGAAAATGTTGAATAAATGGTCTCCAAGTTTCCTAAAATTTAACTGAAGAATCAAAAACCACACTTCTAATTTTTTCGAAACTCAGACAAGAAATAGTTTGAGAAAACCACTGAAATACAGTTGGAGGGTTAATTTCTTTCCAATTCAGTAAAATAGATCTTCTAGCCATTAATGTAACAAATGCAATCATTCGTTGAGATGAAGCGGATAAACGATTATTATCTATCATTGGTATACCAAAAGTTGCAGTAAAAGGATGCGGTTGGAAATTGATATTTAAAACTCTTGAAATAATATTAAAAATATCTTTCCAATAATTTTGTAAACAAGGACAAGACCAAAACATATGAGTCAATGAAGCAACATCAGAATGACATCTGTCACAGGTTGAATTAACATAAGAATAAAATCGAGCAAGTTTATCTTTAGACATGTGAGCTCTATGTACAACCTTAAATTGAATTAGGGCATGTTTAGCACAAATAGAGGACGAATTTACCAATGATATTTTTTTTCCCATTTCTCAGTAGATATAGGACAATGCAATTCTTCTTGCCATTCCTTCTTAATTTTTTCTGATACATCTGGCTGTACACTCATAATCATATTATAAATGATAGCTACTAAACCCTTTTGACAAGGATTGAGGGCTAAAATTCTTTCTGTAATGTCCAATGGACATTCTTTTGAAAAAGACTTTAATTCATTATACAGAAAATTTCTGACTTGCAAATATCTAAAAAAATGGGTTTTAGGTGAATTATATTTATTAGATATCTGTTCAAAGGACATAATGTTATCATCCAAAAACAGATCACGAAAAAATGTTATACCTTTTGTTTTCCATAATAGAAAAGCTTGATCTATAGATGAAGGCCGAAAGAAGTAGTTAGATATTATAGATATTATAGCATAAACTTATTCAAGCCAAAAAATTTACGAACTTGAAACCAAATTCGTAATGTATACTTGACTATGGGATTAGTTATCTGTTTATTCATTTTAAATAACGAAAAAGGAAGTGAAGATCCTAAGATTGAGATCAATGAAAAATCTTGCACAGATTTACATTCCAAATTTACCCATTGTGGGCAAGCAGCGGTAGTCAATTCTTGTGTCCAGAATATTAAATACCGTATATTAACTGCCCAATAGTAAAATCTTAAGTTTGGTAGAGCCAAGCCGCCCTCCTTCTTAGGCTTCTGTAAATATTTTTTGCCTAGTCTAGGATTTTTGTTCTGCCACAAATAAGAAGATATTTTAGAGTCAACCATATCAAAAAAAAAGATTTAGGAATAAAAATTAGTAATGCTTGAAATAAATATAAAAATTTAGGTAGTATCATCATCTTAATGGCATTAACTCTGCCTAACAAAGACAAAGATAATGGAGACCACCTATTAGCAAGTTGCTTAATTTGATCGATTAAAGGTAGAAAATTAATTTTAAATAAATCTTTATGTTTTTAGTAATTTTAATACCTAAATAAGTAAAATAATCTGTAACAATTCTATATGGTGCATGATTATAAATTGGAACTTGCATATTTAATGGAAATAGTTCACTCTAATTAAAATTCAATTTATAACCAGAAAAGTTACTAAATTGATCGAGCAAAGAAGAAATAGCAGGAATAGATCTTTCAGTGTAAGATATATATAATAACAAGTCATCCGCATATAATGATACCTTATATGTCGTCTCCCCACGGGTAATACCGAAAATATTGGGTGAATCACGACTAGCTATAGCCAAGGGTTCTAAAGCAATGTCAAATAATAAAGGACTTAAAGGACAACCTTGCCTTGTACCACGAAATAGCTGAAAAAAGGGAATCTTTGATTATTGGTAAAAACCGAAGCTAGGGGTTTATGTTATATTAATTTAATCCATGATATAAATTTTGAACTAAAATTTAAATGTTGCATTGTATTAAATAAATATGGCCATTCGACTCTATCAAATGCTTTTTCGGCATCTAAAGAAATGACACATTCTGGTATTTTAGATGGAGAGGTATAAATAATATTAATTAATTTTCTAATGTTAAAAGATGAATAGCGATTTTTAATAAATCCAGTCTGATCTTCAGAAATAATCCGAGGTAATATTTTTTCTAAACTAATAGCCAGAATTTTACTAAAAATCTTAAAATCCGTATTCAACAAGGATATAGGCCGATAGGATGCGCATTCAGTAGGGTCTTTATCTTTTTTAAGAATTAAAGACATAGAAGCTTCATAAAAAGATTGTGGTAGTTTACCTATACTTAATGCATCTTTAAAAATTTTACAAAGCCAAGGAGAAAGTATGGAAGAAAAATATTTTAAAAATTCTGTAGAAAAACCATCTGGACCAGAAGCTTTACCCGAATTCATTGAAAAAAATAGCCTTTTCTATTTCAGACTCCGTAATAGGTGTATCTAAAAATACACTATCCTCAACAGTTACTTTTGGAATATTCAATTTCCTTAAAAATTCATTTATTATAGAAGAGTCTTTAGTACATTCTGATTGATATAAGGAATTATAAAAAATCTTGAAAGGCTTTATTTATCTCTTTGTGATCGATCGTCAAAGTACCATCTTGTTTACGAATCCTAGTAATCTGTCGTTTATCTGAAACAATTTTCAATTGATTAGCTAGTGATTTACCAGACTTATCTCCATATATATAGAATTGGGCTTTTGATTCAATTAACTGACTTTCAATCGAGGAGGATAATAGTAAGCTATGCTCCATTTGAAGTTCCACTCTTTCTTTATAAATTTCTTTGCTAGGGGTCATTGAATAAATCTTGTCAATTGCTTTGATTTTATCAACTAGTATTAATATTTTAGAATTAGTTCGTTTCCTAACTCCAGCAGAATATGAAATAATCTGTCCACAAATATATGCCTTAAAAGTATCCCACAGAGTTCCACTAGAGATCTCTGCTGTAAAATTTGTTGAGAGAAACAAATCAATTTGCTGTTTAATAAAGTTGACAAAGTCAGGATCCTGCAATAAAAGAGGATTAAACCTCCAACCTTTAGTACTAATATATGAATCCGTCATCTTAATAGATAACTTCAAAGGTGCATGATCAGATATGGTAATAGTCATATTTACAATCCATAACATCTGTAAGTAAATGGTGATCAATGAAAAAGTAATCAATTCTTGAGTAATTATGGTAAACATGGGAAAAGTATGAAAACTCTTTGTCGTTAGGGTATAAAAAACGCCAAATTTCACAAATAGCTGAATCAATCATAAAAGAGTTAATGAGAGAAGCCGATTTATTCGGAAGAGTTAGGGTGGGCTTGGATCTATCCATCAAATGGTTTAAACAACAGTTAAAATCCCCACCTATTATCAATCTATATTGATTCAAATTAGGAAAGGATGTAAATAAACATTTAAAAAATACAGGACAATCAAAATTTGGAGCATAAACATTAACTAAAACAACTTTTTGATTAAAAAGTAGACCAGCAATAAGCAAAAATCTACCTTGCGGATCTGAAATTGTTTCATGATGTATAAAAGAAGTTGATGAATCTATAAAAATGGAAGCACCTCTCACTTTGGCTTGCGAATTTGAGTGATACGGTTGACCCTTCCAAAACCTAAACAACCGTTGACTATCCACCTTCCTTACATGAGTCTCTTGTACAAAAATAACATTAGCATTCATTCTATGGAATACCTTGAATGATTTTTTCCGTTTGATCGGATGATTTAAACCATTAGTATTCCAAGAAACAAAGTTAATAGTCCTATCCATATTGACAATATTTATTACAATTAACACATAAGTTTGAAAAAAAAGTGAACTCATGAACCTGGAAGAAGGAAGTAAGTTCAAGGAGAAACCGGAAGTCACGGCACTGCGACCATTTTTGTAGTTTCATACAAGCCCTTGAAATAAAACTAAGCACAAAGCCAGCAAAAAGAAAAGAAAGAAGAAAACTCCCCCTCCCTCCACCCTCAAAACCCCAGGAAAATGCCAAAAAGAGGCAAGCAAGCAATCTAATACTAAAATTACCCCCGTGTCTCAACACGGCAACTCAAACGCAACAAAGTTTAAAAAAATACAAACAACCCACATTATAAGAGAGGGTTGGTATAACAAAAGTTAAAATATAAAATTAGTATTATAAATGTATATAAACAAAAGGGTTAAAAAAGAATTAAAACGATAAAACCCATAAATGACTAATACTGGATTGGTATTTTAAATGAAAGTTTAAAACTTTCAAACACATCAAAACACATATGACGTTCCAAGCACTAAAGTCTGCCGGGAAGAAGAAACGACATTTTATTTTTTCTTAAATCTTAATATTTAAATGTTAAGAGTATAAAAAAGTGTATATCAGCTTAACAAGTAAAGCAAAAAGGAGAAAAAAACCCTAATAAGTTATTTTCAACGCTAATAGATTAATAATATGGAAAAATAATAGTCAAAATGAACCGAGCAAAAAGAGCTTTAACCGTATATAAGAAATACATGTAAGCCATACCCCCCCAAAAATAACCAAACATAATTCTGTAACAGATCCAAATCTACAGGCTAAATTACATTAGACAGCCCGATAGAATGTCATTGTTCCAGGAAACTTTGAGCATCCGCTGGAGATTTAAACAGCCGAAAAGTTCCGTCATCAAGAGTGACTCTCAAGTGTGCTGGAAATAACAGCGCTTGCTTGCAGCCTTTCTGGTGAAATTTCGACATAACCGATCTAAAAGCCATTCTCGCCCTTAAGACTTCAGGGCTATAATCTTCCAGAATGCGAAATTTAAACTCTTGATAGCTGATCATACCTTTTTTTCGAGCCGCCCGAATCAAACGTTCTTTGTTATGAGGGTAATGGATCCGAAGAATTACATGTCGTGGTTTCAAACTTGAATCCGACCGAAAACGGGAGACACTGTGTGCCCGATCGATTACCGGGAGAGAGTCCAGTACCTCTGGACCCAAGACATCCATTAGAAATTTAGAGAAGAAAACGGTAAGATCACCTCTCTCAAATTTTTCCGGAATCCCAATTAATCGAAGATTTTGTCTTCGAGAGCGATTTTCCAAATCAGTAATTTTAACTTTATAACGATCCATCTGTTGAGAAGTCGAAGTTTGCTCTTCTTGTATTTTTTCAATTATACGATCTTTCTTGCGGGCGGCTTCTTCAAGAGCCAAAATACTTGCTTGTTGTTTTTGTGATTCCAGTGAAAGTGTCTGGAGCTTTTCTTCAAATAGTTTCAAACGCTCATCAAACCGAAAAAACTTTACGGTTATGTTGGATTATGGCGGCGACCAATGTACATTGATACTGCTTGCAAGGACATGGCGATGAGAAGGTTAAATTACAGTTAATGGGATGAGATGCAACGGAAAGGACGGACGGAAAGAAAATGGTGATGGACACACGCAGTACAAGAATAAGGTCGGTAACCAGGTAGGTAACAATTAGAGGGCATCAAAAAAAAAAAGAGGATTAAATCTGGCAGCTTAATATCCAAGAATACACGATGTATTAAAAGAGCAGGAATTTATGCAGAGGGTTTTGCTTGACTCTGTTAGTAAAAAAAATGAAATCCAAGCCTTAGAATGAGATAGATTGGGAAAATCAGGTTGGTACTGGATCCCAAGAAGTGGGAATTCTGGAACGCCTGCGAGGTGAGTTTTTAGAGCAGCTCCTCATTTAGCCCAAAGGGTTCAACAAAGATTACAGAGCTGAAATCAAAGGAGCACTCAGGGGTGAGTGATCGTGATAGAATTCACGTTGAGATTTCAGGAGAAACTGACGTCCGAAGTATCAGTAAAGCCGTGGAGTATAGGGAATTCCAGAGGCAAGCAAGAGGAGTTGAGCAGTATTGATTGAATAACAACACTGGTATGGATGATGGATTTGCAGCATTGGCTTGAATTTCAGCAAGCAATTCGGAAGGAGCAAGACACAATATCACAAAGAAGCAGGAGTATTCTAGAGGCACATGGACAACCGTAGCTAATAATAGATGTCAAAAGCAACCAAAAACCAAAGAGATGGCATGTAATAGAACAAACATTATTGGGAAGTGGGAGAATTGGGAATATTTTAAAAAGCAATAGAAGGTAACTAAAAAGGTTATTAGCAATGAAATGTTCGAGTATAAAGGTAAGCTACTCGTTATTATTAAAGAGGATACCAAAAGTGTTTTCGGTAAAATATAGTCTAAAATAGAGGCCAGAGGCCAGAGCGGATGTTGGAACGCCAGAGGGTTCATAATGTGGGACAGGGGCACGGAACTGGCGGACGAACTGAACATGTATTTTGCATCCGTCTTCATTGGTAAAGAGTCTAAGACAATCGTATTAAATCAGATGTTCAATTCCTTCAGGGGGCTGTAATGTGTGACGTCGTCATTACTAGGTAGAACTTTCTTGGGAAAGGAAAACGTCTGACGGTAGGTTAATAAATTGTAACGGATCGTTAACATCCAAGTGTTCAGAAAGAGGAGGCCGAAAACGAGTGAAGTGACATTTATAATGATCTTTCAAAATCAATACATTCTGCATGTTTCAGCAAGAGTGGAAAATCCACTTTTCGTTAACAAGGGCGAGTTGAAGATAAAGGAAATTATAGATCCCATAATGGGACATCAGTGCCTGGGAAGATGATGTGATTTCTGAACAGTGGAGACACACCATAAAACAGCCTGTAGACAGAATGGTTTCCTTTGGAGATAAGCATGCCTGTTAAAGAAGTTGGGATTATTTGAGAAACAACAAGCAGCATAGACAACGGATACTCTGTGGATGTTGTATTTGTGGATTTTCAGAAGGCCTTTGTAAAGGAACACATAGTGATCTTAATAAGGTAATAACCAAAGCTGTGAGCGTAAACCTCCTAGCATGGATTCTCTATTCTATAGATAACTTCTTCTTTTACCTTTCACCTTTCCACCTTTCTCTTCAGTCCTCAAAAATAACTCGTTCCGGAACATATGAATGTTTCCGAAACTGTCTCTTAATATCGATAGTTGCTTCTTTAACTGCTGTTCCTCCAGCATTTTCTGCGTGTTGCTATGTAAGAAGCAAATATGGGCAAGAAGGGAGACATTTCATTTTTGAATTGTTGCCTAACATTGTACAACCGCTGTCTGCGCTGGAACCGTTTGATCTATGACTGAGATGGTGACATTGAAGGCGTTGTCGGCAATTTTGCAAACGATATGAGGGTAGGTGGAGGACCCGGTGGATTTGAGGAAGTGGAGAGGCTACAGAAATACTTATATACTGATGAGAAGAATGTACACAGAAGTAATAGATAGAATACACGTCCTGATGATTGTGGTCATCAACATTGTTGAAAGAAATGAATGACTCTTCTTTACATGGAGATACAATACACAAATCTGAGCTGCAAATGGGCTTGGGAGTCCTCTTGCAGGTTGCTCTAAAGGTTAATTTTCTAGTTCAGTCGGTGATGAGGAAGACAAATTCAGCATTGACATTTACTTCTTGAGAAATGGAATATAAAATCGAGGTGTAGTGTCGAAGATTAAGAAAGTACTTGTGAGGCCTCACTTTCAGTACCGACAACGTTTTTTGGCCCATTGTCTCAGAAAGCCGGTGCTGACATTAGAGATAGTTCAAAGGATATTACTCGAATATGATTGCAGGATTGAGTGGCTTGACATCGTAGCAGAGTTTAAAGGCCATGGGCCTCTATTCACTGCAATTCAGCAGAACAATACTGAAATGTATCGAATGTCGAAGGGAGACTTGCAGGGACTGTTTCTGTCAGTACCTCCAGTTGAGCTCTTTCTTTTTGTATATTTCCCGCCGGCTATCAGTCTGTGGTGTTTTATTGCCATGTGCTCCTGTCCTCGCTCCTGCTCTACTACGACCCCTGTATTACTGAGTATTCCGTTTCTCATCTGTTTCTCATTATTACCATTGCCACCTGTCTCTCATTGTGCTCCACTTATCGTCTGCCGTTCTGCTTATTGTTCAGTGTATTTCAGTCCTGTGTTTTCACCTGTTTGTTGCCAGATTTTGCCAGAGAAATTTCCTGAGTCTTTCCTGAATCCGTACCTGGATTCTGCCTGTCTGAATCCCCTCCAAGAGCCTCCTATGCCTCCTCCAGAAACATACGCTTGTGAGCCCGGTACGTGCTGTTCCTTTCTTTCCCAGTGCACCCTCATTTTTGAATTTCAACCTGCAACATTTCCAAATGATCGAGCCAAGGTAACATACGTCATCACCCAATTGTCTTTCGGGCAAACAGAACGGTGAATAGCCGGCCGGGAGGCAGGCTCCCCTTCCTCCAGTAGCTGGCTGTTATTTTCTGGGGAGGTGAGAAAGTACTTGATCGCTTTGAACATGGGAGAGAGGCTTTCCGTGAAGTGCTGCATATGCACTTCAGATCTGTGTCAGATTATGCCATAGAGTTCCGGATCCTACCACCTCCAGCGGCCAAAATTCAGAGGCACAGTAGAACACCTGATGAACAGCTTCTCCGAAGAGATCAACGATACGCTGATCACCTAGACCCTTCCTTCCACCTTTGAAACCCTGCTGGAGTTGGAAGTTCGTATTGATGTTCACCTTCAGAAGCGTGGTAGAGGGAAGGGTTCCAAAGGGACCCTGCGCCCACTGGGTGAATTCCAAGCTCATCGCCAATCTACATTGCCCTACCGTTTACTTCCTTCTTCAATTCCCGTTCCAGAGCCCGAAGCTGTGCATGTTGACCGTACACGCCTGTCGTCGACTGAACGAGAAAGGAGAATCGGCACCCGTTCCTGTCTGTACTAAGGCCATCCAGGCCATTTCATCTCCACCTGTCCAGTAAAAGACAAGCGTTCACAAGCAGAACGAGGAGTACTGCTGAGCGTGACCCCTGTCCTGCCCTCCTCGACATCACTCACCCTCATTCCTGCTTCTCTGCATTCTGCCGTGCAACGCCGAGCAGTTTCCGCCTCGGTCGATTCTGGAGCGCAAGGGGGTTTTTTCGATTCCGGCATGGCTGCCCGGTTGGGAGTATCCACGTCTGCCCTCCGGTCACCATTAATGGTCGACCCCCTTAAAGACCATAGAATGGCTAATATTGCCGTTGTCACGGCTCTGGTGTGTCTCAGTTTATCTGGCAACCAACATGAATATTTAACAACGTTAATGAATCTTTAAGCTCCCATTGTCCTGGACCATCCCTGTTTATTTGAACACAGCCCCCACATTGACTGGCTGAGTCGCAAGATTGTAGCCTAGAACCCATTCTGTCACTCCTACTCTCTCTGCCATGCTCAGATCCCCTTGACTCCAAACCCAGATCCGAGAGGAATCTTCTGACTTTAGTGCCATCCCTCCTCAATTCATTAACCTCAAGCCTGGCACATCTCCCCCAAGGGGCCGCCTGTACTCACTGTCCATAGCTGAAACCGAAGCAAGAGGAAGTACTTTCAACATCCTCTGCCTGCAGGCATGCAGACATCATCCGGCCGTCCTCCTCCCCTGCTGGTGCCGGTTATTCCTTCGTGGAAATGAAGGACGGCTCTTTAGGTCCACGCATTGATTACCGGGGACTGACTGAAGTCACTGTTCAGAAGCATTACTCTCTTCAGCTCATGACCTCGGCATTTGAACTACTGCAAGGTGACTCAGTTTTCACCAGGTTTGATCTCTGTAACACCTACAATCTTGACCAAATCCTCGAAGGGTATAAGTGGAAGATGGCCTTCAAAACTGCCTCAGGCTATTATGAGTATCTGGGTATGTCATTCGGTCTCGCCCATGTCCCCGCCGTCTTTCAAGCCCTGGTAAATGACGTTCGCTGGGACATGCTGAACCAATTTGCTTTTGTATATCTCGAAGATATTTTTATTTCATTGTAAGTGCCTTGCTAAACACACAGGCTACATCCGTAGAGTTCGGCAGCACCTTCCAGAGAAACACCTCAATGTGAAGTCTGAGAAATGTGAGTTTTATCGCAATGTCTCCTTCCTGGGGTATGTAACTTCAGATGGACCAACAGAAGGTCAAGGCGGTGGTTGAATGGCCCCAGCCTTCGACTCCTCGGGATGTGCAACGCCTCTTGGGCTTTGCTAACTTCCATGGCCGCTTCATCAGAAATTACAGTACACTGACTGCACCACTCACTGCTCTTTCCTCGTCGGCTGTCAGATTCTCCTGGTCCCCTGCTGCTGTACAAGCATTCTCTGCCCGTTTTGAATTAATTCAAAGAGGAAAAAAATAAAAAAAAATTATTGTACGTATAGTTTAATTCAAAAACAGGCAATTAAACAAGGAATTCATGTCAAGACAAAAATGGGAAACTTACTTGAATATTAAAATTGAAGAAACAAGTTGGTCAAGACTATGTCTTGACAGTATGACAAATGCAACAAATGTCCGGTTACGATTAGTGCAATATAATTTTTTACTTCAGTTATATATTACACCACAAAAAATAAATAAATAAAACCCAAATTTATCTGATCAATGTTCCCTATGTAAACAGGAAATTGGTACTCTTTTACATTCTACTTGGTCTTGTTCTAAAATTCAACCTTTTTGGACAATTTTAAGAGTTTTACTGGAACAAATTATTGGAAGACAGCTTCCATATAATATTATTTTTATTAGGTGATATTGAAGGGATAAAACCGAAACCCAAATTGAATAAATATCAGAAAGAATTCATAAACATTGAATTGGCAGCAGCCAAAAAGGCTATTGCAGTTACTTGGAAATTGGATTCATACTTAAGTATAGATAGTTGAAAGAATGACATTTTCAGCTGTATTCCACTTGAAAAAAATACTTATAATTTAAGAGATAAATATGAAACATTTCTGAAAATATGGCACCCTTATTTACAAAAGACAGGATTAAATATATAGGTGCTCCGAAGATAAAATTATTGGTTATTTGGGGAAAGAAATAAATATATATACTAAAGCTGTTCTGAACTCCGTGGAGCATGTGGGGATCTTCTGATATCCAGGCATTCTTTCTTTCTTTCTTTCTTTCTTTCTTTCTTTCTTTCTTTCTTTCTTTCTTTCTTTCTTTCTTTCTTTCTTTCTTTCTTTCTTTCTTTCTTCTTCTCTTTCTTTTTCTTTCTTTCTATAGGGATATGTTAGTGGGGAGGGGTTAGGGGGACGGGGGAAGGGTTGATAGTTTTTTTCACTTTCTTTCTGTAATCACTTAAAAACTCAATTCAAAATATATAAGCATTCTCTGCCCTGAAGGAACGTTTCACCTCTGCCCCCATCGTGATTCTACCCGACACCGACAGGCAGTTCATTTTGGAGGTGGATGCGTCTGACCTTAGGAGCTGTTCTGTCTCAGCGCTCGGCCAGGGCTGAGAAGGTACACCCCTGAGCCTTCTTCGCTCACCGCCTCACTGCCACGGAGCGGAATTACGATGTCGGAAAAAGTGAGCTTCTGGCTGTGTAGCTAGCTCTGGAGGTAGCCAAGGTGCCATTCTTAGTCTGGACTAATCACCGGAATCTGGAATATATCCGTACAGCCAAGCGACTAAACTCCCGTCAAGTTCGTTGATCCCTGTTTTTCTCAAGATTCAATTTTACTCTGTCCTTCCGCCCCGGTTCCAAGAATAGAAAACCTGATGCCCTCTTCCGAAGATTTCCCTCCTCTCAGACCCCTGAGGTACCCGATATTATCGTCGCTGCTTACAGACTTGTGGGTGTAGCGCAATGGGACATTGAATCCATTATGCAAGCTGCTCAACAGAGCAAGTTCATTATTTACGGTATCCTGTCACCTTGGTATCAAGCGTAATCAGGCCTTCAACAGTCGGCGGTTTTGGTGACCCTCCATGGGAGAAGACATCCGAAACCTCGTCTCAGCGTACTTGTTCTGTGCTCAAGACAAGGAATCTAACCGGTCAGCTGCAGGTTACTGATACTCTCAAAAACAAGAGGCCCAGTTAATTTAATGTGCAGGGTTTTTCTATCGATCTCTGATGATGAACAGCAGTTGCATTTGTAAAATAGACGCGGCATTAGGGATATTCACCCGCGCGAAATGGTAGTGATTTGAAATGATTGTTGCTGTCACAGACGCAAAAGGCAATAAGACCATAAGATATAGGAGCAGAAGCAGGCCATTCGGCCCATCGACACTGCTCCGCCATGCAATTATGAGCTGATCAATTTCTTACAGTCATCCCCACTCCCCTGCTCTTAGCTCGTACTCTTTGAAATATTGGCTATTCAAGACCCTATCTACCTCTGCAGTAAACATACCCAATGACTTGTCCTCCACAGCTGCTCGTGGAAACAGATTTTATGGATTTACCACCCTCTGACGAAAGTAATTCTTTCACATCTCATTTCTAAAAGGATATCCTTCATTTCTGATATCGCGCCCTCTTGTCCTAGAATCCCCTACCATGGAAAATAACTTTGTTATATCTAATCTGTTCATGCCTTCTAAGTTTCGGAATGTTTCTATGAGATTCCCCGCTCCCGCCCGACCATTCTCCTGATCTCCAGTGGATACAGCTCAGGACCTGGCAAATGTTTCTCATACGGTAACCCGCTTAATTGCTGGAATCATTCTTGTGAATCTTCTCTGAACCTTCCTCCAATGCCAATATATCCTTTCTAAAATAAGGAGCCCGAAACTATACACAAAACCCCAAGGGTTGCTTCATGAGGACTTTATAGAACCTCAACATCACATCCCTGCTCTTATATTCTATACCTCCAGAAATGAAAGCCAACATTACAACTCAGCCCGGACGTTCACCATCAGGGTATCTTGTACAAGGACTACCAAGTCCCTTTGAATCCCTGCATTTTGAATTCTCTCCCTATCTGAATAATATAAGCCCATTTACTTCTTCCACCAAAGTGCATGATCATACAATTTCCAACATTGTATTTCATTTGCCAGTTCTTTACCTATTCCTTTAATCTATCTAAGTTTCTCTGCAATCTCTCTGTTTCATAAACACTACACGCTTTCCCAGCTATCTTTGTATAATTGGCAAATATTCCCACAAACTCATTAATACCGGAATCCAAATCATTGATACACATCGTAAAGAACAGCGGTCCCAAAACCGACCTCTGTGGAACTTCACTAGTAATCAGCAACCTGCAAGAATAGGATCCCTTTATCCCTATTACCTCTTTTCTGCCGACCAGCCAAGGTTCCATCCATGCTAGTAACTCCTCTCTAATTCCATGGTTTTTATCTTCCTAAGCAGCCGCAGATCACCTGGAACTCAGTGCAGGTCTACTCAATGTGAACGCAGTTAAATCTGAAGAAGGGGAAGTATCTAGAGTTCATGAAAACATATATTCCAAAGGCATAACATGTGGTCACAATTCACAGAGCCTTTCTTTCTGACTGTGTCTGTGCAAGAAAGCCACAGCGGTATTTGCTCTCTACAGTCTCTGGAGATTATAGTCTGACAATAAACTGAACACAAGCAGACCAATAAATCAAATCGCCGACACAAACTAAACTGAACCAGAAAGCAGGTTGCGATTACTCTCTGCAGCAGATAAAACTTCCTAGAGAAACGTGGCCTTTGCTATCGTGCACTGAATTAATATTTCTGATTGGGAACACATGTAATAAAGATTCATTTAAGTAAAATGAGTATTTGCGTGTTTTAAGAAAAGCATCGTGAAACAGAGAGCAGCGTACATGTTGAAAAGGGTGACATTCAGATTATGAGTGTGTTATTATCTGAACTTTCCTCAACGTGTTTTCACCTAGTGTTAGGGCCCATAAAATTTCGTTGTTTAAATTCGCTGAAGCAAGGCTAAGGCCGCTGTTATTACAGTTTAGTTGTGATGATGGAAAATGGAGGGAAAGAACCGAGGGGTCGAATGTCCTGATACTAATTCAACATTCCAGCAGAACACTCTGAAAAACAAGATGCCTAGTTAATTTAATGTTCAGGGTTTTTCTATCGATCTCTGATGAGAAAAAATGTAGTTAAATGTATAGGGATATTCTCTAGCGCGAAATGGTCATATCTTTGATATTATTGCTGTTGTGTTAGACCACAAGACAGTAAGATCTTAAGGTATATGAGCAGAAGTAGGCCATTCGGCCAATCGCGTTTGCTCCACCATTCGACCATGGGCTGATCTAATTCTTTTAGACATTCCGTTTCCCCTGCTTTCAGCACATACCCTTTGACGTCCTGGCTAACCAAGAACGTATCTGCCTCTGCCCAATGACACACCCAATGACCTTGCCTACACAGCCGCTCGTGGTAACATAGTTCCCAGATTTACCAACCTCTGTGAGGGACAATTTCGTCTTTTCCCGGCCACTTCTTCAACACGTATTTCTAGAAGTATCCATTCTAATGAAAGCAATCCAAGTACTTTGGATTTGCACAATCCCCTGAATTCTTCATCCTGTGTTAGCACCAGATCTCTAAGTACTTCAGGCACCTGGTCCGTCTCGAGTGACCAGCTAAACAAAGAGATTCATCATCGAGACCAGGCAGGGACGACAATTCTAATACAAGTATCACCGCTTGTAATAATGATTTGTGAGGCAGAGAAAACCTGCATTTACTGAGAAGTATCTTCTATTTCCCAACTAAAAAGCACGTGGGTTTACAAACTATGCACTTGTGTGCACCCTGCTAGGATTCCCGAGCCTCCCTGGACAGTCAATGAAGAGAAAAATGATTACACTGCCCATACGTTCCTCGTGGTCCCAATCTGCATCTCTCCCTGTGGTCCTTCTTAACCGCGATGGTGGGTTTCTGGTTGCTGGAGAGTTGTTGCCCCAGTGTATTTAGAGTTCTTTTCTCTTATAGATTTCCTCATCAATTGATCTCCATTCCATTGGCTCAAGGTCAGTTGACCAAGGTCAGCTTCTTACTAGTCATTATATAGGTCTACAACCATTTTTGTGCCTTTTGTCTTCTACCTCTGACTGGTCTAAACTAATTAAGTAAGGCAACACTGATATTGTCTAACGAGATCACAGATTGTTTCGCTGACATTTTACATAATAAGTATCTACCCCTCCGAGAATGGTCTCATTTAGCAGTTTATGATCTGAAGTTCCTTGTGTCGACATTCAATTGCTCTGATTAGATTGTCCCAGAACCAGATTCAGTTCAGAGTCCACGCTCTTTACATGACTTGTCTGGGAATGGTCACATGTTTACCAGTTCATAACCTGAAGCTTCTTGTATCGGCATTCAATTGTTCTAATTAGGTTATCCAAGAGCAGGAATCAGTTCAAAGTCCACAAAAAGGGGTGACGAGGCTGTACATCAGTACAACTGGTCTGACTGCTCCTACTGTCCTTGATTAGACTAACTTCTGCTGGCCAATATTAAAGCAACCTTATGTGTTTCTACTCTTACTGACATATTGCTATGATCTTTCAAGATGAATAAGGTGACAAAATATGAGGTAAGTGTGTTGACTATGTCCTTCTCTGCATAATGCACTACTCTTTTATTCCTAATATACTTAACTTCTTCCTTAACTTTTATTTTACTGCTCAATTATAAGAAAGAATATCTATTGCGTTCAATCTTAGCATTAACGGCATTATCATTCTCAACATATATTATGGCAAATCGAATTTTACTCTTGAATATTGCTCTCTCATCTTCATATGCTGTAAGGTTAAGATCATTGCTTTCTTTTCTCTGCTGTTTTTGCAACTGTCGTTTCTTCAATATTTTATCTATGTATTTATTCATCCATATACTCGTCTATAGATTTGCTAAATATGCCTGCAGATAAAAAAGAAGGATCTCAGGTTGTATGTTTTACGTACTTTGATAATAATTTTTACTTTGAACTTTCAACAATAATTGATTTTTATTTTTGTGCTTCTCTCGACCTTGGGTTTGAAAGCTTCCTCCACAGCGTATATACACTTTTTAAATCGACACCATTGTTCCGCAATTGACTCAACGTAAGGCAGTTCCTTTCAGTTTACCTTCTGAAGACCCAGCTGCAGCTGCACACACTTTTTTTTCAGCAAAACTTCTAGATTAATAATGAAATGATAACTTGCTCCGAAAGTCTCAACAACTTCCGTACTCAAAATTTAATCCTGATTGTTACACTGTGTTACGTACCCCGTAACTGGGTGTCAGACGAGCAGAGAAAGAAGAATCCTTTGAAGTCTGGTGGTACCAAACTAAAGGTGTTTATTAATAAAAATAAGCAAAACTATATCAATAATGCAAAGATACATATAAATCAAGTTAGCAGTAATAAACCTAGAAGTGTAGGAATAATAATAATCAATAACAAACAAGCTCTATTGATGTCTAGGTGTAAATGAATTGTCATAGAAAAGTAAAAATTTCAGTTCAGTTCATGAGTGCTGATGTAGTTATGGTTGTTGTATTGTAATCGTTGGAGAGAGAGAGAGAGAGAGAGAGAGAGAGAGAGAGAGAGAGAGCGAGATGTAACAGCGACAGCAGCCAAACCTTCCTTTGCTTTCTTAATCCGTCGTGTCGTTGTGGTCAATCAGTTATGACCTCTCCGTCCTTCTGCTAGACCGTTCTTCTGTGGTGCACTCGTCACACTGGCATGAGTAGACACGCACACAAGCCCCCACCGGCCCTGCTTTTACACTGATAACCTTTCTGACCGACCTCCTGGTTCGGTCTTCGAAGCCCCCGCCTTTCTTGTGGGTTCCAACACTCAATCAGTGTCCACTGGCGTGTCTGAAGGGTGTCTCTCCGGACCTGTCTTTTATCCCCATCAACGGGGGCTCAGCTATCCATCAATTTTGTATGACTGTGCTTATCAAACCAGTCCACTCCGTCAGTCCTCTGAGGAATGTTAATGAGCAAAATGGTAGAAGATACATAACCCTCGCAGAGGTCATAATACAGTAAATCAACAGTCTCTCTCTCCCCTCTCTTATCTGTAGCAGATGTTCTTGCATGTTTTTCATCTCTCTCTCTCTCTCATGAGCAGCATAAAAACAGTAATAGTTCGTGGTTCTCAGGAGGCGGGGTTGGGAATGGTTAACCCTTCACCCCATTGTCCATCAGGTCTGTTCATCATTCATAACAACGGTCATGTGGAATTCTCCTCAGTGTGGAGATATCGCTGGTCCTGGATGAATGAAGGAAAATTAAAAACACTGTGATAAAGATTTGGATGATTACGCATGGGACGATCTGAGGCAAAGAATTTAAAGGAAGCCGGAGCAAAAGGATGCTTAATTGAGAATTTAGTAGGATCGCGGCAGCAGCGCGAAGCATAGAGGGACTGTTTAGATGAAGCAATCATGTTTTCCATGATGTAGTGACCCGTCTTGAAGAGCAGCTGTCAGCCTTGATGGGAAGGCAATATATTTGCGTGGAAGGTGCGTGCGAGGAGCGTGTAACTAATGCATTTGAATCAGTTTTAGAAGGCCTGTGAAAGAAAAGAGCGAGTGATAAGAAGCACTTTTGTTTGTAGTGAAGTGGAAGGATTGAGTAAAATGTATAATCATTTATACACATTTTGAATGTAATGATGGCATTTTTATCAGAGAAGAAACGTTAACACTGGGGATCAAATGCACTGTCTACAGCCGATAGAAAAGTTGCTGGGCCAACATCCTCATTCACAGAGAAATACTAAACAGGTGCTGGACTTGAAACAGGAGTTGGTTAATGGACGTAGCGACGCAGCTCCATAAGGTTATGGCGATGAAACTCAGCCTATTTCCAAACATCTCCTGCGAGCATACCAAGAACCCATTACTATTGACACTACTCCGAATCCCTTCCCCATTTGCGACCAGCGAGAAAATCACAGTGAAAGGACACAGGGCCAGGAATCTAAATGAAGATTACAAAACGCCCTACCGTCATTGTACCTGAGAAATATTGATCAAGGTATAGGGAGATTATTGTCCATTGATAATTATAGTCAGCTGTTGCAGGCAACTGATCATCAGAGAGCAGTGTAAAGTCTAGGTACGACAAAATAAAGTAAATGGATTGGATTGTGTTTTTATGCGAACATATCAAAAAACCGCAATACACAGCAGCTTTATGAAGCCTCAGAATTACATTCTTAACATTCGACATTTCATAAATACAAAGATAGAGGGGAAAGTGAATAATTAAATAATCTGTTAAGTTACTTTTGGATTGCCCTACTTTGCAAAAATCTATCCGAACATGGTCTTAAGTATATTTACTGGAGTAGCCTGCAATGCTTCATTGGACAGAGAATTCTGTAGATTCACCACTCTCTGGGAAAACATTTCCTCCTTATCTCCGTCCAAAATCTACATTGCCTTTTGTTGAGTCTGTGTCTCCCAGTTCTGGTTTAATATTCCAGTGGAAACAACTTTCCTGCCTCTATCTTATCCATCCCGTTCATCGTTTTATATGTTTCTATGTCCTGTAGCTCCAGGACACAACCTTAAAAATAACTCAGAAAAGGAAGTAAAATAGATTTCAAAGATAGAAGTAGAACTCAATCAGAAGATGCAAGCAAACGAGTCTCCGTTAGGAGCCATCATCCTAAATTCCTCCTTGCGATTATAAGGGAGGTAACGCAATAAACGGATGTACCTTCACTCCATCATTCAGGCGGTAAGAACCATAGTTCCGGAGTGGGGCTGGGGACGTGTGGCAAATGCGTAAGTACAGTGTACAAATCTGTTACCTTAACGGCGGTGATGGGGATTATTAAACCTGATAATATACAACGAAACGTTCATTTAATCTCAATATTACCTTTGGTCAGTGATTGGAGGTGAGAAACGTGTAGGTCGTTGGATCTTTGAACACGACGTGACGTCATCCTGTAGATATGTTGAATAATAATTTGGGGACGATATATAATTTCTAGCGTCCATTTCCTTTCGAATCGAAAGGATTTCTTAAATGTTGTATGATTCTTATTATAGATTATTTGTTAACTGTTCAACACATAAAAGGACTGAGATAGTTTAAAGTGTGAATGCATTGAGAAGGTAAAACATTACACACTTGGGAGTTCAGTTGAAAGAGCAACAGCTGTAATGCTTGCGTGAATGAACGGAGAGTAGTCATGTGATTATTAGCATTCTATTGAAAGGATGTTTGAATATTTTTTTTCTTTAACAAGAGGATCTCACGTCTGCAAATTTCTGTTTCATTGGTCGAAATAAATTTGCGGGAACATGTGAATAGCAGAGACAGTTTCTTTTTTCCGAAATTGTATAACGTCTCAGTGTATGGGGGTCGCAATCACCCACACCTGGTTTTCCTTTGTTCTTTAGAATATTTGATAAGGATTTTCACTCTAGGAATTAACTATTTATTCTATATACGACAGTCACCAGTGACAGTATGGAAGGAGGAAACGTCGAAGCTTCGATATTTGTTTTTCCTTACCTGCGTAATTCGATTGCATTTGTGTGTTTGTTTGCTGTGCTGTTGATTTCAGAGGGAGACACGGACTCCACACTGGCCATGTAAAATCAAGGTTAAATTGATCGAGTTCTGTGTGTATCTATTTCGGGTACTATAAACCCATGTTCAACGGAAAATTGATTTATGACAAATTTGTGTACTTGAATTGGCAATTTGCAATTCGCTTTCCGGGAGACTGGTTCCTTTGGAAAGCATCAAAAGATGCTACTTAATATTTTGAAATTCTCATTTTGAGTTGCAGGGTTCCAGTGGAAAAAAAGTTGTTTTGTTGTTATCGTAACATCTGCCCTGTAGTAAGTAAACGTAATTTCAGTTTAGATAGCGTGCAGTATCTGTGTGATTACAGCAGTGTGCTTTCAAAATCAACCCTAACTCCATAAATTATACAAGTCCTGCTGGATGGTCAAATTAAAGTCTGTCGGTTAGACCACTATGATATCAGAGTCTAGATATAGTTGTAAAGTGTGCTGAAGATTATACATTCCTTGCGGAAAATCACTCCACTCTGTCCTCCAGGCAAAACACACTCCATCCACGGCCTCATTGGTCTTTCTTTGGTTAACCAGTTCTGAATCCATGCATCCAGGGTTTACAAGATCCCAGGCCACTGCCCTTCTGAAAAATGTGCACTATAGGGAACCCATTCTGATGCCTTACAGAATTAATATACCCCATATTGACTCTTCTGCTTCATCTACCTATTTTTCACTTTTTCATGGAATTTATTCTGGTTCATAAGGGTCACAAAACCATGCTGTCTAGCCCCAAGCAGAATACGTTTCTCCTTAAATTCTGTCTCTAACAAGCTTCTCCAATACCTTGCCCACTGCTGACTGAAGTCGCACTGGCCTGTAGTTCTCAAGACGATCCCTATTATATTTCTTTTTTTTTTAAACTTTTTTTATTGTTTTCAAATAGTTACAGAATAAAAGTGCCCTATTATATTTCTTGAACAAAAAAAAAACATTTGCAATTCTCAAATCCTCCCGTACTAATTTTGTGCCCAGTAATGATGCAAATGTCATGTCCAAATGCTCAACAATATCTCCGCTTACTTTCTCTGATTACCTGGATTGCATACCTTCCAGCAGCAAGACATGGTTTATATTCATGTATTCCCTGTTTCCAGCTCGGAATTCTAAGCGTCTGCATGCCTCAGCACACCTGCCTTTTTCACTGCATCCACATTCATCAAGATGTCACTCACCGGTGAATACCGAAGCAACGCATCATAAGGACTTTCACTGCCTCCTTACAGTGCAGACACATGTTTCCTCTTTTATCTCTTATCTCTCACACTCTCTCTCTCTCGTCATCCTCCTCTTTTACACCTACGTTAATGATAGATAGATAGATAGATAGATAGATAGATAGATAGATAGATAGATAGATAGATAGATAGATAGATAGATAGATAGATAGATAGATAGATAGATAGATAGATACTTTATTCATCCCCATGGGGAAATTCAACTTTTTTTCCAAATTCCCATACACTTGTTGTAGCAAAACTAATTACATACAATACTTAACTCAGTAAAAAATATGATATGCATCTAAATCACTATCTCAAAAAGCATTAATAATAGCTTTTAAATTTTTAATTTAATTTAATTTTAATTTAAAGCTTTTAAAGCTTTAATGTGGCTGTCCCATGTCTTCTCATTCCCCTTTTAATTGATCCCGAGGCCATTGTTAAATCCCTACAGGCTATATTGTGACTTTATATAACCCTGCCTGATCATTTCTTCCAAACACTTAAATATATTTTTTCTTCTTCTTAACGAGGTGTTCCATATCTCTTCTCAACCAGGGTTACCTGACCCATTTTACTTTCTAGTATTATCACAAGATGGTCTGTTCACTAGTCCGCTGGCCCGCTACTTGTGCGAGGTCCCCTTCCTCTAGACAATTGAGGGATTCTGTCACATCTAAAGCTTTTAAATAGAGAAATTGCCGATGAGTATCAGAGAAGTTTCAGCTGCCTGTGACAACAGCCGTGTGAAAATGGCACCTGTCGAATATCGATTTCCCGATCTGTCAGTGTTACTGTGTGTTGCTTTCCTTTTGGAGATGCGAGTTCTGCACAGAATACTCTCAAACGAGTGTCTCTTCTCTTCCTACTTCGGAGTTCCACTCACAGTCTATTAACATACAATCCCACCAGTGTCCTCCTTTTCCACAGACGTGATACTATCACGCTGGTCCTGTGTTTTAAAGGCTTTTCCTTCACTCTCGTTGAATCGACTATCAGCATTTTGAAACATCTGTACACGAAAATCCCGGAAGTATTCCTCGCCTTGTGATTCAATTAACTTTATTTCTTACATCCTTCACATATATGAGGAATAAATATCTTTAAGTTACGTCTCCGTCTAAAAGTGCAATGTGCAATCCTAGTAATTTATAATAAGTAGAACAGTCCATATAACATTAAAAAAACACTCAACTCAGCTTGAGTTTATCACTTTGATGGCCTGGCAGATGACGCTGTCCCGAAGTCTATTGATTCCGGCTTTTATACTGTGGTACCGTTTCTCGGATGTCTCTCAAGTCTCTGTGATAGCTTGGAATTTATTAATTTTAGGATGACCAGGCACAAGATTGTTTGAATTTATGACATATTTTGTCAAACCTAATGAATAATTCAAACTGTTTTGTTCTAAAACTCCACTGAATTGCAACTAAAGTGAGCGTTATCTACACAGATGGGCATTTAACGTTAAAAGAAACCTCATTCCATTCCTCAGCTCTTGTCTGAATTTCCTCTGTGTCAGTGTATAGATACAAGTATTGGTGCACACACAGAGAGTTTCGAACATGTACCCAAATTGCTGTAGTATATATACCGGGGAACTCAAATATCTGTCCAGGTAATAGTAATTTTCCGTTTGCCATTGCAGGGAACGAACAGTATAGGGCATCCAAAATAATATGAAATTAGCTGAAATTGCAAACAACAAAATCATCGATTTTCTGCGGTTTTCTACCTCGGTATCTTTCTGTTTATCGCTGCTCTTCCGAAGCCCTCTGCGGACTCTATTTGCGGCAATTATATGTCTTACTGTTAACCCATTGAAGATAACAATTAAGCCAATTGGTAGCAATGGTGTTAAAATGCTCTCTAGCAATTCGAGTCCTTTCCACACCGGTAAAGTAGCGTATTCATCTGTGAGGGCACAACGCCACGGCATATTGTCAATAATGACGTAAGGTTCAACAGCAAAGTAATAAGGGACACTTCTCCCGCAGCTCACTATAACCACCGTCACCATGACCACCGTTGCTGTTCTCTCAGTGCAGTATCGTTCCCCGAGCTTTGGACAACATATTGCGATGAAACGATCGAAGGTAAAACTGACCGTAAACCAAACAGAACAGTCCCTCGTCATTATAAATAATACACCTGTCACTGCGCATACAGGAGTAATGAGCAGGAATCTGGAATAAATGTAGATATTGTTGGTCTGTTCCACTAAAGCGAAAAAAATAACCACCATCATATCCGCTGTTGCCATTCCAATCAGGTAACGGGTGATGCATTTGGAGAGTCCGCATTTTCCCCGAGATAAGATCGCAATCGCCGTTAAATTAACTACAAGAAATTTGAAGAGAAAAATAAAATCAACATAGAATTATCGTTAGCAGCAAATATCAGATTGCCCACCATTTTTCCAATGCTACGAAGGGTGTGATTTTTTTTTCTGAAGTGAAAAGCTGAAATTCAATTTGTGCGGACTCTGTCCGTGCAGTCCGGCTGGACAAAAACGGACAGAATTAGCAGTGGATTGGAGACTTTCCAACAGATTAGAACCGAGCATCTGATTTCCGTGAATCATACACCGGTGAAGTTCGATCGCTCCATAAACAACACCATTTCCATTATTTAAGGTGAAATAGTTGAATGTTTATTTGTACTGAAATCATGAGACTTAATGCATATTTTAACGTTATATGTAAGAACAAACAATATTCGACTGTCCGGTCAGTTGTAGAAGATTCTGATCTGGAAATATGACCAATATCGGTTCAGAAAGCTGAGCAAGGTGAAACATTGGAACTGTGGCAATAACGACACCATCGTCATTGACAAAAGAAATACAAAAGCATCATATAGAAACAATATGGAAGCTGAATAACAAAACTATCAGATGTTTGAACCCTCAGTTCTGGAAACTCATTTCAGACGGAAGTAGCATCTGTGCTCAGTAAAAGTGCAAACAGTGCAGCGGAACAAAATCAAGATGACGACGGCACCATACATAGAGTAACCAGCTCCAGTATCTTACCAGGGATACCGATCGCTACAATTGTAGGATAGAAAATGCCCGCGATGTAGAATATAGCCGGATATCCCATAATCCCTCAGAGGCAGCGTTCAGTTGCACGAAACTTTCCGACTGCTCATATGGACTGGTGACAGGTTTTACAGAGTTATATACAAGTGAGAGCAAATCCCCTGAGGCAATCAGATTGGTTATCACATCAGTCACATTAGGGACAACCGGCTAAACAAACATTTACATTAAAGTGTTTTTATCGCTCTGTCACCGTGCCATGAATTCGTATCCCCAAGTGATGTTATAGTTATTAACTTTTCAACAAAAAGATACTATGAACGGAACCAATGTACTTTCCAAGACATCTGACGTCAGCTGCCGAAATGGGACATTTTCTGATCAGTGTTGTTTCTAACGTAGACAATTATCCTGAACAATCAACATGGACAATCAACTTCAAACAGATTTATTTTTCAGCGGGGCGCATTCGCTTCTGACATTAGTGGCTGGACATCAGCTCAAGGGGTGAAATAGGGTACAGTTTATTGAGGGGGAAGTTAGGATTTTTTTTCTGTCGCTTGTTTCAGTCATTTCGAGTAATCTGAATGACGAAATACACAGTAACAGCTGATGACATGTATCACACTGAAGCACGTTGTACATATGTTCTTCTGAGCGTATAAAAGAGATCGAGGGTAATATTCCAGGGACCTTTGCTAATATAAATTTACGCGGCCATACGAACTCAGATACGGATTTATGGACGGATTGATGAACGTTCTTTTCTCGATTAGCAGAGAGTGGATGGATGATTCTTTGACTCTGACAACTGCAGTTCAGGGTTTGGTGTTAGGCCCATTGTGCTTTTTTTAATCATGCATTTTAATTACACAAATGTCGATGTAGAAAACTGAATCAGTAGAATTGCGGATGATTCCAAAATTGGAGGCGTTGTTCCTGTCAGGAACTCTATCCAAGCTTGTAGCCTGATGTTGTCTTCCTAGGAAATGGGCTGAAAAATGGCAGATGGCATTTAATACAGACACTTATGAGATAGTCAGAGTTTTGAGGAAAGATACAACAGGTTTCGACTCATATGTTGAATATGTGGACTTTAGTGTGCAGTATTTAAAAAGAGACCTGGCTAAACAGATCGATAATTCCAGGAAATCGGTGTCACGGGCAGATCGTCTCGTATTGAGCTCTGATCACGTGGCCGTCCCAAACAGATTACTGTGTGCACGAATTGAAACGTTATGTTGAAACTGTGCAACATGTAGGCGAGTCCGTAGATAGAATATCGTGGGATGTTCTGGCCTCCTACTTAGAGTTTTGAAATATCATTAAGCTTCAAAATGTCCAGCGATAATTTGAAAAGAAGAGTTCGGGAAATGAACAAGGTGAATGCACGCAGATTTTTTCCCATCCGGGGTCTGTATTGTAGACACTATAGAGAGGGTGCGTGGTTACTAGAGAGGGAGTGCAGAGGAGATTTTCAAGGGTGTTGGCTGGAATGGAGATCGTACCTTAGGAGAACAGGGCCTTTTCTCCTTGTAGTGACTGGGAGTACAGTTAGACGAGAAGCTAGACTGGACTGCCAACACAGATGCCTTGTGCAGGAAGGCACAGAGTCGACTGTACTTCCTTAGAAGGTTGGCGTCATTCAATGTCTGCAGTGAGATGCTGAAGATGTTCTACAGGTCAGTTGTTGAGAGCGCCCTCTTCTTTGTGGTGGCGTGCTGGGGAGGAAGCATTAAGAGGAAGGACGCCTCACGTCTTAATAAGCTGGTAAGGAAGGCGGGCTCTGTCGTGGGCAAAGGACTGGAGAGTTTAACATCGGTAGCTGAGCGAAGGGCGCTGAGTAGGCTACGGTCAATTATGGAAAACCCTGAACATCCTCTACATAGCACCATCCAGAGACAGAGAAGCAGTTTCAGCGACAGGTTACTGTCGATGCAATGCTCCTCAGACAGGATGAAGAGGTCAATACTCCCCAATGCCATTAGGCTCTACAATTCAACTGCCAGGACTTAAGAACTTTTTTTTTAAAGCTATTATTAATGCTTTTTGAGTTAGTGATTTAGATGCATATCATATTATTACTGAGTTAAGTATTGTATGTAATGAGTTTTTGCTACAACAAGTGTATGGGACATTGGAAAAAAAAATGTTGAATTTCCCCATGGGGATGAATAAAGTATCTATCTATCTATCTATCTATCTATCTATCTATCTATCTATCAGAGGATGAGAGGTGACCTGAAGAGGTGTATAAGATGAAGAGAGGCAATGATCGCGTGGATAGTCAGAGGCATTCTTTCCCCTTCCCCCAGGTCCGAAATGGCTAACACAAGAGAACATAGCTGTAAATTGTTTCGAAATAGGTACAGAGGGGATACCAGGGGTAGGTTTTTCACACAGAAACTGGTGTGTGCATGGAAAACAGTGCCGGCGAGGTGGTGGAAGCGGATACAATAGGGTCTTGTAAGAGTCTTTTAGACAGGTACATGGAAGCTTAGAAAGATTGAGGGCTATGTACACTGGAAAGTCCAGGGAGTTTCTAGAGTAGGTTACATATTAGGGCACAACATTGTTGACCGAAGTGCCTGTAATGTGCTGTAGGTTTCTATGTTCCATGTTCCATCCTTTGAGGGAATCTACAACTAGAGTTCATCGGCTTGGGGAGTAAGTTGAAATATGCAGCAGTGTATGTGGTAGAAGTTATTCACTCTGAGGGTCGAGCGAGTGTGGAAGGAACTGCAAGCGTAAATGGTAAATGCGGTTTCAATTTTTATCATTTCAGTGAAGGTTGTGTGGGTACGTGGATGAGAGAGGGACGGTGGTTGCAGATAATGGGGAGGGGCGGAGGATCACAGTGGGATGACCTAGATGAACGCAAGTGCCTATTTCTCTGTAGTAATAATCTGTGACTTCATGACTATCTCTGTCCCATTTCCCTATCTAGTGTCCTCTCCATTTCCTCACCAATCTAATGATGTGCAGAACAGAAGGTGTGTTGAAGCTCAACTTTCAATCTCATTTCCTTCTACCTTTGTAGTACAAACTACTCTGTGCCTATTGCAGGATTTGTACCGATGAGCGGCGCTCGGTTTAATGGAAAAACGAAGTCTCATCATTTTACATCCAGGTTGGAACCTGTACCACTGTGCAGCCTTCGGTTGACTGGAGAGAGTCTCACATCTGCATCCATCGTGGAGCTGGTGTCATTGCGTGATGTGCGGAATTGTTATCATCACTGTGGGCTGACTCACCACTCTATATGCATTGTGGAACTCGTACTGATGCGTGGCCTTCGGCTTCTTTGAAGATATCTCAGCCCTTATAACACGTTTATCCCTCTCACACTTTGAATACGATTTGTGAGGCTGACTGCACTAGTCTCACCGTGTGATTCGCATTTTCTTTTAAATTGCTTTCCATCGGTAGCTCGGAAACAGTTGTCATTTGTTGCGACAGCAATTAATTTCATCTCTACTCCGCCATTACTCAACTGTACCATTAATCAATACACCCTGTTCATTGATCAATATATCAACACTCTTACAAGTTTTGTTGATTTCGCCGATATTTGTGTTGTTACCGAGGCATCATTTATCGCCTGTCTCCAATTGCTCCTTCGATGGCAATTATTAACTTCCCTTTTATAGGATTGCAGCCTTTCCAGTGGCGAATGGGAAGAGTTGGGGAGTAACAGTGACGTGCGGAGATATATTTCCCGGCAAAGCAGGTTTCTGATTCACACGGGGACTCTGAGATAGCAAATCCCCTGTGGTCATTGTCCAGACGCTGGAGGTGCTGCCTGGACAAGCACTGAACACAATACACACTGCAGAATGAAATGTGATGAAGAGCTGTCAGTTGCTGGATTGAATCAACATTCCTATTGACTTGCTGAAGATGTAAGTGTGGAATATTCCATCATATTCTTGTTCCCTGTCATCTGTGGACAAAAGGTAGGATATTTTAGGAGGCGTCTCATTGAGCAAGTCTTCGATGTGAATCTGTGCATCCTGTTGCAAGGCAGTATGAACCTTATTCTGACAATCTACCTGGAATTTACTCGGTTCCATTCTTATAGTCTGGACGGAGATCGGAACAGAGTCTGGACTTTGATAGGAACACCGGAGCACGTTTACACGTTCATTCGCTAATGTAGAAAGCATGGATTTTAGAGGGGGAATGTGAAGCGATAGTATCCCACAATGCGTAGCGGAATTTATATTGGGTCTCACCAATGTGGAATGAGGGAGGACGTGTAGATGCAGGTAGGGCAACTGTAGCGCTTGAAGTGATTAATGCCAGGAAGGAGATTAGTCGGGAGAGATTATGGACAAGAGAGTGCTGTGATTCCTGCAGTAACCGCAGAAGGGTCAGAGGCCCGTGTAGGGAATGGTATCTTCGTAAGGTTCCGTTGAAGACCATGGGAGTTACGAAGGAGGAATGCCGGAGATGTGTTAGGTATCAACATGAACATTTTTTTTCTATCTCTCACTCCAGCTCTAGGAGGAATATAGAAACCATAGAAAGCGAGCAACGGAAATCAGAGTTTTTTTTTTCTCAGGACTGAAATGGTTAACACGAGAGGGCACAGTTTTAAGGTGCTTGGAATTAGGTACTCAGGAGATGTCAGTGGTAAGCTTTTTTTTTTCACAGAGAGTGGTGAGTGCGTGGAATGGTCTGCTGGCGACGGTGGTGAAGGTCGATACGATAGGATCTTTTCAGAGACTCCTGGACAGGTACAGGAGCTTAGAAAAATAGAGTTATATGTAACCCCAGGTAATTTCCAAGGTAAAGACATGTTTCACAGAGCTTTGTGGGGCCAAGGGCCGGTATTGTGCTGTAGGTTTTCTATGTTTCTGTGACGCTGGAGGAAGGTAAGTGTAAATTCTCCAGAGAGTGAGACATAGCTGTTCGGAAATATTCACCCGTCTCAGTGTGATAATATCGTTCAGTCAATCAAAGGTCAATCAAATGGTTGCAAAATCAAACAATGAAAGTTTCAAAATAATGATTATTACTATCTGAATTAAATGGAAATGCAGGAAACAGAACTAAATTTCAAGCATGTGAGGATGATTGATCAGAATCTAGAATTGGAGTTATCTGAGGACACAGGTCTATTTGCTTGCTGGGAAGTGTTGTTTTGCCTACTGCTACAAATTACCAGGTGGTGTCTCTCCTTTGAATACAACTATTGTCATTGTGATCCTGAAAATGCTTTTGTACTGGTCAAATAAATATTGCAAACATTTATTATGCTAAATATCATCAACTGCAACCAGCATTGCATTTCTAACGGCTCAGTGTATCGTGGGTGTTCCGTCATCAGGAAAGCATATACAATGGCTCTCTGTTAATGAAAGGGAGTCGTTGTTGTCGTTTTTTTTAAGCAGGTAAAATATGTTATATGTATATGTGTTCCTGAAGGTCGAAGGACAGTAATTGTATTCACCGGAGAAACTTCATCTGGAATCTTGTCGCAGAATTGGCAGAATAACACTTTCTAGCAAGTAAATAGACCAGTGTCTCTAGCTAACTCCATTTGAAGATCTTGATCAACATCCATCACACGTTTGAAGTTTGGGGCAGTTTCCTGCATTCTCCTTTAATTCAGATGGTAATCATCATTATTTTGCAGGTTTCATTGTCCGTTTTTGCATAATATATATTTACTTTATATTACCCACTTAAAGAAACTCCTTGTCATTAGCAGAGAGCCATTGTGCACTAAATACATATTTAGTGCATGATATACATGCTATGAAAGTTACTAATTATTAATATTTCTCAAATTAGCAGCTTAAGTTTTGCAACAAAATAAAATCTCCAAGACCCTTCATTTTAAAATGTATTAAGCATTTACATATTTGCACCTCTGGTGGCGGGCCTGTTGTACTCTGCCCAGAGGCAGCTCGTCCACTTTCGGCACCTCCTAAAATCCAGCTCCTACCGGTGGCTCCGAGTAACTGTTTGCGTCTGAAAGCGGCAACCGCCAGTACGGAGCTTCGACAGGGGGGCTAAACCTGGTGAAAGTAGTCTGGAAACTTGAACCCTCCTGAGTTAGGGATTTGCTTAGCAGAGCCTTTGAAGCCAGTTCCCGGACTCGGCGGGTGAGATCAATTACAAGATGCATCAACCAAGAAGGTGGTGCAGAAAGCTTCATGGAGAGCGAATGGCAAAAAAGGTACCGCTGCAGCCGAGACATTCTCCAAACTTGCCGTTCCTTCCTGCCATTGGACCAAAACTTAAGTTTCAAGTTTTAAGAACAAAGGATATGTACATGGATGGGAGAGGTCTGGAGGGTTATCGACTGGGTGCTTGTCAATGGGAGTAGCGGAATAAAGTTTCGGCACAGACTAGAAGGGTCGAATGGCCTGCCTCTGTGCTGTAGTGTTCTACTTTTGAGGCCGAGTGAGTGGAACTGCCCCAAACCAACAGCTTTTTGGCTATGAAATTCTTCCATCACAAGTTACGCCATCAGCAGAAAGACAGACGAACAACACTGACTAACAAACAAACAAAAACCAAACAAACAAACAAATAAATAAATAAATAAGCGTTAGAAATTTAAAATTTTAAAAAAATAGACAAAACCGCTAGGACATAACCCATTGATATTCTTTCAGAAATTTTCTTTGCACGTTTTTCACAATCATTTCAACTATACATCTGTTTTCCAGTTATAATTCTGCATATACAATAGAAATTCTCACCACGACTCTTTCAAAGAAACTGATTTTCAGTTTATCGCCAATGGGCGTATATAAATTGATAGATCGGTTCGTAAATATATAGGCAGTTCGATTGAGAAGGATTACATTAACAAGACAGATAATTTGATTTTTCTGGGCTCTGAGGAGAAACTGAGGTTATTTCCCTCCTTCCAAGGGAAACAGCACTACAATGAACAGGACTACAGGAACATCACTTCCGATCCGGTGTAACCAGTGCATTCTAAAGTGCCACCGAACAAATGTCACTTCTTTTCTAGATCCCTCAATTCTGCAATGTTATTATCACATCACATTCATTCCGATGATATCTCACACAGAGAATATCACTGCTTATTCAGAACCATCTTCATGTATTCTGCTGAATTCCTTGCCTGTCCAATCTCATAATGGTCAGCAAAAACAGTGCGCGTTACCACAAAATCATATCAGCATCTGTGGTGAACTAGATATACCTGTCTGACTGCTCCTGTGGCTCCTCCCAAGACCCTGCTGACTGCCCCTGTGGCTCCTCCCACAGACCCCTGTATAAAGGCGACTGTGGCCTGCTGCTCTCCCTCATTTTCCCCAGGATGTAGTGTTGTTCTTCAGTCAATAAAAGCCGATATCTCACTTCCTAAGTCTCGGCGTGAGTTATTGATGGTGCATCAATTTTATTGACTGAAAGTTACAACATGGAAACCGCTTTACGCCCAGAACGCCTAGACTTGGACCCCCAAGACCCTGGAGCAGCTCTTGCCTTTGAACACTGGCTGGTGTGCTTCCAATCGTACTTAGAGGAGGTTCGTGCCACCGACTCGGCTGTTCGGCACAAACTTCTCTTCTCGAGGGTCGCCCCAAAAGTTTATTCGTTCATCAGGGACATATCCACCTACGAGGAGGCGCTTGCCGCCCTCCGAAGACAGTACCTGCGGCCAGTAAATCCAGTTTATGCACGGCACCGCTTGGCAACACGAAAACAGCGGCCTACGGAGTCGACTGCTGAATTTCTCCGCGAACTACAGGCACTCGCGCGGACGTGTGATTGCCAAGCGCTCACAGCAGAACAGCATAAGGAACTCTTGGTCCGAGACGCTTTTGTGACTGGGGTTCGGTCAGTGTGTATCCGCCAGCGGCTGCTGGAAAAAGCTGATCTTACCTTACGTTCCGCGATAGAGACGGCCGATTCGATAGAGGCTGCGCAGCTGTACGCCGAAGAAGTCCAGCCGAGCGATTCCCCGGTTCCGAGCGAATTCGCCAACGCCGCTGCCAGTCGCGGTATCTCAAACCCCACGAATTCGCCAGGTATGAAACTCTGTTACTTTTGTGGGCTTCTGAAACATGCCAGGAACAGCTGTCCGGCGCGCGAAGCGACTTGTTCCAGCTGTGGGAAGAAGGGCCATTTCGCCAAGGTCTGTAAATCTAAACCGTGCCCGGGGTCGAGCAGCGCTGCATCTGAGACCTGGGGGCCGCCATTTTGCATGACCGGATGTGGACAACCATCTTTGCCGGCGTCACCAGGCCCCGCCCCCGCCTCGCCATCTTGCATGCCCGGATGTGAGCGGCCAACTTTGCCGGCGTCACCAGGCCCCGCCCCCGACACGCCCCGTTCAACGCTGGCTTCCGTGACCCTCGATCAAAGCGCTCCGCACCAGCTCGCAAGGTCGATGATGGACATCCTGGTGGCGGGGCACAGGACTAGCTGCCTGTTTGACACGGGCAGCACTGAGAGTTTTATTGACCCGGCCACAGTGAAACGCTGCGGACTCGTGACACGGCCGGTCCGTCAGAAGATCACCTTGGCTTCAGGGTCGCATTCCACAGACATCCGGGTGGGTTGTGTAGCGACATTGGTGGTGCAGGGCACAGAATATCGGAACTTTGCGTTCCTGGTCATGCCTCGGCTGTGCGCGCCTGTGCTATTGGGGCTGGACTTCCAGAGCCATCTCGAAAGTGTGACTATGGCATATGACGGGCCCCACCCACCACTCACTGTCAGGAATCCTCAGTTTGGTGGGACTTCGCCATATACTCCGTTACCACACGCACATACACCCCGAACTCCACATCCCGCCCAGCACCATGCCGATAGCTGTGCTGCTGACACTATTTGCAACCTCTCCACCCTCAAGATCCCTCCCCCATCGCTGTTCACCAACCTGACCCCCGACTGTAAACCTGTGGCAACTAAAAGTAGGAGGTACAGTGCGGGGGACAGGGCCTTTATTCATTCAGAGGTGCAGCGGCTGCTCAGGGAGGGGATCATTGAGCCAAGCACAAGCCCATGGCGGTCCCAGGTGGTCGTTGTTCGGACTGGGCAGAAAAATAGGATGGTTGTGGACTACAGCCAGACCATCAATAGATTCACGCAGCTTGACGCGTACCCCCTACCCCGCATCGCGGATATGGTCAACCAGATAGCTCAGTACAAGGTGTACTCGACAATTGATCTGAAATCCGCTTATCACCAGCTCCCCATCCGCCCAGAGGACCGCCCCTACACCGCCTTCGAGGCGGGTGGCAGGCTCTATCACTTTCTGCGCGTCCCATTTGGTGTCACAAATGGGGTCTCAGTCTTCCAGAGGGAGATGGACCGGATGGTGGACCAGTACAAACTGACGGCCACATTTCCCTATCTAGATAACATCACCATCTGTGGTCGCGACTGGTCGGACCATGACGCCAACCTCCAACGTTTTTTCCAGGTGGCCAATGCTTTGAACCTCACTTATAACAAGGACAAGTGTGTGTTCAGAACCACACGACTCGCTATCCTTGGGTATGTCGTGGAGAACGGGGTCATTGGCCCTGACCCTGACCGTATGCGCCCCCTGTTAGAACTCCCTCTTCCCACTACTCTCAAGGCCCTCCGGCGGTGCCTGGGTTTTTTTTTTCCTATTACGCCCAATGGGTTCCCCATTACGCAGACAAGGCCCGCCCCCTGGTCAAGTCTACCACCTTTCCCCTCTCTGCCGAGGCCCGCGCGGCCTTCAGCTGCATTAAAGGGGACATTCCCAAAGCAACGATGCATGCGGTAGACGAGACCATTCCCTTCCAAGTAGAGAGTGACGCCTCTGCTACCCTCAATCAGCAGGCCAGTGGCGTTTTTTTCACGTACCCTTCAAGGCTCTGAACTTCGGCACTCCACGGTGGAGAAGGAAGCCCAAGCCATAGTGGAAGCTATTCGGCACTGGAGGCACTATCTCGCCGGCAGAAGTTTCACCTTGCTGACCGACCAGCGCTCGGTTGCGTTCATGTTCAGCAGCCAACAGCGGGGCAAAATCAAAAACGATAAAATTTTGCGATGGAGAATAGAACTCTCCACCTATACTTATGATATCCTGTACCGGCCTGGCAGGCTCAATGAACCGTCTGATGCCCTATCCCGGGGACAGTGTGCTAGTGCCCAGCTCGACCAGCTGTATGCCCTTCATGCCCAACTTTGCCACCCGGGGGTCACCCGGTTTTATCACTTCATTAAAGCCCGGAACCTGCCGTACTCCCTGGAGGACATCAGGACGATGACCAGGGACTGCCAGATCTGCGCTGAGTGCAAACCGCACTTCTACCGTCCTGACACTGCGCAGCTTGTCAAGGCCACCCGCCCTTTTGAGCGACTGAGTATTGACTTTAAGGGACCCCTTCCCTCCACCGACCGCAATGTCTACTTTCTCAGTATTATTGACGAGTACTCGCGATTCCCCTTTGCCGTTCCCTGCCCCGACACTACTACCACGTCGGTCATAAAAGTCCTGCGCCAGCTCTTCACACTGTTCGGATATCCCTGCTATGTCCACAGTGATAGAGGGACCTCCTTTATGAGTGACGAGTTGCGCCGGTTCCTGCTTGCTAGGGGCATAGCTACTAGTCGCACCACGAGGTATAATCCCCGGGGGAATGGCCAGGTGGAGAGGGAGAATGCCACGGTGTGGAAGGCCATACTTTTAGCCCTTAAGTCACAAGGGTTGCCGGTCTCCCGATGGCAGGAGGTCCTCCCTGAGGCACTCCACTCTATCCGCTCCCTGTTGTGTACGTCCACTAATGCCACCCCTCACGAACGCTTATTCTCTTTTCCCAGGAAGTCTGTCACTGGGACCACCCTGCCAGTTTGGCTGACGTCCCCGGGCCAGTGCTGCTGCGTAAACATGCGAGGAGTAATAAGTACTCACCACTGGTCGAGAAGGTTCACCTCCTGCATGCTAATCCCCAGTATGCCTACGTGGTCTTGCCTGATGGGCGGGAGGACACGGTCTCTGTCCGCGACCTGGCGCCCGCCAGTGCAGCAGACCACTACCCCGAGCACTCCACGGTAACTATGCACCCTGTACCCGAGGTGACTCCGCGCGCACCGTGCCCCACACAGACTCCGTATGCGTCTGTTCCAGGGACCTCGCTCACACGCGAGGGATCCCTGACACCTCCTGTTGGGACAGAATTAACCCACTCTCCGCCTCCGGAGCACACACCACCTCCGGCACCTGTGCCGTCATCACCTCCGGCTTCTGTGCAATTGCAGCCGGAGCTACGTAGATCGCAGCGAACGATTCGACCACCTGATCGACTTAACCTGTAAATATGCTTGGGAATTTTTTTAAACAAAGGGGGGGTGAATGTGGTGAACTAGATATACCTGTCTGACTGCTCCTGTGGTTCCTCCCAAGACCCTGCTGACTGCCCCTGTGGCTCCTCCCACAGACCCCTGTATAAAGGCGACTGTGGCCTGCTGCTCTCCCTCATTTTCCCCAGGATGTAGTGTTGTTCTTCAGTCAATAAAAGCCGATATCTCACTTCCTAAGTCTCGGCGTGAGTTATTGATGGTGCATCAGCATCCCTCTTTGTAAAAATGCTCTTCAGCACAATCAGACTATTGGTGGCGATTTCCTGCATCAGATATCGCACTGTCGCTGAATATCAGAGCATATTATTTATATATTTATTCTTCAATGTCCACTCTCTTGCAGCAAATAAAATGCTAATAACACACACATTACTAACTGCAGAATCAATGTCTAAAATATGTAATCGTTAATGGCATTTATAGTACCCTGAACAACAGGAGATGACTATGCGATGTGAATAGAATTTCTGTGCAACTTGTCTTTCAAAGGAGAGAGTTGTACCATCAATGTACCAAGGAGTGACCGAAACATCAGTGAACATAAAGACATTTAACCTTTGCTTTTGTACTCATTTTCGTACTGATATCAGGTGTGACCCAGTGGAGAAGGGAAAATATTCACTCGTTTTCTCTATCATCATATTAGCCCATGTTTATTGGGCAAGGAATAAACGTTTAAGCTTTCTGTTGTTTCAAGAAGATGGTTTAGAATAAAACAAGAGGGAATTATTGTGCAGCAATAGTCAGATTAATTACAGTCAGGTGAGATGTAGTTAACTCGTTACAGATCGGCACTTGCAGAGCTGCAATATACGGTCAATTGCACATTTGTGTACAATAAAATTGAGAGAGTTTTAAGGATTTTGAAATACTTTGCAAACTAAAACGCAACCTCATAAATATGCACAAACTGAAGAAGGTGAGAGGTGAAAACAGGTGGAGGAGATATCCTTCTTCTTCAGCTCTTTCTCTTTTCCTCCTGTCATTTCCCAGCTTCGCACACATCCTTTCATTTCTAAGATTAAGCGCAATATGGTAGATTTACACTGATGTCCTGATGTACACTGATGTCACAATTATTTAAATCGGTTCAAACTCAAATCTGGCCTCGTATGTGGGTGAGTGGAACCAGAATCGGGAGCTCCATAAAGTTGTGTCACTTGTATTCAGTGGCAAGAGGTAATGGACCCGATCTGGGAATTGAAAAGTGAATCATTTACTGAGTAATGGTGTGTAGAACTTTATATTGTACAACCGAACTTGAATGCGGTTTCATGTCATGATGAATATATTAACTGGTGATTTTCCAGAACCATTCCTACACACACACTGACAATGGCATTGCTGACCATGATGATGATGACGACATTAGTAATCCAGGCCCATCACTGACCAGACTAATAATACTGTTGTCTCTGTAGACTGACCAGTGAGGATCATTTAATAATGGTCATTGATTTAAGGTGAGGAGAAAGAATTACTAGGAAGTGGAGGGACCACTTTTGACCAATAAAGTGAGTAAGTGTGTGGGACGAGCTGCCTGAGGATGTGTTTCAGGAACACACTTTCAGAACATTCAAAATGTAATTGTACAACCCATAGATAGGAATGCTTTAACGGGATAAAGTCAAAAAGGGAGCAAATGAGTATAGCTTAGATGGTATGAACCGCTTAGGCCGCCGTTCCTACATCCGTTCACTAAGACTATTTACTTTAAGAACTGGAACATTAAATGCTTCAGAGAATCTGTGCATGAGTTGTGCTTCGTTTCCGATTTCAGTCACTTGTGGCAGTTGGATTTCTGTGGTCTTTCATCAAGGGCAAATTACGAAAAATCCCAACGATTAGAAATGAGGTAACTTTGCTTGGTAATATGTACAAGGTCAGTTCGAAGAACGGCAATGATGCATCTGGATAAATCGTGTCCTCTCATCCTACTTCTCTGCATTTAATGGAGTAGCATCAGGTGCCATACTCCGGAACTATTTTTTACCACTGTAGTGTGGGATCATGTAAGAGTTTCGTTGCAAAGAATATATTTTAAAATCAATTTAGCCTCCCTTTCTGATTCGACAACGGTATGTAATTACAATAAAATAACGCACAATGGAAGTGCTGACGTCCGTAAACACTGGCCTGGTTCCAGTATAAGTTTCTTAAGAAACGAATCTCTTTCCCATCTGTGTCAGGATCTTGAAGCATTTCCAGGAGATCTTGATGTCTGACAGTGTCAAAAGCTGTTGTATAGTCGATGAAACATCGGTAGATTTCTTTTTGTACCTGGCTGGCTCGTTCGTACAGATCATTCGTAGCATGAAAATTGCATTTCTGATTCCAGTGTTTTCCACAAAGCCGCATTGTTCCATGCTGATATCATGTTTTACATAACGTTTTGCTGTCATCATGATTACTCTGAGAATAGTTTTTGCCATGTGGCTCATCAGTCTTATTGTACGCTGTATTTCACAGACTGTTGCTCCCTCTTTCTGTGGAAGTGTGATGAACATTGATTTAAATAAATCATCAGGTATCTCCCCATGATCATAGATTGCATTTTCCATTTCTGTTATTTTCCCTATTCCAAATTTTTCTGAGGCCAGTATTTTTTCAGCAGCGATGTTGTCTGGACCAGTTGCTCTGTTATATTTATGGCTTTTTAAATTTTTGATTTTAGAATGTTAGTTCCTTCAAGATTCTTCTTTATGTTCAGGTTTTTTTCTTCTCTTTCGTCTTCAAGAAGTTATTTTATATATCCTGTCCATCTGCTTAGGAATTCGTCTTTGCTCATAATTAACTTGCCGTCTTTTGCCTCGATGCATCCAATTGCTGAGCAAGGTAACCTCCACGTTAGTTCTTCAATCTTACTGTACATCATCCTTGTTCCAGAGTTATGGGTTTGCAGCATTTTTATCTCTGAGCATTACTCATTTAGCCATTTCTCTTCAGCTTTTCTGCTTTTTTTCTTTTTTTACTATCTTATCAAGTTGTTTGTATCCTTCGCTGTCACTGGGTTTGATAGTCTGTTTTTGTGCATCGATTGTATTATATTTTCTGTTATCTTCTTACCTTTCCGCTCTTTTCGTGGGATGGTTTGTTTTGCAGCTTTAACCATGGAATCCTTCAGTATGTCCCAGGAAGGTATGCTTCCTTCATCCTGCAGTAATTGAAAACCAGTTTTCACCTTGATTGTGTATTTTGATTTCAGATAAGGGGTGTTTTGTAGTTGTTGATAATTCATTAGCTCTGATATTTTTGGTTTCTTTAATTTTCTCATCTTTATTTTCACTTTGCAAATGACTGGTATGTGGTCGCTCCCACAGAATCGGTTATGGATTGTTATGTGATGATTCGATTTTTGTTTTTCCCATCTGGGCTTCTCCATGCCCATTTCCTTCTTAGATGTTGTTTAAACCAAGTGTTGGTGGTTATCTGATTGTTTGTTTTACACCAAGATATAAGCTTTTCTCCTCTTTCGTTTCGTTCTCCCAATCTCTGGTCTCCAACAATATGGTCTTCTCTGCCCTGAACAACTTTTGCATTGACGTCGCCCATGGCTATGATGACTTCTTGCAATTTGCATTGTTCTAGTGATATGTCTCGGGAGTAGTTGAAAGCTTCAATTTCTTCCTCTGACCTTACAGTTGTGGGTGCAGATGCTTGAATGATAGAGATGTTGTTTATTTATCCTTTTACTTTGACTAGCATCATTCTGTGACGAAGTGAAAATCAGAAGACACTGAATGAAAAAATGGGACAGATATAGTCATGGAGTCATAGATTATTACTACAGAACAGTAGGCTCTTTCGCTCATCTGGATCATCCCTCTGTGATTGTTCGCCTCGTCCCATTTATCTGCACCCTCGGTCCGTTTCTCATGCACTTAACTAGACAGTCTTCCCCATAATGATACAATTGAATCCGCATCTACCACTGACGCTGGAAGATCCTTCCACATTCCTCGAACTTCTTAGCGAGTCAGCTTTAACACACACTCCTGTTGAATATTTCAGCTTTCAGCCCGCACCTATGAAGTAGTTTAAGGTTCACTCAGAGGATGTGGAAGATCTGCGAGCATTCACCCTGTCCGTAACTCTCATAAATGTGTTATTCTGTAAGATCTCCATTCACTGTCCTGCCGTCAAGGGAATAAATTCCAATTCAACAGTTCCTTCTAACTCTTGTTCTCAGTTCCCAAACTCCTGCTTTCAAATTATCTCTGTACACTTTGAAGCTTATTGACATTGTAAAACGGTAGGTAGTTTGCCGGTGCAGACCACGACAGTCTGTCTACGGCGTGTTGTACAACTTCAACCTAACGTCGCAATTCCTGTGCTCAGTGAACTGACTGTGAAGGTCAATGAGATTTGAGCTCAATACAAGCCGATCTGCCCGTGACGCTGCTTCCCTGAAATTACCGATCTGTATTCCCAGGTCTCCTTCTGCAAACTAAATTCCACCTATTCAATGCGCTTCTTAACCTGTTGTATCATATTGTAAATATGTTGCCTTCTACTTAAGGTGAACATCTTCACTTCAAGACGAATAAGCACATCATGCTTCTTCTAAACAATCCCGCTCTGCTTTAGTTTGCTGGCGACATTAACCAGCCCTTTGCTCTGGCTTTGTTTAAATTCCACACGTCACACCTTCCCGTGATTAAACACCCAAATCTTTATCACAGTGTTATCATTTTCCTTCATGCCTACACGACCAGCGTACTTTCCACATGAGGACAATTCTTCGTTAGCTACGTTTCCATCAAGCTGTTGAAAAAGTATTGGAGAATAAAGTTGCATCATTTGCTGTGTCGCCAGAACTCTGTGGACAGGCTTGTGTTTGATATATGCTGTGTATCCAATTTATTGGCCAGAATGTAATCTCTGTATTGTCTCTGTACTATTGAACGCATCAGTGCCTTAAGAATGTAGCTAACCGTGAAAGTAAGTATGTGGAGATAACGGTGTTAGACAGGATCGTAGAGTGATCCAGTCAAAGCCGGGAAGGGGAACACGTGTTCCAAGGAGTAGACTGGAACAAGTATAAGCTACTGAACAAAAATATTAGTGGTGAATCGAGAGGCTAATGTGCTGATGATAAGAGGGTATACTAATGTAACTGAGATAAGAAATTACTGTAAAGAATACTGTGTACCAGGCTCGGCGGGCAATTAGTGACACGCTCATTAATTGTCTCAGCTTTTGTTTGCAAATAAAGGCTTAAACCTCTCGAAGAATCTTCTGCGTCTCCTGGTTATTTCAAGAAACCACGACAAAAGCAATTTCTGTGTGTGATGCGATAGTTATGGCTGATCTCAAATTCTCAAATCTCGTACTAAGGGGGATAAGCAGAGAGGAATGGATCAGAGGAAAATGAGTTCATTCAGAGATTGATTAATTGTTTTTGACCACAAGAGTATGTTAATGAGTAAGAGTACCACAGTGTTTGTTAATGCACCAACGAGAGGAAAGTCCTGTCTAGATTTGAAATTCTATATCAATTAGGATAGTATTTTGAGTACGGAGATGTTGATCCTTTAAGAACAAGTAATCATCACATTATCAATCTCGAAGTTTTTAGGGTCAGTATATCAATAAAAAACAGTACCACTAAATTGAATTTCAGAGAGGCAAAACTTACACAAATACGGCTAAGACATTTAAATGAGGGAGAGAGAGCGTTATACGAGACATTCGGCGACCCCAACGATCAGGAGCAGTGACTGGCACCTTTGACCACTGCGTCTCACGGCGAACGGGGTTCACCTCAGCCGTTTGAATACAGTTCCTCCTTCCCTACGCTGCAGTCAGCTCAGCTGCTGCTCTAGACGGAAAACGTAGGCCAAAAATTTCTCCTGAAACTTGTTCCAAAACACCGTCATTAGCTGCATTGGGTTTCCTGTCGCGCCAAAGTTATTTTCTAGCGCTTCCATGTAGCCTGCAGAGGCAGAAAATGGGTTCTGTGTCTTTACGGATCTCACTACGTCAGGCGATGGCCCCCTCAAACTTACAATCAATCGCTGTCTTTTTACGTCATCAGAGCACTGCCCCTCATCTGAAATCGGAGATGTCTGCTCCGCCCAAATCTTATACTCCTCTTTCAATTTAGAGGTGGGGTTCATTCCTGAGAACAATGTCATCTCATGTTGCTAGGACTCTCTGCCTGTGCACGGAGAAATTTAGATGCCAAAGGTAATGGCTGATACTAACTCAGAATTTTCACTCTTTCCAAGGGACTCATTAGACATTTAAAACTCGACTCCTCCTGCCCCGCTTGCCTACACTCTCCACCCGGAAGGTATGGACAGCCCACGGCCAACACAACCCCGCCCCTATCCCTCTGTATTCCCACTATTACCAAGCAGATCCACAAGCATTGAGTAAGCGGCAGTCTGAAAGAGAACAAAGTCTTTGTCCGCCATTTTATCAAACCGCTCCTCAATCGTATCTGCTGCTACTGCTTTAACGTACTGAATGTTTGAAATTAAAAAAAAATGGCAAAACGAATGTGTACCCCACTCAGTGTACGCCCATTCGTTATCGGTAAACCCGTGGATGTGCAGCAGCGCTCAACACATGCACAGCCATAATCACTTTACTGTACAATAGCTTCACACAGAATGAAACACACAACCCACTGCATCAATGCTCAGGGCAATCACACAGCATCGAACGAAATCGAATGTCGGACGACACCCACATAATAAACCCCCATGGTTTCCCTGGCTGGGGGAGTCAAGGGAAAGCAATCTCCGGTCCACCAAACAGCTCAGACAGCTCTCCCACCCCAAATCCCGGTTAGTGAGGATCCTCTGGAATTTGCTAGGCCGTTATATCTGAGTGCCAGGAAATATCAGACAGCACACAGCATAGGGATAAATGAATTCTATTTATAAATCTTAATATATCTAAAGACTGTGTAAACAGTAACTGAAAGAAAAAGGCCCTTTCTAATTAAATAGTCAAATGTGCACACGTTTTAGCTCATCCTGATGTCTCTGTCACTCAGGCGCTGGGCCCTCGGTCTGCGTGGCAATTGACGTCACATTCCAAACACCGTTCGCAATCTACCTCGAACAAACGGGCCTCCGAGTGGATCTCATGATACGACCGGCTGTGCTCAGGGTCTTCTCTCTTCATCTCCCGCCTAACCAAAAAAGCAACATAAGACCTACCTTAATGCCCATCAGGAAGACAACCTCCCCCTCACTGGATGACACACATTACACATCATCCCCTACCGTCAACGATATCCTAACAGGCTGAACGCAGAACAGACCGCTCTTACAGAGCAGAATCCCCAATCCGTGTGCGCCAGGTTTTCGCCGAGAATTCGGGGTTCACAAAACTATATCTGTGATTTCGTGTTTCAGAAAATCATGAGCATAGCAGGATAAGAAGCAGGTGGGGTCTGTTAGTCTAGTCATACTAATCAGAAATAATTTTTAGTAATCAAAAACGGATGCTGTGCGTCAGAGGACCGCTTAACAAGCAAGGCGACAGGGCTAACGGTTTGGATTCTATTAATTAATGCGAGGTTCCATCGGTCATCAAGTCTACAGGGCTGGCAATATAGTTTCTTCTAATTAATGGGGAACCGATTTCGCATTTTGTGTAAGTCATAGAAGCATCCTGACCCTTGTCGATAAGATCTGTGTAGGAACACCTGCACAGATCTAAGCCATGGACACTGCTGAACTACTTGTATTTTCGGTTATAAAAGAACATGCTCAAACTTGCTTTAGCAAAGTCTACCGGTGTTCTCATTATAAGGCAATTAAACCGCATAACGGGATCTGTTTCTCAGCCCAGTTGGCGATAGTAAATTTTCTAACAGTCTGCCAAAGAACGTCGGATCCCTATTGTTACAGGATACAAGCGAACCCCGACCGAAAACTTCGGATACAGGAAGAGGACTCGTGGGACTTCCTTGAAAGTCACTGATCATGATCGGAATAGGGGGAAGAGAGTTGTCCCTGAGCGGTCGCTCTCCAGAAACCGACTTTCGGTAAAGAATAAAATAAAAGACTGGGAAGAAACACAGGACTGAACATAGACATATAAAGAGTGGTAGGAAGTTAATTAGGGTTAGGGGTACAGCTAAATCCTGAAGTAAAAGTACGGGCACTCAAAGCCTCAAAGCTCAGTACGCAAACTGCAGAGGGACCCCGGAGGTGGATCATCCAGCTGGGCTTGTCCTGCTGAACTATTAACCAAGATGCTGATTAATAAGATTACGCGAAGAAATGTCGATAATTATAACTGGACGAACCAACTCCCAGGTGACCCATCGATTCCTCCAGTTTCATGCGCAGACAAGGTTTGCTTGGAAACGGGGAAATGCAGTTACTCTATAATGTTCTCCGCTGATCTGCATGGATAGAGCTGTGGTATTTAGCTATATGGAAGGTCCTTAGATCTAAAGGAAACTCGGTACTGGAAGCACGAAGCCCAAGTGGGAAATGGGTTTCCTATCTGTGAATTTATGACGTGGGGTTTTGATAGATGGGAAGAGGTAGCACGACAGCCTCCTACGCCAAAGTATAACCGAAGATAAAGGAAAACCCGGCCTCTCAGAAGATGGAGGCGCGTTCATCGGGATCCTCAGCTCCGACATCATAGGAGACTAGACGGTACCCTCGTATCGCCCCACCCCCATCTCCTTATCCCAGCTCCTTGATGTCTTGGAAAAAAATCAAGATTGGTGTAGCTGTCTTTCAGCATCGGGATAGCTGGCGGCGTGGGCCGAAACATCTGCGACAAGTGGGAGGGGGTCAAAAAAGTGCGGGCGTCAGTACCACATGACCCAGGGGCAGGCCGTTGGAACCTAGATTATTCAACGGAATGTGAACTAAGACAAAGGATGGCAAGGGGCGGTCTGTCCCCACTGTTAGCATTCCCGGATTATGATGGGAGAAGTGGCTTTATTAAAAACCTGGGTCCTGGCTGAAGTTCAGAGCTTAATATATAAAGCCCCAAACCAATACAAAAACTATTCCCTTTCCCACAATGGTTGGTCCAGACGTTTGATTTATTTAACCCGCTACCTTGTGTGGCCGCTGGTTAATGTGATTTATGGAACTTCATGGCTCGGATTAGGAACCAGTTTGCCTCCCATCAATGCAGGACCAAGGGTACACCAACAGACGGAGCGAACAATTGGTTAGGCACGGTAGAATATCTCATTCTGACGGACTCAAGACAATGGGAGATTTTGGGGGTGTTTCTAGGTGTTAGTAAGATCACTGTAGATCCAAGGATACCAGGGAACCTAGTGCAGGAATTCCACTTAATGAGCAAAATTGTCCTCTAGCCGGGAATACAATCATAGACAATAGAGTGTCGGGGCGATGCTCTATAATGTTCCAAAACAGACGACCAAGAACATTAAGCTTTTCTTTATAGCTTTGAATCTTGAATGCTATTTGAAAATATCAACCACAATGGCGATATGCAGATGATGGGGGATATTTGGATGATATCCAACTGCAAAATAAGATCTGCTCTGCGTGATACTGCTGTAGTTAGAAACCCAGACCGCCATGATAAATATTGACATTGCTCGAATTGTTATGAAGAATTTTTAGGAAGAGCCTATTTCCGCATCAATGAGGGCAATCTTTAAAATAAAAGTATAGCTGTGGAAATTGCTTTACATCCAAAGGAGCTGAAAAGTTTCCTGAGGGGTCGGTTCTCACTACCCCATGTATCGTTGGCATTTAAACCTTCTCTTAAACTAGAAAACGAAGGATCTATGGTGGGACAGGTGTTGAAGGACTGACAGCCGTCTCGCCCAAAAGGGATGACCTATCTCTGACTGATACTGGAGTGATATTAGATCCGATACAATTTCCACAGTTCCACAGACGGACCCCACACCATATCTTGCCTCAGCCCCGGTGAAGGGCATCATGTGGTAAGCTGCAGATAGACGTTGTGCACATGACAGCCAGTGGTGGAATATTCTTCTGCCAGTAACATTAGATATCTGGAATGTGTGGAGGCCTTTCCATCCAGAAAGTCTGATAATCGAACGGTGGTGAAGCCATTGAACCATAAAAACCATATAACAATTACAGCACGGAAACAGGCCATCTCGGCCCTTCTAGTCTGTGCATAACGCTTACTCTCACCTAATCCCACCGACCTGCACTTAACTCATAACCCTCAATTCCTTTCCTGTCCATATACCTATCCAATTTTACTTTAAATGACTACATCTGATCTGTAAATGACAATATGGAACCTGCGGAAGAAGGAGTTTATTCCGGATTTGTGGTACCAGACAAATATAATAGCTACGGAGAGACTCATTTTACAGGTAAACTAATCAAAAAATTAGGCTAGAAGTTAGGTTTTACTTGGGAGCATGATCTTCCGTATCAGACCCAGTCCTTGGGTTCAGTGGATAGAATGAATAGAGTATTAAACATACATTGGCTGAAACATGTTAAGGAACTGGACTGATGTGGCCAAAGTTCCTTCCTATAAATTTATATACACACAAAGAAAATCAAGTATATCGGTCAACTAAATTATCATCTTTTAAAGTATTAAAGAGACGATCAATGTACTTTAACAAGTGCACAAACGTTTCTGGGCTGACGAGATAACTATTCAAATGGAAATCCATATGATTGAATCAGGAGAAACTGGCAGCGGCATTATCTCAGCCGGGGGAGGAGAAAACTCATCCCTTCAAGACAGGAGACGACGTATACGTGTAATCGTTTAAAAAAAAGGTTATTTTCCTCCTTTGTGGAAGGGCGCCATCACATAATTTTGTTGGCAAAGACTGCAGTAAAGGTGGAAGGTAGGCCGGACTGGATTCATAGGTCTGGCTGCAAGCTCATTCACGGTGGAGGATAGATCAGCGACCCAAAACAAAAATGAAAATAGTTAGATTTTCGCTTGAGTTCTTGCAGGCACAGGACTCGGAGAATGTATAAAAGGCCCACTGCATAATGCCTCTTTTTTAACCTCTTAGTTATGAATTTGCTGCACTCGTGAACGTTTCTGCTTGCTGGAGCTACACTTACATTCCTCAGCACCGCAAATGGCAGGTGTAACAATTTCGGGCCTTTTTCCTTCAGGGAGGATGCAGTGACCGAATGGATCCTCTTACAAAACGGGAGACTGAAGCGGATAACTGGGACGGAGAGGGTATTATCGTAGATATGAAAATGAACCGAAGTACAACGTGCCCCATTTCCACCGTTTCTGTATTGAGCACTTCTGCTGTGAGCGAATTGTGCGTAACGCGTAACGGGATGACCGAGGTATCTTGGTATCAGCCACTGTCTGCTAAACCTCAACGTCAGAGACGCACTTGGAAGTAGCTCTTGTTCTTTAGGGGGAACACCGCGATCAGAACACCCTAGGCAATCGTCGCCCATCGAAACCGATGTGGAAATGCCACTCACTCAGAAGTCCTTTTCTATATAATTCCCTATGGCTCCTTATTTTTTCCTTTTTTTTGCGGCAATCGGGTCTATCCCTGGCTGAATAGACACTGGGTAGGGACCTGTTATTTGACCTGCGTCGCTCCCTTCATGCGGCACCTGAAATCCTTAAACTCTTCACTCCCCCTCCACCCCCAGTCTCCGGATTAAGGGAACTATCACTGATGCTAAGAGTTTTTCGATAATTATGTTTCCTATGTGCGGGGTAGGCAGGGCAGCTCAAGAATTATCTCGGAGGGCCTCAGCTCTTGAAAAGACAATCAATGCGACCCCTTTGTCCCTGGAGGAAGCTCAGCGCAGACGAAAGAACTGAGGTCATAACCATTGGGATGGAAGCTCTGCAAAATAGAATGGCGCCGGACTTCATACTAGCTGAGAAAGCAGAAACCTGTGCTATCACAGGGCATGAGTGTTGTATCTATATCCTGATGAGTCCGAGGATATAACCCTTCTGCGGATCATAGTCAGATGAACGTTAGACAAATACAAAAGGTAGGTGAATAATTCCAGAACTATAACTCTCCCGGAGTGTGATTGCCTTTTGGAAATCTCTTAGGAGGGTGGTGGATAACGGTGGAGTATTACGTATTATTGACAGTGTTGACAGTAGTGGTGGTAGCGACCTTTCAGTTTACGTGTGTCCTGGAACACCAGACCCGTCATGGACCCACAGGGATGTCTCCACAGACAAAGTTAAAATACTTTGATCCTGAGTTAGACAGGCAGCCTCTGCCCAGGTTATGAAGACATTTATCCCGACGATCTAAACTGTGGCGACTGTGGAAGAAAATTCAGCCTGAGTAACAAAAGATAACAAACTCTTAAGGATAGCAGGACAGCGCATGAAGCAAATGGGTTCTGCTTGTCCACATACGAAATAGCAATATTTCCTTCAAGACTACATGACCAACAGCTTGGTGTCTTATAATTAAAGGCGGGCTTCCCTCGGCCTTCAAGGCGACAGGACTGTCGGCTTCGCTTCTTCTCGTTATTAGGGATCTGCTGCGGTATGCGGGAACACAATGCATACCTTTGTGTATGGAAGTACCCTTCGGCCTATAAGACGACATGACCAACCGCTTGGTTTATAGCAATTAATGGAGAGGTTCATTCATGCTTCAAGTCTACAGGAAGGACGGCTTCTTTTCCAATTGATGGGAGACTGATTGTGCAAGTGGGACCCTATAGCTCATCTGAAATATACACAATTTAACTCAACATTCTCTATCTGACAAATGGTTCCATTGAAGTACATATCTACGGCAGAGGCATCTTTGATTGATAAGACACCTGGAAAGGGTCAGAGAACTTTGTTAGACGAAACTAACTGACACAAATGGTATATACAATAGTTCATTCAATTGATCACAATCCTTCACCGCCGGGATTGGAATTCCCTGACGTAATAAGCTTATTTAAAAATCTTTATTTTTAAATGTTGTAATCCGTCCCTGTGGAGTAGCTAACTGGTATTAAAACGCCAGGGCTTAGCACTTTATTCGGAGAGATCGTCTGTAGCATTGGAGGACAAATCACGGGATAGAGAAAATGTCTGAAATGTGGGTTAGGTTCAACAGTGTGCAGAAAATATTGTACACGTTCATTGCCGTCATTGGAGTTCCTGGTGAGTGAGTAGAGCAAGTCATGTTTGGGGTGTCCGTGTGTTAAACAGAGTGAATCTGTTTATGATCATTTTACAAACATTCAGCTTCATGAATATTGCACAAATATCGATTGGTGATGACGATCCTGTATGTGCAACAGTCTGAATTTCCACACTTGTCGTGACACTTAAAGCCTGTCTGTCCTGTAACTGACGGCACAGAGTTGAACGTTATTCTCAGCCCCTGGTTACTAATTTGTTGCTGTTTTCCCACCGAGTTCCTTCGTTAATTGGGGCTTTGCTTCGACCTGAAGAAGGGTCGCGGCCCGAAGCATGAGTTTGCTCAATTCCGTGGCTGCTGGCTGACCTGTTGACTTGTTCCAGTATTTTGCGGGTGTTGCTCCTTCTCTGTCCCGTCAGGGAAGCCGGTCCCATCGGCGACTGGAATCGGAATCATCACCAATTGTTGTTGTTCATGCAGTTCGTGTTTATTCCCAACCAATCCCCACACATTGTCCTATTTCCTTTTACCGGCTCCTGAAACCCGATCCCGAGTTAATTTTCATATAATGTTTGAATGTGTTCAGTGATGCACAGTGTCTGTTCTCTCCCCTCCCCCCGCCCCCCGCCAACTCCAGTGAATTTACTTGCGATTGTTATGCTGTCCCGTGGAAAGTGCGGCCTCTCTACCTGCACCACTGGCTACCTGGTGGCCATGGCAGCGGCCGATCTGATGGCCATTGTGACACTGGTAATTTTAGATCAAATAAATGGCTATTACTTTCCGTGGAATTTTCTGGACATCACCCCTATGTGCAGTGTTATCGATGTACTGATGTACACAGCCAGTGACTGTTCTGTCTGGTTCACCGTCACTTTCACCTTTGATCGGTTTGTCGCCATTTGCTGCCAAAACATAAAAACAAAATATTGCATCGGGAGAACTGCGTTTGTGGTTCTAACAACAGTCGGTGTACTCGCCTGTCTGAAAAATGTTCCCCGCTTCTTCACGTTTGAACCCCGTGTGATCATTGACGGAGTACCCTGGTTCTGTTCGGATATAGACAGTTATTTCACTGACCCCGGATGGGTAGGATATGATTGGCTCGATACGGTTTTAAATCCGCTCGTCCCTTTTGCTGGGATCCTGCTGCTGAACGCTCTGACTGTTCGGCACATTTTAGTGTCCAGTCAGGTCCGTAAGGGGCTGAAGGCCCAGAGCGATGGACGGAACCGCAGTGACCCGGAGATGGAGAGCAGGAGGAGGTCTGTAGTTTTACTCTTCACCATCTCCGGCAGCTTCCTCCTTCTGTGGATGACAAACTTTGTAAATTTCATATATTATCAAGTCTCAGTGAAAGGATTAGAATTCAATGACTCTGAATTGATCTTTCACGACGTCGGGGTTTTGCTGAGGGATTTCAGCTGCTGCACGAACACATTTATTTATGTGGTAACTCAGTCGAGATTTAGGGAGCAGGTGATCAGAGCGGTGACATGTCCGGTCCTCTCGGTTCTACATTTTATTAATAAAGCCGTGTCCTGAGCAAAAGTCAGACGCCGCCGCTGTGTCTCCCGTCCGGGCTCCCGCTGCTGACATTCACCGTCTGATCCCCTGGTGTTCCCGGGCGCATTCTCCCAGCGACCGGCAGCTACGGGGCACGCTGTACTTCGGTTGATCGCATCCCTTAAAGCTCTCTAAACTACATCCCTCCAGTGTCCATTCTTCCTCATGCTTTGCCCTATCTACAATATCACCCTCTCCATCCCAGTTATCCCCTTCCGTCTCCCATTTTGTAAGAGGATCCACTGTATCCACCCCGAGGGAGAAAGACCCCAAAATGTGATACCCGCCACTTGCGGCGGTGTGGAATGTGAGTACATCTAGCAAGCAGAAACATTCAGGAATACTGAAAGTCCATCACTGAGAGATTTAAAAAGAGGTATTATGCTGCGGAGCTTTTCTATACATCCTCAGATGTCTGTGCCTGTAAGAGCTCAGGCGAAAGTCTAACTATTTTCATTTTACTTTTGAGTCGCTGGGCTGTCTTCCACCGTGATTCAGCTTCCGTAGTGACCTGTGAATCCAGTCGGGCGTTCCTTCTAACTTTACTGCAGTCTTTGTCACCAAAATCCTGTATTTGTTAACGATTTTAACATGCACCAACATGTGAAACCCCCGGCTCCCACGGCTGAGATAATTCAGCTGCTAGTTGCCCCTCATTCAATCATGTATAGTTCCATTTGAATAGTTACCTCATCGTCCACATCAGTACAATTCCCTGACATGTTTCAGCCAATGTATTTTCAATACTCCATTCGTTCTATCCCCTGAATCCGAGGACTGGGTCTGATACGGACGCCTAACGCCTGACTTAATTATTTAATGAGTTTACCGGTAAATTTAGACTTTCAGTAGCTGTTAAGTCTATCTGCACCCCAAATCGGGAATAACCTTATTCTTCAATGGCCTAACCGCCGCTCGATTATCATTCATGCTGGAGGGAAAAGCCTCCAAAAACTCCACATATCTAATATTACCAGCAGAAGTTTTAACCAGGCTAATTGTGACGGATGTAACATCACTGCAGTATCAGGTACGAATTAGATGATCACCCTTGGGCGAGGCGGCTGTCGGTCCTTCAACAGCTGTCCAACCATAGATTCTAGGTACTCCGGATTAAAGGGAGATTTAAATGTCAACTATACATGGGGTAGTGAGTACTGCCCTCCTCAGAAAACGTTTCAGCTCTTTCGTTTGCAGATCACTTTCTGTGGCTGTACACACTATTGCAAAGATTACCCTCTCTGATACTGAAATTAGCTCTTCCAATCCCTCATAACAATTCGCGCGATGTCTATAGTTCTGATCGCGGCCTGAGTCTCTAGTCGCAGCAGTACCATGCAGAGCAGATATTATTTTGCAGGGGCACGTCATCCAAATATCTCCCATCATCTGCATATTGCCTTTGCCTTCGATAAGTTCAAATAACTGTCAGGATTGAAAGCTACTAAGGGCCTCGATGTTTTGAGTGGTCTGTTTGCAGCATTATAGTACATAGCTCCAGCAGTCTATTGTCGGTGATTGTATGCACGGCTGGAGGACCACTTTGCTCATTGAGGGGAATTCCTGCACTAGGTTCCCAAGTATCCTTTGATGGCCAGTGAACTCAGTAGTGATTTCGCTCTTCTTCTGCTGACACCTAGCAATTTCCCCAAAATCCGCGAGAATTAGATATTTTACTGTGTCTAACCAATTGTTCTCTCCATCTGTTGGTATACAATTTGGTAGACCAACCCTCAGAATCATTGTTCCTGCATCGATGCGAGGGAAACTGGCTCCTACTCAGAGCCATGATGTTCCATAAATCATATTAAGCAGCGACCACACTTCGTAAGGTAGCGGGTGAAATAAATCAAAGGTCTTAACCATCCATTCTTGGAAAGGGACTAGTTTTTGTATTAGGTAGTGGGTTCCATTTATCAAGCTTTGTATATTTACCAGGGCCCAGGTTTTTAATATAGCCACTTCTCCAAGCATAATCCGGGAATGCAAACCCAACCACCAAGGGGAAACAGCCGGCCATTTTCCATCCTTTGTCTTGGATCGGGATCTGCTGGTGGGACTCCGTTGAATAATCTGCGTCCTCCCTGCCTGCCACTGGGTCATGTAGTTCTGACGCTCGTACCTTTTTAACTGCCCCTTGTCACAGATGGGTCGTCCCTGCAGCTATCTGTCACGATGCAGAAACACAGCCACAGCAATCTCTATTATTTCCAAGTCATCGCGTAGCTTGGATAAGGAGGTGGGAGAGCTATTTGACTGAAGGGGCTCCGACGGACGTGCCTCTATCTTCTAAAGGGCCGGGCTTTCCGCTTTCCTTGGTTATACATTGGCGTAGGAGGCTGCCATGCCACCTCTTCCGGTTTATAAAAACCCACATCATATATTCTCATTTTGGATCCCCATTTTCTAATTCGGTTTCGTGTCTTCACTACTGAGTTGTCTTTAGATCTAAAGACCCTCCATACAACCAGTTACCACAACTCCATCCATACAGATCAGGAGAGAATGAGACAGAGTACCTGCCGTTCCCAGTTTCCATGCAAGCCTTGTCAACGTTCACCTGGGAGTTGTTTCGTTCACTTATAAATTCTGACCTTTATTCGCTTACTCTTCTTAATCGGCATCTAGATTAATAGTTCAGCAGGCCGAGCCAAGGTGGATGATCCACCTCCGGGGTCCCTCTTCGGTTTGCGGACTGAGCCTTGAGGCTTTGAGTTTCCATACTGTTACTTCAGGACTTCACTGTACCCCTAACCCTAATTAACATCCTACAACTCTTTATATATCTATGTTCAGTCTTGTGCCCTCTTCCAAGTTCCTTCTTGTTCTTTGCGCAAGCCAGGGGATGGTGAGCGTCCCCTCCCGAACAACTCACTCCCCCGATCCCGATCATGATCATGTGATTTCAAGGAGGTCCTACGAGTCCTTTTCCTGTATCCGAGGTTCTCGGTCGGGGTTCGGTTTTATCCCGTAGCGATAAGGATCTCAACTTCATTGCCAGATTGTTACAGAATTTATTATCGCCAACTAGACTGAGAAACAGACCCCGGTATACGGTTTAATTACCTTATTACGAGAACAAGGATAGACTTTGCAAAAGCAAGCACGCGCATGTTCTTTTATATCCAAAAATACAAGTAGTTCAGCAGTGTGCAGGGGTCAGGGGTGTCTCCACAGATCTTATCGACAAGAGTCAGGATGCTTCCACAACTTATATAAAATGAGAAATCGGTTCTCTATTAAATAGAGGAAACCATATCGTCAGTCCTGTAGACTTGATGGCCGATGGAACCTCGCATTAATTATAGGAATCCAAGCCGTTAGCCCTGTCGCCAGGCTGACTAAGTGGTCTTCTTACTCACAACGTCCATTTTTGATTACTAACAATTATTTCGAATTAGTGTGAGTAGACGTACAGACCTCACCTGCTTCTTATCCTGCTTTACTCATAATTTTCTGAACCAGGAAATCTCAGGCATCATTTTCTGAACCTCGAATTCTGGACGAACCCGTGCTGTGCACGGATTTGGGCTTGTGCGATGATTTGGAAGTCAACACTCAAATCTGGGCAATGCAGAGATTTGGGGATGTGACGAATCGCAAGTTTGTTTCCTTTACAGATACTTTGCAATGCTCTGATTTACATCTTTACTGTAATGCTGTAAGTATTTAATTTCGCAGCTCTGTAAGAGCAGTCTGTTCTGTGTTCAGCCTGTTAGTTTATCGTTGAAGGTAGGGGATGATGTGTAATGTGTGTCATCCAGTGAGGGGGCGCTTTTCTTCCTGATGGACAATAAGGTTGCTCTTGTGTTTATTTTGTTGGTTCGGCAGCAGATGAAGAGAGAAGACCCTGTAGAGAGCCGGTCGTAGCATACGATCCAGTCGGATGCCCATTTGTTCGACGTAGATTGCGAACGGCGTATGGAATGTGATGCCAGATTTTACGCAGACTGAAGTCCCAGCGCCTGAGTGACAGAAAGATCAAGATGAGCTCCAACCTATGCACATTTGACTATTTAATTAAAATGCGCCCTTTTTTTACAGTTACTGTTTACTCGGCCTTTAGATATGTTAAGATGTATAAATATGATTCATTTATTCGTATGCTGTGTGCTGTCTGATATTTCCTGACTCAGTTGTAACAGGCTAGCAAAATACAGAGCATCCACACAAACCGGGATTTGGGGTGGAAGAGCTCTCTGAACCTCACGGGGTTGGAGGACCGGAGATTGCTTTCCCCAGACTTACCCAGCCAGGGAAACCATGAGGGGTTATTGTGGGGGTATCGTTCTCCATTCGATTTGGTTCGATGCTGTGTGATTTCCCTGAGAATTGATGCAGTGGGTTGTGTGTTTCATTCTGTGTTAAGCTATTGTTCAGTAAAGTGATCATGGCTGTGCATGGGTTGAGCGGTGCTGCACATCCACGGGGTTACCAGTAACCAATGGGTCTGTTTTGAGTGGGGTAAGCATTCGTATTGCCAATGATTTGTTAATTCGAGCATTCAGTACCGTAAAGCAGTAGGAGCAGTTACGGCTGAGGAGCACTTTGATAAAATGGTGGACAAAGCTTTTGTTCCAGTTTAGACTATCGCTGACCTAATGGCTGTGGAACTACCTGGTACTATCGGGGCCCAGGGAGAAGTGGGGCGGGGTTGTATCGGCCGTAGGCTGTCCATAATTTCCGGGAGGATGAGAGTGTAGGCGAGCGGGGCAGGAGCGTTCTGGTTTTAAATGTCTAATGAGTCCCCTGGAATGAGTGAAAATTCTGAGTTAGTATCAGCCATTACCTTTGTTGACTAGGCATACGCAGACGGAGAGTCCTAGCTAGACGAGATGAAAATGTTCTCTGGAATGAACCTCACCTCTAAATCGAAAGAGCAATATGAGATTTGGGTTGAGCAGAACACTCCGATTCCAGATGTGGGGTAGTGCTCTGATGACGTAAAATAAACGATTGATTGTAAGTTTGAGGGGCCATCGGTTGACTTAGTGGGTTCCGTAAAGACAGAGAACCCATTTTCTACCTATGTGCGCGACGTGAAAGCGCTAGAAAATATGTTTGCCGCGACAGAAACCCAATGAAGCTTATGACGGTGTTTTCGAACAAGTTTCAGGAGAAATTTTCTGCCGACGTTTTCCGTCTAGAGAAGCAGCTGAGTTGCTTGCGGCGTAGGAGGGCTGGGGGTTTAGGGATTGTATTCAAACGGCTGAGGTGAATTCTCCTCGCCGGGGCACCAAGTGGTCAATAGCGCCAGTCACCGCACCTGACCGTTCTGGGTCGCCGAATGTCTCGTATAACGCACTCCCTCCCTCATTTGTCGAGCCGATTAGTAAGAGAGAAGGAGAATGTGGTAGCGGCGCGCGAAGCCTCGGTTAGCAGGCTACAGTCGTCCGTAGTAGTTCCCTTGTCGAATAAATGCTTGAATATATAATCACAGACCCCTTTAAATACCATGGATATATGCCATCTGGCTTGAAGATTTACTAATTTTTAACTTTTACGTCTGACACAGGATTTCACTTTCTAAGATCTTTAGTTCACATAAAACAACTCCAGTTTTCTCTACGCTTGCTGTCATATTGCAATGAACTTCGCAGTTGAATACTTCTCAAAAATACGTTAATGGTACCGCTATGTCCTTCTCTGCATAATTTAACACATCACTGCTATTCCAATACACAGAACTTCACCCTTGTATTTTTCATTTTCTACTGAATCATTGTTAGTATCTGTTGTAGTCGATTTTGGAATATCGGGGATATCCTTCTCAGACTGGCCTTTGGCGTTGAGAATGTCCCTCTTGCTTATTAATTTCATATTTTTTTCATACGTCCGACGGTTAAGATCAGTAGTATTATTTCCGTATTCCTTATAAAGCTGTCTCTTCTTAAATACTTTTGGTATGTCTTTATTCACCTATGTGTTCTTCTATATTCTTCTGTAGCTCAACTGACTGAACGCCCTGTTTGCCTTCTAATGTCTTAGCCGCATTTGCACAAGCTTTGCCTTTCTGAAATTTAGTTTAGAGGTTTTGTTTTTTATTGATATACTGCCCCTAAAAAGTTCGAGACTAACAATGTTATGATTACTTGTTTCTAAAGGATCAACAACCATCGTATTCAAAATTTTATCCTATTTGATGCAGAATATCAAATCTAGACAGGACTTTCCTCTTGTTGGTGCATTAACATACATGGCCAAAAACAATTCATCAATCTCTCACTGAACTCATTTTCCTCTGATCCATTCGTCACTGGTTTTCCCACTTAATACGAGTATTTGAGAATTTGAAGCCACCCATAACTGTCACATATGATAACTATCAACACATGATAACTATCACCTAAAACTATCTCGGAAATTGCATTTTAACAGTCTGATGGAGAAGCAGTAATGAAAAATTGTCCTCATTGTGGAAAGTACGCTGTCATGGAGGCATGAAGGACAATTAAAACAGTGCGATAAAGATTTGGGTGATTAATCACGGGAAGGTGTGACGTGTGGAATCTAGACAAAGCCGAGCAAAGGGGTGGTTAATGACGCCAGGAAGCTAAAGTAGAGCGGCACTGATTAGAAGAAGCAATCAGGGGTTGCATGATGTGTTGATTCGTCTTGAAGAGAAGATGTTCACCTTAAACAGAACACAACATATTTTCGAGAAGGATGGATGCGAGGAGTGTAGAAATGATGCATGTGTATAAATTTTAGAAAAATTAAAAAAAAATGATTGAGTGAGAAGCAGCACATTAGCTGGTATCGAAGTGTAAGATTTGGGGAACTTGCGCACTGAATTAAACGGATTATGAATGTAATGCCGAAATTATTGTAAGAAATAAATGCTGAAGATCACATGAAGTACCTGAGACAGACAGAAAAGCTGCAGGATCAACTTGCCCATTCAGAGAGAAATGATATGGTATTTTGGATGTGAAATAGGAGGGTCCTTAACGATGGAAGTGGTAACGCATCTCCGTATGGGTATGACGATGATAGGCAGCCTACTTCCAAACATCTCCTGCCAGCATGAAGCAAATCAGATCTACTGTCGCATCACCGATTCCCTATTTCCGAACAGAAAGAAGTCGCAATGTAAGGAATCAGGGGCAAGAAACTGAAAAAAAAAATTATACGAGATGCAATGCATCTGTTGAGCTTCAGAATATGAGAAATGTTGCTGAGGATGTTGGGACATCAGTGCCCGCGGATGATCACAGGGAGCCGTTGCAGGTAACTGATCACCGGAAAGCAGTACACCGTCTGAGTGCCGCAGAGGAAAGGAAATTGATTAGACGGTGTTTCCATCCGAGCATATCCTACGGCCGGAACATATAGCAGCCGGAAAAAGTCGCGTATTTACATCCTTAACACTTGACCTTGCCTAAAATACAGGGATAGGGAAGGAAATGTTTTAAATAATACGTTAAGTTTACCTCAAGTATGAAAAGAGGATTCGCTAGATGTGCTAACGAAACGAAAGCAGATGAGTGGCCTGATCCAACTGCATTTACGTCAGTTCCATCAATGAATCCATATTATATCGAGACAATTTAGAGCCAGAACTCAGATATATTAGACCAGGAGACCATAAGGTATAGAAGCAGAAGTGAGTCATTTGTCCCATCGAGTCCGTTCCTCCATTCAATCATGGGCTGATCCATTTCATCCAGTTATCCCCACTCCCCTCATTTTACTACATACCCTTTGATGTCCTGGCTAATCAGGAACCTATCTATCTCTGTCTTAAATACACCCGATGACTTTGCCTTCGCTCGTGGCAACAAATTCCACAGATTTAATATCCTCTAAATCATGTAATTTCTCCACATCTCAGTTCTAAAAGGACGTCCTACAATCCAGAATCGTGCTTAAGTATCCCAGACCATGGAGAATAACTTTGCCATATCTAATCTCTTCAGACATTTTAACATTCGAAATGTTTCTATGAGATTCCAGCTCATTCTCACTAACTGCAGGGAATACAGCCCAAAATCTGTCAGACGTTACTCATGTAGTAATCCTCTCATTCCTGGAATCATTCCTGTGAATCTTCTCTGAAACCTCTTCAATGTCACCATATCCTTTCTAAAATAAGGAGCCCAAAACACTATGCTCCAACTGTGGTTTAGTGCCTTATACAGCCTCAACATCACATCCTAGCTCTTATATTAAATGCCTTTAAAAATTAAACCAGTATTGCATTCTCCTTCTTCACAACCGACTCAACCTGCAGGTTAACCTACAGGGTATCTTGCACAAGGACTTCCAAGTCATTTTGCATCTCTGCTTTTCCAATTATATTTGGTGAAGATATACCGGCTCGCAACACCGAGGAATCTATAAAGTCTTTGGTATTGTTTGATACTTCTGTCCTTGCACGTAGTGAAACCTGGAGACTTCGTTAAACGAATGGTTATAGCATGTAAATAAGAAAGTGCGGTTGTGAGATTATAACGGAGGTATCACACTAAAGGAATATACCTTCATTCCATTAATGAAGTGGTAAACACGATAGTTCCGGATTGTAGGTGTGTTTGGCAAAGGCATCGGTAATGTCCAAAACTATTAATTGAATGGTGTTAATGGGGGTTATTAAGCCAGATCCTATTCAGCATAACGGTCATTGAATCTCAATCCTACCCTTAGAGATTGGAGGTCAGATTCGGGAAGGTTTACTGATGTGGTGACTTCATGTTTAAAATATGTTGAATTTTAATGTGAGGACGATATATAGTTTCCATCGTTATCAGTCTCGAAAGCATTTCTTAAACGTTTTATGATTATAATTATGGATTACTTGTTATCATTTCAACACTTAAAAATATACCACGTTCTACTATCGTTTAAAGTGTAAATGCGTTGAGAATGTGAAATATTGCACGAACACTGGATATCTGTGAGATAACTTGAAAAATCAAGAGAGGTAATGATATAAATACCTGAAAATGTGGGGTTTTTTTCGTTGAGTCTAATCAACTTACAGGAGCTAATGCGAATTTCAGAGTGAGGGTTTCTTTACGAAACTACACGAAGTGTTATTGTATGTGGGGCCGCAACTACCCTCATCAATCTTTCTTCTGCTCTTTAGAACATTTGGATAAGCAATTTCACACTGGCAATTAGCTGCTTCTTCAGTATACGCCAGTTATCTACAACGGTTTTGAAGGTAGAAAAGTGCAAGCTTCGATGTTTGTTCTGCCTCACATCCACATTTAGATTGTGCTATTTTATTTGTCTGCTTTGGTATTGATTTCAGAGAGAGATGCAGATTTCACACCGGCCATGTTGAATCATGGTTAAAGCGATCACAATATGAGTGTATCTAGTCCAGGTGCGATTAACCAACTGTTCAAAGGTATTTTGACATTAGGATAAATTCATGTTTACTCGAATTGGGAATTCGATATTCGCATTTTCTGAGGTTGGTCCATTTGGAGAGAACCAGAAGGCGCTGCTGGAGACTTTGAAATATTGACGTTAATATATGCATTGGAACATATTCTTTTGATGTTATTGTAGCATCTGCCCTGCAATATGTAGATGTGTGTTCAGATTACATAGCGTGCAGTTCCATTCTGTAATTCAGCATTTTACGGACATCGTCTGCCAAATTCAATAAATTATCCAAGTGCTGCAGGATGGTCAAATTAAACCCTACCTCTAGAACGCTGTTATAGCAGAGTGGGGACATAGCCGTAAACTGTACGAAAGTTTATACCTTCTCTGCGGAAAATCACTGGCCGTTGTTCTCCAGGAAGAATTCCCTCCATCTAGAACTTAAACTGCCCGTAAATAAGCCAATTCTGAGTCTATGCATCCAGCTTTCCCTAGATGGAATATCGTCTGACACTCTGAATGTGCCTACCATACATAGCCAGTTCAAACACTTTGCAAAATTAATACATCCCACATCGGCTGTTCTGTCCTCATCTGTATATTGTTTTGTTTCCCCACCCTTTCAAGCATTTCAAACAGGCTGATAAGGGACGACCTGTCCACACAAAACGATGCAGCCTATCCGCAAACAGATGACGTTTCTACAGATGCTCATAAATTCTCTCTCCATGAATCCTCTCCAGTAGCTTGACCATTACTGGCCGAAGACTCGCTGGCCTGTAAATCTCAGGACTATCTCTACTGAATTTCCTGAACAAAGAAAAAATCATTTCCTGTCCTCCATTCCTCCAGTACTACTTCTGTGGCCTGTGAAGACGGAAATATCACGTCCAAGAGCGCAGCAAAATCTTCGCCCACTTTCTCCAAAGTATATCCCTTCTAGCAAATGGGAATGATTTATTGTAATGCTTTGTAAGTTTACAACGCATAATTATTATCGCCGGCATGTTCCTGCATATCTTCCTTTTTACGCTGTATCTACATTATTTAAGGACCCGCTCACTGGTGAGGCAAAAGATCATTAAGGACCTTCACTGCATCCTTGCACTTCAGACCCATGCTTATTATTTTATCTCTGATCTGTCCCACCCTCTTTCTCACCACCCACCTGTTCTTCACGTACCTGAATGCGACTCTCCAAGGACTTCTCATGCCCCCTTCTAAGCTGATTTTTAATTCCGTCTTGGCTAACTTGTGATTTTTCATGGTTGATCTTTTCTTACTGAACCTTAATTATCTTTCTATCTTCTTCATGACGAAGTGTTCCATATCTCTTGTCAAGTAGGGTTACTTTGCACGACCTACCGGTACGCACCTCAATGAGACAAGCCTATACTGAACACCAATGCAAGTAATACAGTAAGAATTAACTGATGCGCATATTCAGGAGCACACCACCTCTCAAATTCGGGTCCCAATACCAGAAATTAAATACATTCCATAGTGTCTGCCTCTATTGCGGTGTAATGTTATAGTAAAACTCGTATAGTTGACCTGCGAAGAGATCTGACACCTGATGCTTTTCATTTTCTGGTAGGTCAACCTGAATGGTCTGTTCTCTAGTCCGCCTGTTCGCTCATTGTGCCAGAACTCCTTTCTGGACGCAACTCATAAATTCCGTCATACGTCGTGGGCAATACCGTCATCATATGGCACCTGTCCAAAATCTATCTCCAGAACAATTCCTTGCGGTCTAAGTATTTTTTTTTTTGTGATAGGATGTGGGGTCTGAGGTCTGCCCAGAACACTCTCAAACTACTGATTGCTCCCTTTCTGCTCTGAGTTCTACTCACAGTCCATCGACAGACAAACTCTCCACGGGTTCTTCGCTTTCTGCTGCTGTGTTATTATCGTGCTCTCTCTCATTTTCAGTGGCACTCCCTTTATCCTCTTTTACTCGACTCTGTCCATTTTGAAACATCTGAACCCGGGATTGTCCTCAAGCCATTCCTCCCCTTGTGATTGCCAAGATTCTGCGATAGTGCGGAGTAAATCAACCAATGTAACAATCATTGCCCAGTGGCCTGCCTTAACTGTTTGACGTGTGCAATCCTCCGTGGATTTTGCGATTGAAGGATGGCCAGGCAAACGATTGTTTGAATTTATAACATATTTGCCAAACCAGTTTTATTCGGAGACTGTGCTGAATTGCAGTTGGACATGGGAGTCATCTGCACAGATGGCCATTTAATGTAAATACATACTTCATTCCATTCTTTAGCTCGTTTCTGAATTTCTTCAGTGCCACTGTATAGATACAAGTATTGGTGCACACACTGAGTGATTGTAACATGAACCCAAATTGCTGTAGTATATATACAGGAGAACTTAAATATTTGTCCTGATAAAAATAGTTTTGCGGTTGCCATTTCAGGGAACGAATTACAAAGGGTATGCACAATAATATGAAATTAGCTGATATAGCAAACAAAAAAATCATCGATTTTCTGCGTTTTTCCACCTCGATATCGTTCAGATTATCATTGCTATTCCGAAGCCCTCTGCGAATTCTATTTGCGGCAATTATATGTCTTACTGTTAACCCATTGAACACTAGAATTAAACCGAACGGTAACAAGGGTCTAAAAATGCTATCCAGTGTTTCGTATATTTTCCACAGGGGTAAAGTAGCGTATTCGTGTGTAAAGGCGCAACGCCACGGTATGTTGTCAATGATCATGTAAGGCTCTATGGCAAAGTACAAGGGAACACATTTCCCGCAGATCACTAAAACCATCGTCAAGATCACCACCGTTGCTGTTCTCTCAGTGCAATATCTTTCCTGCAGTTTTCGACAACTTATTGCGATGAAACGATCGAAGGTAAAACTGACCGTAAACCAAACAGAACAGTCTATTGTTGCAACAACAAAGATATATATCAGAGCGCATACAGGAGTGCTGAGCAGAAATATGGAGTACATGTAGATATTGTTGGTCTGTTCCACTAAAGCAGCAATGACAACCACCATCAGATCAGCTGATGCCATTCCAACCAGGTAACGGGTGATGCATTTGGAGAGTCCGCATTTTCCCCGAGATAGGATCACAATCGCTGCTAAATTAACTACAAGAAATTTGGAGGGAGGGGTGACAAAAAACCCAGAAACATCGTTAGGTGCAACTGTTTGAATTCCCAATATTTTTTCGATGCTCTGCAGGGTATACATCTTGTGGGAAGTGAGGAGAAGTGGGAACAGACAATCCTGTCTGTCTGGGCTCCGTCGGGGCACTACAGCGAGTTGACTATAATGGACTGGAGAGACAGGGGGCTGCCGACCTTCCGACAGTTCAGAGCGGCGTCTGATTTCCACGACACACGTGAACGATCAATCGCTCCATAAACAACAGCATTCCCGTTATTTGAGGTGAAACATCTGAAGGGATTATATGTAGTGAGAACAAAGTGGAATCAATGAAATAGAAAGCACACGTTCTCTTTACCTGACATATTGAAGAACAGACCTGCGTCTCGAAAATAGATTGGTGCATCATTTGAAAAAGCTATCATATTGTTTTTGTAAAGTCAATGTATCTGTATTGACAAAGACTTCGACCTAGAAAACCATGGACCTGCATCGATTCAGAAGTCTAAGGTGAAATTATGATGCTGTGCCAATATCGGCACCAACGTAATTGACAGGAAAAAAAAAGTCACACGGAAAAAATATGGAAGATGAAAACAAAGCTATCAGATGCTTGAACCCTCCATTCTAGAGAAAAAAAAGTCAGACGAGGGTAGAATTTGTGCTCGTGGAATGTCCCAGCTGTGCAGCGGAACAAAAGCAAGACAATACCTACACATATTGTGACCAGATCCAATATCTTACCAGGGACACCAATCGCTACAATTACAGGATAGAAAACGGCCGCGATGTGGTAAATCGCTGGATATCCCATATTCCGGCAGAAGCAGCGTTCAGGTGTACGCTAACTGCTCTTATGAATCGTTGATCGGTTTTACGCATTTATATGCAATTGAGAGCAATTCCACTGAGGCAATTAGTGTGGTTACTACGTCAGTCACATCAGGGACGTACTGCCACACAGAACCTGACGTTAAAGATTTTTTTCCCTCACACTGTCACTGTGCCATGAGTTTATCTTCTCAAGTGATGCTTCAAATTACAGCTGAAATTAATATCACTATTGCCCATTTGATTTCCAAGGCACGTGGTTTCAGCTTCTGAAATGCAACATTTTCTGATCAGTTTTATTTCTAACATAGGCTACCAAATGAATAACTAACATTGACAATCAACTTCAAACAGATTTATTTTTTCACATTCAGCCGAGCACATCCACCTGTGACACTGGGGGGCGGGACTTTAGCTCGGCAGGTGAAATGGAGTACACCTTATTGAACGGGGAGATAGCATCATTTATTTCCTTCGCTTGTTCTAGTCATTTCGAAAGGCACGAATAACAACTGATGACCATGTATCAAAATAAAACACGCCACATGTACGTTCTTCTAATCATATAAAAGAGATCGACAACAATATTCCAGGGATCTTTGATCATAATAGGTTACGCACCCACACGACTTTAACTGCGGTTTGTGGACAGATTGATGAACGCTCGTTTCTGGATTAGCAGAGAGTGGATGTTTGATTGATGGTGAGAAGGGTACTGCAGGATTCATGCTGGGTCCTTTGTTAATTATCATGTATTTTAATGATATAGATGACGATGTGGAAAACACAATCAGTAGAATTAAGGATGAACCCCTAGATTGGTAGCGTTTTTACAGGCAGGAACTCTATCCAAGCTTGTAGCTTGATGTTGACTGGCTGAAAATGGGTTGAAAAATGGCAGGTGGAATTTAATACAGACAAGCATGGGATCGTCTCTGAAGACAGATACAACAGATTAAGAAGCAGATATTGAATAGGTGGAATTTAGTGTGCGGTATTTCAATGGAGACTCGGGGCTACAGAGCGATAATTCCAGGAAAGCGGCGTCACGGGCGGATCACAGTGTTGTAATTGAGCTCAAATCACAGTGGCCTTCGCAATCAGATCACGGAGCACAGAAGTTGAGACGTTATGCTGTAGCTGTACAACACGTTGGCAAGTTTGTAGACAGAATATTCAGGTTTGTTCCGATCCGCTACCTGTAGTTTTGAAATGTCAGTAAGTTTCAAAGTGTGCAGCGATAAATTGAAATGAAGAGCTGGGAGACTGAGGACAAAAGATAGAGGGATAGGTTGAATAGGGTAAGAATTTATTCCACTGAGAGCAGGAAAATGAATGGAGTTCTTACAGAAGTATATAAAATTGTGAGAGTTACAGATAGGGTGAATGCCCGGAGATTTTTCCCCATCCTCTGAGTGAATCTACAACTGGAATTCATAGGTTTGGGGTGAAAGGGGAAATATGCAAGAGGGATATGTGGCAAATCCTATTCACTGAGAGGGTTGAGCGTGTGTGGAAGGAACTGTGAGCGTATGTGGTGGTTGCAGATTCAATTGTATCATTTCAGTGAAGGTTGTGTAGGTACGAGGATGAGAGACGGACAGAGGGTGCAGATAGATAGATAGATACTTTATTCATCCCCATGGGGAAATTCAACTTTTTTTTCCAATGTCCCATACACATGTTGTAGCAAAACTAATTACATACAATACTTAACTCAGTAAAAAAATATGATATGCATCTAAATCACCGTCTCAAAAAGCATTAATAATAGCTTTTAAAAAGTTCTTAAGTCCTGGCGGTAGAATTGTAAAGCCTAATGGCATTGGGGAGTATTGACCTCTTCATCCTTTCTGACGAGCATTGCATCGATAGTAACCTGTCACTGAAACTGCTTCTCTGTCTCTGGATGGTGCTATGTAGAGGATGTTCAGAGTTATCCATAATTGACCGTAGCCTACTCAGCGCCCTTCGCTCAGCTACCGATGTTAAACTCTCCAGTACTTTGCCCACGACAGAGCCCGCCTTCCTTACCAGCTTATTAAGACGTGAGGCGTCCCTCTTCTTAATGCTTCCTCCCCAACACGCCACCACAAAGAAGAGGGCGCTCTCCACAACTGACCTATAGAACATCTTCAGCATCTCACTACAGACATTGAATGACGCCAACCTTCTTAGGAAGTACATTCGACTCTGTGCCTTCCTGCACAAGGCATCTGTGTTGGCAGTCCAGTCAAGCTTCTCGTCTAACTGTACTCCCAGATACTTGTAGGTCTTAACCTGCTCCACACGTTCTCCATTAATGATCACTGGCTCCATATGGGGCCTAGATCTCCTAAAGTCCACCACCATCTCCTTGGTCTTGGTGATATTGAGATAAATGGGGCGAGGTGGAAGATCACAGCGGGATGATCTGGATGTGCGGAAGAAACTATTTCTCTGACATAATCTATCAGCCCACGGCTGTCTCTTTCCAATATAGCCAGTGTCTTCTCATTTTCCTCACCAATCTGAGTCTGCGCAGAACATATTCTGTGACTACTATGGTACTGTACCGATGGGAGATCGTCGAATTATTGGAGGGAGAGAGCGAGAGAGAGAGAGAGGGGGACTGACAGACAGATTGACAGAATCATACTGCGTTGTCTGCACGGGCCGCTCCACACAGTCGTCTGATTTCTAGCTCTCCTTCACTGACAGTTTCCTTCTCCTACCCACAGGGAAAGACTTCATTCGAATCAGATATTATCTCCTGTCCGGGGACAAGGTACGGAGCAGCCGCACCATTCAAACATATGGTGTGGTACAGAGCACCGAGAGACCGGCAGCTCATCAGTTCCACAGTCTCATGCAGTAGAGATATTCAGTCCCACAATAAGCCGAAGATTCGTACAGACGTTTCCAATGCAACTGTTAAAGTGAACCACATACAGTCAATCTTTCTATTGTATTCTGTACAGTGACTTACAGGCAGGGACACACCGACCCAGAACCCACATCCCCACCCACGCGGTTGGATGGACAGCAACAATAGCGTTGGCAGAGTCAGCGTGTGATTAGAAAAGAATAAACAGATGGAAAATTGTGGACTGAAGAATGTGGTGTGGGTGGAATGTATGAATTTTTCTGATAAACTCTTGGGATTGCGGTTAATGTACTTCTGCGGACTCAAAACAATCAGCAGTTTAAAGGCAGAGAGACGTAATAAATGGACTGTTTTCGATGTTGAATGTGGTGCCGGTGGGGTTACACAGCGATCTGACCGAGTCCCCAGCAGTTTTCCCTACAGGGAAATGCACTCTACGCTGGCCTGACATTCCTCGCATTCCCGATCACCACGTACCCGTGGGCACCTGCTTATCTGCTATGGCTGATCTCTCGTGGCTGAAGTGCTATCATCCCGGCGTATTGGGAGCTCCTGATACTTACAGTGTTTCTCATTATTTCAACTCTTGGATCTCCATCCCATTGGCTCTCCGTCACCTGATCTATCTGGGTCACCTTCTCACTAGTCATTGTAGAGGAATACAACCAACATGATATCATAGCTCTGCCTACCCCTGCTTTGTTTACTTGTTTTAACTCTGACTGGTCCAGGCCAGTTAAGAGACGACACCAGACAGAATCTAACGAGATTACAGGTTGCTTCTCATTCAGTTGGCTGCCCAGAGGACTCCTATGGAGCCACATTGAACAATTACATTCTATATAAAGTACTAACGCTCACTAACTAAGTTTGCCGTATTTATACTGACGGCATTCTCTGCTATTTCATGAAAGAATTATGCTCGATTTTTTCCCATTATTTCTGCCTTCCATCGTCGCGATTGATATACACTGAGCAATCAATTATGAGGGTATATTAAATTGGTATTACAGCAGCGTGTGCTAATTTTCTTATCCACGGATATATTTGAACGTTTGTCCCCCAATTCCAAAACTTATTCCAAAAGCCTTGGTAGCTGAATAGTTAATTTGCCTTACCGGCGTGTGTGTTAATTATTTCAGTGTGTTCTGTTCAGTGATGGATTATCTCCCTTGCCTCCTACACGACACATGTCCAGGCTGCATTCTAGTGAGGGATTGGTGGCAACTGAGTAACAACATATTCCCACAGTTAATCATCTGTATCATTGCATTGGATCTGGAAGTTCTCCTTCATTTACTGTGCATAATATAAATTTCAGTCCTCTGTTACTCCTTTGTCAGATCGTATCACAGGTTGAGAAGATACTTTATCTTTTTGTTGTTCACTGAGTGTTTTCCAAGCAGTAATATCACTGTTGACACATTGGTTCGCTGTACTGGCTCTGGAGCAAACTTACTCTGTCTCAGTCATGGTTAACGTCATCGCAACGAAATACAATATTCTCTTCATGTTGAATGAAACCTCTAACACAAGAGGGATATCTGCTCTTAATTCCAGTTAAAATATTAAGTTATTTTAATTCCATATTTTCTATTTTTTTTCTAGACCGTCCAATCCGGAATCTCAGTTGTCTTTGGACTAAAGGCGTCCATTGTCCTCACACAATTTTGGTTCAGAAAAAGTGGAGGACTCGGATAGTTACCTTTCTTTTTGATTTTTTAACAAAACTGCCCTTTTTCCTAGGATGAGGGAACTGACAATCACTCCATTGATAGAACCTGTCCAAATCTTGTTGGAACACTTGGTCCATTCTCAAGTCACCCAAGTCAGGGCCGATGGTGATAACATTCCTGTTTCTCCTCCACCAATTTCAGATGGTTATTACAGTACCACCCACATTTAATCTGAGGAAGTCAGTAGTTTGTACACTGATGGAGTTGGTTTGCCTATAATTTCAAACAGCCCTGCTAAAGCTTCGAATTTATATTAAAGTTTTGTGTATTCTAATTATCACTCTTTGTCTTTAACAATTCAGAATCCAGACTGACCTCTGAGTCAATGTAGGTTTTACTCTGTTGTTTCAGCTTCCCCCTTTGGTGGGCTGCCACATAGCCGGCCTCTTTCATGGACTGTACCATTTTTGTACCCTCATTTCTGACACAATACCATTGATTTCGTGTTCTAACAAATTTCATCCAAACAACTCCTCTAAACCTTTCATGTCCCTTCCAGTGATGACTTTAGAATGGGAGTAACCTGTTGAAAATGTTAATGTATTCCATATGATCATTAAAGCATAATGCTGTCCCATGGTTTTGCACCATTTCCTTTCCGCACCTCCTCTTGATTGCGCTCTACGGAGTTTCTGAAATATCCGTTTGATCTCTAAAAGTGCCATGACATCTTCCATTATCTGGGCCGTGAAATGTGTGCCTTAATCCATTTGGGTACTCCGGGAAAGTCCCCAGCAAGTGAATATCCTTTCCGAAAAGAGTTTTGCGGTAGCCTTTGCTGTGTCTGTCATAGCTGAGAATGCTTGTGTGCCTTAATCCGTTTCGATACTCCGAGCTAGACCCAGCAAGTGAATATTTATTTACCCACTTCATAAAGTTATCTATTATCACCACGGTATATTTGTATCCTCTGGGGACGGGCGGTAAGAAAAACAATTTAATCTGTTTGTAAAGTTGCCCAAGGACCTTCTACCGGTCTAGTGTGTTGAAGGCCTCTTTTCCTTACATTTCTGTGAGGATTAAATTGTGCACAAACCAAACAAGTTTTCACAAAATATCAACACCATCCTTCTTCGTAGGACACCAGCCCACTTTCTTCATCTTTTCTGGGGTGCGTTTGGATCCCTGATGTCCCCATGCATTATGGTTCCAACGGGTCATCTGGTTTCTTCCTTCCTCTGAAACTAGAAGCTTTTATTCATGAAGGACAACTCCATGTTTGACAGATAGTCTCTTCTGTTTCTTCGTATAGTTTCGACCCTGGCCTAGTGTGTGTGTGTGTGTGTGTGTGTGTGTGTGTGTGTGTGTGTGTGTGTGTGTGTGTGTGTGTGTGTGTGTGTGTGTGTGTGTGTGTGTGTGTGTGTGTGTGTGTGTGTGTGTGTGTGTGTGTGTGTATCTATATCTTCAGCTCCTTGGTTCAATCCAGTATCATTATCTGTTGTTCCTTTGCCTCCCAATCTCCCCAATCTGTGGCTGCCATTCCTGCCAAAATAAAGCACCTTGCTTCACCAATTCTTCAATCTTTCTATTTTCCTTTATGAATCCATATTTGTCCCCCTTTCCTCCATAAATATATATTGTAATAGAGGAGCAGATGAGAGGAGCTGCCGACCAGTTGAAACAAGCCCCCTGGCTGCCCACAGAGGCAAATGTTCTGTAAGGCTTTTGCAAACCACTTAAGGTCAGATTGTATGTCTGACTGTGGCAGAAATCTTTCTGGCTCTAACCAGGTAAACTGCTGCTGCCAATTCTGCTGCCTGTTCACTCATGGGTTTCTGTAACTTTAAAGCTACAGTACACAGTTCCTGGTCATGTTCATTCTCTACATATGTGCCTCACCCAGTTCTCCTCTCACCACCCTGTACTAATGAGGAACCATATACAAACAATTGTGCCTTTGTTCTCAGTCATTACTTTATCTGATATTTCACCATTTTTTTTTTTGCTTTTGATGTAAACAGATCCTTGAGACAATTTGCTATCATAGCTTGAGACTCATTTTCACTTCCTTGGTACAGCAGGTTATCGGCTAACATTAATGTTGTGTTTATACCCTTTGCATTAATATTTATTCCTTGCAACAGCAATGTCCATCTAATGACTCTTCTTTAGCTTACTCAACCATTTTGAATCCTTCCATCTACCGGTAATTGTATGGTCGTGTGTTCTGTCAGTACTGTAAGTGGATTAAATCCACTATATAGGCGAAATATTGTACCGTTCAGAGAACGCTAACAGATCGTTTTCATAACAATACCCTCCTGTTCAACTGCTGACAGCATGCGTGATGCGTACACTGCTGGTCTTAACTTCCCATGCGTCTCTTGTAGCAGCACTGCTGATAGGGTGGTATCTGTTGTCGCCACTTCCAATGAGAATGATTCATTCCATTAAAGAAGCTGCCTTACTGTAAAATCCATCAAAGTGAGCCCTACAGTAGCCTGGCAGCCCCGGAAGGTACCACAGCCCTTTCAGTTCTCGGGGAACAGGCAGTTTCATAACCGATTCCAAGCTGTCGAGAGTCTATTGAGATCCCTCAGCTACCAGCTCGTTTCTTCACTAGCCATCTGGGTGAGTTATTAGTGGAGGCTGCCGGTTCAGAACTCCTTGTTGTAGCAAACTCTGTTCCTAACCGACATCCTCCTCTGCTTTTTGGGGGGAAACCCATGTTGTTTCTATGGTTTGGGAATCTGGACATTGAATGCACAAACAGCCAGCCATCTTTCCGCAGTCCTGCTAGTGCCTTGGAAATATGTCTGAGTTCTATGCACAAATTCGCTGTACCTTCTGATCATTGCTCAACTCCTCCGGTTTGATCCACATTTCACCCATTGTGCATACTCTATCCTCATATTCTCCTACTGCGATCTATATGTTGTGTATGTAATCATGCTCGTTGCAACTTCCAAATCATATAATTAACTGGCTCAAAACAAATCCGGCTTTGGCCATATAATCACTCCCCACTGTATGTTCCTGCTACCTGGGTTACTTCACCAACACTACTGAATCTTCCAATCTGCTTCTTTTTCACGTTAGATGTCTTGACGGTGTTTTTGCGAGATCTGGTAGTGTCCATAACAAGGTAACAGGGTGGTCTGAAAATCCTTCAACTAACTAGAGGTCGTCCGGTCTCATCCCACCTTTTTCTAACACACCTATGTGTGTGAGCTCTGATACCGTCATTGAAGCTCAGCGTGCAATTCCCTGGATGGTTGTGTGTGAACCATATTATTTTGTAGTCTCGGTCTTGCTGGCCCCTTCAATTGAAAACCGCTTTGTTCTGCACTTTCATATCTCAGTTTTAGGCATTATTTCTTAATGTGCCCCCCTTGACCACAGTTGCACCATTTAATTACTCCACCTTTAGTTCGCCCTGTTCCTAGCCCTGTTCCATTTCCTCTGTTCTTATTTGCCCTTTGATAATGTGCCAGGGAGGTCTCCTTCCCTCATTTCTCCAGACAGACGGATATTTAGTAGATAGCATCTTCCCATTAGAGAGTTTTAATGGTCTTTGTATCTTCTCTTCCCACGCTCTACTCATTTCCTCAGTACCCATACCTCAGTATGTGTGGGTTTCAGTACCGTTTTCGAATCATCGGCACTCTGAGACGCAACTCTACTCAAAGATCTATTTGAGGCTTCAATTCTTAAATGGTCCAGCTCTAATGCTGCTCCATACTCACTTTGGAAAACAGTCCATAAATTGAATTCAAATGCAGTGTGATGTTCACCTCATCCTCTCGTAACATTTGACGAGTGCGTTTACCGGGTCTCCTTTGTCTTCTTCAAACCATCACGTCGTTGTATATCTCGTGAAGCTGAGTGTATATTTGGATGCAAGCACATTATAGTTAATTTCCTTTCTCGGGAGTCATGTATTGCTCTCTGATGACTAGTTGATTGGAAAAGCTCTCAAGGATCGTCTCCGAGCAGACATGTGCCGATGTATTTAGCAATTTTCTTAATCTACTGCACCCCGAACGGCGTGGTGTATGTATGTTCTGCTTTGATTTGCTCCCCTTGCTGCCCCCTTTCCGATAGTAGATCGATAGTTGCATCCCCAGCAGCTTTCCCTTCACCGCCGGGGTGAGCGACAATCTCCTCATATTGCGGCCATTTTCCCAACACGTGTTTCTGAAGGTATCCACTTCAATTGCACATGTCCAAATCCTTTGAACTTGCAGAGTTTCCCGAATTCATTATGCTGAGTTAGAAACCGCTCGCTACCCAGCCCTAGATCGCTCTGTACCTCACCCACTTTTTCTGACTCGAGTCCCCCACTGAACAAAGAGATTAACCCTCCAGCCCACCCAGGGACATAAATTCTGAAACACGCCGTGCAGTAATGATCAGTGAGGTACAGAGAATCTGTATTTACCGACAAATAACTTTGATTGTCTCAACGAAGGTTCATGGACTCTACATGTGCGCAGCCCAGTAGAATCCCTGACTCACCATGAGCTGACAATGATGAGAAAATAAAGTACCCGACCTCACCATGGTGCCATTTCTATCTACATGTCTTTTCTCCATAACCCTTAGTTCCCCGACTTCGCAAGAATATATCCAACTTTGGGTTAAGCATATTTACTGAGTGAGAATGCACTGCAATATTGGGCAGAGAATTGCGCAGATTCACCATTGTTTAGGAAAAGTAGTCCCTCCTCATCTCCGTCCAAAATCTATATCATCAGTCTATATCCCCAAGTTCCAGTCTAATCTATCAGTGGAAACAACGTTCCTGTCTCTGTCGTATCTATCCATTTCATAGTTGCATATGTTTCTGTCGCCTGTAACTCTGGGCGATAGTCTTCAAAAGAACCCTGAACAGAAAGAAAAAGAAATATTGAAGATAGAAATATAGCTGCTTCCGAAGACGCAAGCAAAGCAGATTCCATCAGGCTGCATCATCCTCAGCTCCGCCCGCCGATTATGAGGGAGGCCTTTCAGTTGGTTGAAATGGATTTGCAGGAACATTTGAATATCAGAGACTGCTTCCTTTTTCCGAAATTGTATGATGTGTTAGTGTATGGGGGCCGTTATCACCCACATCTGGATTCCCTTTGTTCTTTAGAATATATGATAAAGATTTTCACTCTCGGAATTAAATGTTTTTTTCTCTATACGCCAGTTGCCGACGACAATTTTGAAGGATGAAACGTAGAACTTAGATTTTTGTTTTTCCTTACCTGCGTATTTAGATTGTGTTCTTTTGTTTGTTTGCTTTGGTGTTGATTTGAGAGGGAGAAACAGGTTCCACACTGGTCATGGGAAATCAAGGTTAAAGTGATCGGGATATGAGTGTATCAATTCCGGTACATTAAACCCTCTGTTCAAAGGTAAATTGACATTCAGACAAATTCGTGTATACTTAAATTGGGAATTTGGAATTCGCAATCTCGGAGGATGGTTCATTTGGGGAACATCAAAGGATGCTGCAGAAGGCTTTGAAACGCTGGTTTTGAGTTGCAGGGTTCCATTAAAAAAGATTGTTTTGATGTAATCGTAGCATCGGCACTGTTATAAGTACACAGGGAATTCATTTTAGAGAGCTTGCAGTTTCAGTCCGGATTCACTACTTTGCTTTCATCATCAGCCATAACTCAGTGAATTATCCAAGTGCTGCAGCATGGTCAAAGTAATGTCAGTCTCAGAACACTGTAATAGCAGAGTCTAGACATAGTTGTAGAGTGTACTAAAGATTATACCTTCCTTGCGTAACATCTCCATCCACTGCCTCATCGGCCTTCCCTTGCTCAGCTAATTCTGAATCTATGCAGCCAGGTTTCACTAGATCCCGGGCCATCTGACGTTCTGAATGCGTGCACCATAGGAAACCCAGTCAAACACCATACCAATTAATATACCTTAGATCGACTGTTCTGACTTTATCTACCTATTTTTCACGTTTTATTAAATGATTCTGTCTCATAAGGGAATACCTGATCTCACAAAAACATGCTGATTATCCCCAACCAGCATACGTTTCTCAAGACACTCATAAATTCTGTCTCTAAGAAACCATTCGTATAGCTTGCCCACCACTGACCGAAGACTCACTGGACTGTAACTCTCAAGACTGCATTATATTTGTTGAAAAAAGGAATAACATTTGCCATTCTCTGTGGCCAGTGATGACGCAAATGTCATGTCCTAAAACGCAGCAATATCTTCGCTCGCTTTCTCTAAATACCTGGATTGCATCCCTTGCAGCTCCCGGGAAAGAAATATTTTCATGTTTTGCCAGTTTCGAGATCGTAATTCTAAGCGTCTGTGTATCTCAGTGCCTCTTTCCTTTCGCCCTGTAACGACATTCATCAATGACGCGATCACTGGTGACTATCAAAGCAAAGTATCAGTAAGGAGCTTCACTGCCTACTTGCACTCCAGAGACATGTTTCCACTTTTATCGCTGATCTCTCCCACTCTCTATCTTGTCATCCTCCTGTTTTACTCCTCCGAGGCCTTCTCATGTCCCCTTCTAACTCTTGTTAAATTCCTCCTGGCTACATTGTGTCTTTCCATAGCCCTGCCTGATCCTTTCTTTCCAAACCTTAAGCATTATTTCTTTAATCTTCTTGAAGAGTTATTCCTTATTCGTTATCAACCAGGGTTACTTTTGGAGACATCAGCTCCACGCCTCAATGAAACAAACCTATACTGACCAGTCTAGTTTTCCATTAACAATGCCCATATTTCTGTTGTGCATTTGAAAGAACACACCTTTTGCCAATTTCGTCTGCCAAGTTCCTACTTAATATCATTAATGAAATACATTCCATACTGTCTGCTCCTATCTCAGTGTAAGGTATTAGTAAATGTCGAATAGATGTGCTCTGTTCTGAAATGCTGACCCGCGGAGAGATCTGTTACCTGATCTGATTCACTATCCAGTACGAGATCTAGGATGCCTTTCCTGTAATTTCCAGTACTAGATCTAGATCTAGTTCGCTTGTCAGCCTAACTGTTGTTGTGAATGTAACTCCTTCCCGGATGCAAGCTAGAAATTCTGTCACATCTAAAACTTTGTAAACAGATTTACCACCAGTCCAAAATCTATCTCCCGATCTGCCATTGTCACTGTGTGTTGATTTCGTTTTGGTGATGGGAGCTCTGTACAGAATTTTCTCAAACGAGTGTTTGTTACCTTTCTACTTCTGAGTTCGACTCACCGTCTATTAACACGCGAAGCCCGCCACAGTGTTCTCCCTTTCCTCCGCTCTCCCTGTGTTTAAAAGGGATCACCCTCACTCTCTTTTACCTGACTATGAGCATTTTGAAACTTCTGAACTCCGAGATGTCCGGAAGTCATTCCTCCTATTGAGATTGAATTGACTTTATTTCCTCCACATACACGAGGAATAAAAAAAAATATTTAGGTTACATCTCCGTCTAAATATACAATGCTCAATCCTAGTAATTTACAATAAATTACAGTAAATCGAACAGTCAATGTAATAGAGAAGAATAAAACACTCAAATCAGCGTGGTTTAATCAGTCTGATTTCCTGGTGGATGACGTTGTCCCCGCGCCTGTTGGTGATCCCTTTTTTGCTGCATTACCGTTTCCCGGATGATTGTCATGTCTCTGCGATAGTTTGGAATTTATTCCTTTCAGGATGACCAGACACATGAATGTTTGAATTTATAACATATTCGCCAAATCTACTCATTTTAAAACTGTTTTATTTGAAGCTCCGCCGAATTGCAATTGGAGTGGGATTTATTGCACAGATGGCCATTTAAAGTAAACACATACTTCATTCCATTCTTCAATTCTTTTCTAAATTTCCTCTGTGTCAGCGTATATATACAAGTATTCGTGCACATACTGAGAATTTGCAACATCAGCCCAAATTGTTGTAGTATATATACCGGGTAACTCATATATCTGTCCTGATACAAATAATTTTCCGTTTGCCATTTCAGGGAATGAACTACATAGGGCAACCAAAATAAGATGAAATTTGCTGATATTGCAAACAATAAAATCATCGATTTTCTGCGGTTTTCCACCTCGGTGTCTTTCTCACATTCACTGCTGTTCCGAAGCCTTCTGCGCACTCTATTTGCTGCAATGATATGTCTTACTGTTAACCCATTGAACACCAGAATTAAGCCGATTGGTAGCAACGGTGTTAAAATACTATCCAGTAATTCGTAACCTTTCCACTCGGGTGAGGAAGCGTATTCATGAGTGAAGGCGCAACGCCACGGCACGTTGTCAATCATGACGTAAGGTTCAACGGCAAAGTAAAACGGGGCACTCCTGCCGCAGCTCACTATAACCACCGTCACCATAATCACCGCTGCTGTTCTCTCAGTGAGGTAACGTTCCCCGAGCTTTCGATAACATATTGCGATGAAACGATCGAAGGTAAAACTGACCGTAAACCATACAGAACAGTCAGTCGTCACAACCCTAAATACAAGTGTCAGAGCGCATACAGGAGTGATGAGCAGAGATCTGGAGTAAATGTGGATATTGTTGGTCTGTTCCACTAAACCAACAACGAAAACCACCATCAGATCCGCTGTTGCCATTCCAACCAGGTAACGGGTGATGCATTTGGAGAGTCCGCATTTTCCCTGAGATAGGATCACAATTGCCGTTAAATTAACTACAAGAAATTAGAAAAAAAAACAGCATTATCGTTAGCTGAATACCCACCATTCATCCGAAAGTATGCAAGTTTTTTTTAAGTGAAATATAGAAATTCAATGTGTGCCGGCTCCATCGATAGACACCTGCTGGAGGAACCCAATGGAGTGGCGACTTTCCGACAGTTTAGAGCGAGGCATCTGATTTCCACGACACAACTATCGGTAAGAAGTCGATCACTCCAGCAAACATCTCCATATGCAACTCCATTTGCAGTACTACAGGTGAAACAGCTGAAGGGATTATTTGATGTGAAATACAGGAGGTTTAAAGCATAAATTACAATTCAGTAACTTGTGGAAAAACAGACCTGCGAGTCGATATTCGACTGGTCGGTCATTCGAAAAAGCTACCGATTTGTAAAAGCGATCACTGTCGCTTCAGAAAGCCGAGCAAGTTACAGCTATGAAACTAACGGCAACATCGTATTTCACATAAGAGTTTTAAAAAAAAATTCATCGCGAAAATATGGAAACCGAATTTAAAAAAAAAGAATATCTGATACTTGAATCCTCAATTCTGGATTTTTTTTTTATTTATTTTTTTGGCGACGTTAGCATTTGTGCTGAGTAAAAGTCCGAACAGTGCAGCGGAACAAAAACAAGACGACGGCACCATACATATAGTGACCAGATCCAGTATCTCACCAGGGACACCGATCGCTACAAGTGTGGGGTAGAAAACGCTCGCGATGTAGTAAATCGCTGCATATCCCATATTCATTCAGAAGCCTCGTTCCGGTCTACGGAACGTTCCAAAGGTACGTATGGGCCGGTGATCTGTTTTACACAGTTATATGCAATTCAGAGTAACGCTACTGAGGCAATTAGCGTGTTTATCACGTCAGTAGCGCTGGCGACAACCTGCTTCATAAACACTTACATTAAATTGTTTTTGTTCTCACTCTGTCTTCGTGCCATGAATTCGTATCCCCAACGGATGTTACAAGTTATTAACCTTTAAACAAATGATAATATGAAACATGCCAATTTAGTTTCCAAATCACCTGTTCTTCAGCTGCTGAAATGGGACATTTTCTGGCCAGTGTTGTTTCTATCATAGACTATCATCCTGAACACTGAACATGGACAATCACCTTCCAATAGGTTTATTTTGTCACATTTACCGAGCACATTCGCTTCTGACGTTGGGTTGGGACATTTGCTCGGCAGGTGAAATGGGGCACGCGTTATTGAAAAGGAAGATAGGATCATTTTTTTCGCTTGTTCTGGACATTTCCTGTCATTTGAATGACAAAAGTCACAGTAATAGCTGATTACATGTCTCACAGTAAAAGTTGCTATACGTATGTACTTCTAAGCATATAAACGAGACCAAGAGCAAAATTCCAGGGATATTACATAATAAAACGGTTGCAGCCACAGCCACAGAACTTTATCTACAGCTTGTGAACAGATTGATGGACATACTTTTCTGGATTAGCAGAAAGTGGATGGTTGATACTTTGAAAGTGACAAATGTACTGCAGGTATTGGCGTTAGGTCCGTTGTTTTAGTGACTTAGATGTCGATGTAGAAAACTGAATCAGAGAAAAAAAAATCGGACGAATCCTGGGTTGGGGGCGTCCCATTTTCCAGCCAAGAATTCTATACAAGACTTGTAGTCTGGCTGGAAAATTGGTTGAAAATTGAAGATGGAATTTAATAGAGACAAGTATGAGTTCGTCTGAGGACAGATACAACAGGTTAACAAGCACACTGAATAGATGGAATTTAGTGTGCAAATGGAGACCTGGAAATACAGATCGATGATTCCAGAAAAGCGCGTCACGGGCAGATCGGCTTGTATTGAGCTCTAATCACATTGACCTTCACAGTCAGTTCACTGTGAACAGGAGCTGGGACGTTATGTTGAAGCTGTACAACATGGTGGTGAGGCCGTAGATAGACTATCCTGGGCTGCTGCGTCCACCTACCTACCGTTTTAAAATGTCAATAAGCTTCAAAGTGTGCAGCGATAATGTGAAAGCAAGAGTTCGGGAACTGATGACCTGAGTTAGAAGGAACTGTTGAATTGGAATCTATTCGCTAAACTGCAGGGAAGTGAATAGAGATCTTACAGACGCAACACATTTGTGAGAGTTACAGACAGGGTGATTGCTCGCAGATATTCCTGATCCTTTGAGTGAATCTAAAACTACTTTATAGGCGTGGGGTGAAAGTTTAAATATGCACGAGTGGTGCGTGTTAAAGCTGACTCGCTAAGAGGGTCGAGGAGTGTAGAAGATTCTGCCAGCGTCAGTGGTAGATGCCGGTTCGATTGTATCATTTCAGGGAAGGTTGTCAAGGTAAGCGTTTGAGACGCGGACCGAGGGTGCAAATAAATGGGACGAGGCGAAGGATCACAGAAGGATGATCCAGATGGACGGAAGACCCTACTTCTCTGTAGTATTAATCTCTGAATCCATGACGATCTCTGTCCCATTTCCCCATTCATGTCTTCTCATTTTCCACCTGCTCACCGATCTAAGTATGTACAGAACTGTGGGTGTGTTCAAACTCAACTTTCAAACACATTTCCTTCTGCTCCGGTAGTGCATCACCCTGTGCCTATTGAGGAACTCGTACCGATGAGCGGCTCTCGGCTTATTGGAAAAAAAAGTCTCACCACTCTGTATCCACTCTGGTGCTGGCATCGCTGTGCGGCCTCTGATCACTCTGGGCTAACTCACCTCTCTGTATCCACTGTGGAACTGGCATCGCTGTGCGGCCTCTGATCATTCTGGGATGACTCACCTCTCTGTAACCAATGTGGTGCTGTTATCGATGAGCGGCCTCTGATCACTCTGGGACGATTCACCTCTCCGTATCCACTGTGGTGCTGGTATCGATGAGCGGCCGTCGGACACCGTGCATCCATTGTGGCCCTCGTACTGATGCTTGGCCCTCGGCTCAGTTCAGATTATCTCAGCGCTGAAACACGCTTTCCGCTCTTACACTTTGAATACTATTTGTGAGGCTGACTGCACCAGACTCACCATTTTACTCACCTTTTCTTGTGAATTATTTTCATCCCTAACAGGTGAACAGCTGCTTTGTTTTGCGACAATTGTTCACTCAGTTCCTACTCCGCTATTTTTTTTTTGCCAACGGCGCCATTAATCAATACATCCACCCCAGCACTGGTTGTGTTGACTTCTTCGATATAAGCGTTGTTACCAACGCATTATTTATTATGTGTCTCCAATTGCTCCTCAGCTGGAACCGAATCACTTTTCTTCTGTACGACAGTAGCCTTTCAAGCAGTGAATGGAAAGAGGTACACTGAAGAACAGTGTCGTATGGAGATATATTTCTCGGTAAAACAGGCGTCTGAATCGCACGGGATTTCTGAGATAGCGATAGAGATAACCCACAGTTTCCCTGGAACTGTGGTCATTGCTCCAGACGCTGGAGATGCTGCCTGGACGATCACTGCACCCGGTACACAGTGCCGAATGAAATATGATGAAGTGTATTTTCTTTCCTGGGTGGTTTTAATAATCCTCCGACTTGCTGAAGAACCATTTCCCCGTTCAGCGGGCAATGTTCCATTATTACTCTTGCTACGTACACTGCGTGGAGAGAAAGCTGGATATTTTAAGAGGCGAGTCACAGAGCGAGTCTCCACCGTGAATCTGTGCCTCCTGTTGCAAGGCAGTCTGAAACTCAATTTACCAACCAGCCTGGGAATCACTGGATTCCATGCATATAGACCGGCCACATATCCATTTGGATGGAAACACTGAGAATTGTTTACACGTCCATTCGCTAATGCAAAGGCTGTGGATTGTAGAGGGTGACTGCAAACGATTGTGTTCCACACTGCCGCCCCCATCTACATTGGGTCTCACCAATGTGGAGCTGCCAGACCAGTAGAATCCTAAATAACTGTCTGACCTGGAAGGACAGATTTCCGTGAATGGTGGCTGGTGAGGGAGGAGGTGTAGATGCCGTTGTGGCGCTTGTAATGTTTGCAGAGATAAGTGTCAGGATGGAGATCAGTAGGAAGGGATGGTGGGTAAGGGTTTGATGTATAAAGCGATACCTGCAGATAGCGGAGAAGGCGGTGGAGGTAGGATAAGGGATGTGAATCGTGGTAAGATCCTATTGGAGACAAAGGGAGTTACGGAGGACGAGATGACCGTGGTGTGGTAGGTGACGATATGAAGAAACATTTCCCAGTTGTGACGCGGGGTAATAGTACGAGGGCAAATACTCTAAAAGGTGAGACATGGATATCAATAAATTCTCAACGAGTTGTGAGTGCTAATATCGTTCAGCTAAGCCAACGTCAGGCAAATTTTGAGGTGACATCAAAAACAGTGGAAACTGCAAAATAATAGTGATAACTATCTGAGGCAGATGAGAATACGAGAAGACCGATCCTTCAGCCGGATTCCGAGGGATTTGGGCCGGACGGCAAACTTATCTGCGAGAAAGTATTGTTCACTCAACTCTGCAAAAATTCCGGGTGGCGTGTCTGCAATTACTGTCACTGTCGGCATGAATGTGATGATCTCCTGCTGGTCCAACAAACATCGTAAGCGTTTATTAAGCTAAATATCATCAACTACAAACTCCATTAAATACTATTGGCTCAGGGAAACGTGGGTTTCCACCTCCAGGAACATATATAATTCATTGTAACTGCCAAATAAATTTTCTTTCTTGAACAAAGAATATTGGGAGCTGTGCAATAAGCTTTTCTTGTTTTTCTACACAACCGACAAGAAACAAAGAAGCAGACACATACATCGCAAAAGTAGTTTTAATACAAATTAAAATTTGTTTTAATTTTTAAAATGTCTGTTTAGAAAGAAGCGGGATACAATCAAAAATGTTTTAAATAAACACGAATTAGCAGACAAGTTCCGCTGTGAAGTCAGTGATTCAGTAACAATATTTCTGCATTCATAATTTGGCACCGTTACCTCTCGCCAAAACATACACTTGGCACATGTCTGTGCAACTTCTGCTTTTGTTTTCAGCGATCTGCACAAGTGTATAGACTTAAATTTGAAACGATAAGTCAGAGAACTGTCTGTGAGAAGACATTACTTAGACTTACAAAAGAAAATATGTGTCCGGAAGCTGGGAAGTGACAGATCGAAAAGGAAAAGGGATGGACAAGAAGGATATCTCCTGTACATAGATTCCCCTATCACTGCCCTCGCCTTCCCCCACATTTTTTTCTGTCATCTACGCCCTTCCTTTACAGTCCTAATACAGTGCATCGGCCTGAAACGTCGACTGTTTATTCACTTCCACAGATTTTGCCTGGCCTGCTGCGTTCCTCCAGGATTGTGTGTGTGTGTGTTGCTCCTGGTTTATAGCATCTTAAGTATTCGAAATATTGCCTGCAATGAAACTGTAATTGAGTTGAACAATTTGTCTCAGTCGAGATTACATTATTGCGTTGTTTATCACCTTGCTCCATCGTCCGAACTTTCATAAAACTTTATATCGATTTATGCTCATTTAATTTCATTTCCCCTTTTTTGTAATTTATGTTTTATTGAAGTTCATCATCAAACAAACATTTCCATATTCCAATCTGTAATATAATGACTTATATTCAAAACTCGGGACCAGCCTCATTCAGACAAATTGGAATCTACTGACATTGTGATCACTATACATCAGTTTCACATTTAAGGTCAAAGCCGATGCGTGGGATATGCAGAGATCCTGCATTTAAGATAGCGCTGCGGCTGCATTATAGTAGCATCTGGACTAGTTATCTCTCTGGTTCATTTGCTCTATCGTTTAGGGCAGTAATGTCAACACTAAATAGTGTAAAGTACAGAATACAGGCCTGAATTTAGTTGATCCCTTTCATCAGACTTTGGCCTATCAGTTGACTGAGTCGATAACATAAGGATTTGGATAAATCTCCAACTGAATTTTGTAGATAGAGGAGACATTAAAGTTATGTCTGTCTGAGAATACTGTCAGTGAATGACCAGGCTAGGCTGTTGCATCATCATTTTGATCAGCTGAGGCTGCAGAAGCAACAACATTATCAGTAGGGTTAACGACAGACAGTAGGATTAGGAATTATGTCATCAGCTTCGCCAGCAGCGATATTATCATTTCACCTCAGTGATGGTTCAAGAGATGCAGTGATAACATCAGCGTGGTCAGTGACATGTTTATAAGGCGCGGACCATTCTGCCTTGTGGGTCTCTATAAACTATAAACCGGGCCTGTAATCGTTCTGACGTTTCAGCATTACAGTCAATGTGTCTGCTTCCTAACTGCCATAGTCCAATCCGAATCCAGGTATTGCCTCACAGGTAGCTCAGATAGATGTCCATGAGTGCGCTTAGTGGATGGTTGTGCTCATTCACCGGGCTGTGTTTTCCATCTGCAAAGACCACTTTATTCCGTTCCTTGCAGTGATTTGTCTATTTCTAGCAATATTTACAAATCATTTCAAAATCTGTTTGGAAAAATAAACTGTCTTATTCTTTTATTTTACAAATATATAACTGAGCGTATTCCGTAATTCTGCATCTCCTCTTGACAGTAATTAATCTGATTAGTGATGCGCAATAATTCTCCTTTGCTGTTATTACACAGCCCGATTGGAACAAGAAAAACAAATAAACACGCACATTTAATTGCAGCGATCAGCATATTTTTCTTCAATCGTTAAATAAGTCAAACATATGTTTACGTGTACACAATGTATTTGAAGAACTATATTTATTATTTTACTCCGGCAGTGAGACATCAGAGAATATCACATCGGTTGTGTAAAAGGGTAAGTGATGAAGGCTCGGCATTTTGTTATATTCCCCGGTGGTCTCCATTATGTGAACCTACTGAACAAGCTGCACCTATTTTCGTCACTGAGGTTCTTTATCTGCGAACCCACTGCACCATGTCTAAATTTATTTTCGTGCGGACTGACTAAATAAAAGACTGTAACAGGACTTGCATTTTTTTCCATTTAGATATACGGAAATAAAAATGTGCCGGTTCTTCAATATATATAGTGTGGCCAATGTGGTGATAAAAATAATGGAGTGAATATTTCTCCTTAACCGCCGGGTCACTCCTGATTTCAGTACGAAAACAAGAACAAATGCTGAGGTTTAATACCTTTAGATTTAACTGTTATTTTGATCACACATTGGCCGCACATCTCTCTGCTCTGAGATGTATAGCCTGAAAGTTGAAGTCCATAACGAGAGAATGTATGGAAATTCTGACCACGATACCTCAGCCATCCCCCGCTGTGCATAGTGATGTATATATAATTAGTGATTACGCATTTGAGGTATTGATTTTGCAGATTGTAAGTTGTGCATTAGGTGTTTTTATTTGTTGCAGGAGAGCGGGCATTGACAAACAAAGACATGACCAATTTCTTCCGATGTTCAGTGACAGTGTGGTCAGTGACTACTGGACAATATCACTAACTGTCTGATTCTGCTGAGAGTATTTTATGAAGCGAGATATTGTTATTTTTTTATTGCTTTATGGTCGTATCTTGCTTTCGCGGTGTCCATCGCGAGGCTGGACAGACAGTGATATTACCAATATACTGAGAGATGGTTCTCAATAAGCAGTGATATTCTCTTTGTGTGTTGAATCGTGGGACCGAAAGAGCTGTGATTGTAACATTGCAGTATTGAGTGAACTGGACAATCAGAGGCCTTATCAATATGGACGCTGGCAGGGCGCAGTAAGAAATGATAACACCTGTGTGGCCAGTGTAATGCTTGTTCGGTAGATACAGTTCTGTTCCTTGCAGTAATGGATCACTCTCCGTTTGCCCAGTGTAGTTTCATGCAGTCTGTCAGTACGCAGGGGATTCAGTGATACTTTGCTGAGAGGATTCAGAATAGTTTTGTTCACAAAGGGAAGATAGTGGCAGCAGAGGAAGAACATTTTACATGGTGTTCTGTACCCTGTTCTTTCAGTTTTTTTCTTTAAATATATAAAGTATGCATGATAAAGAAGAAGATTTGTGGGTTATGTTTTAGATGTCTACGTTTAGAGGTGACAGTGAGCCCGCATTTACCGTTTCATCTTCATCATTCCACACTCTCACCGCTCTCTGTGTGAAGAGGCCTCCCCCCATTTTCCCTTTAAACTTTTCCCCCTTTACCCTGTGTGGTGGTTTATTTGGAACGTATAGCCTTTTAACATCTTTGGACTATTTTTTTTTTATCACTTATGGCATTGTTTGCACAGTTGTTACTGTATGTTGTAACTATGTGGTTTTGTGTAGGTCTTGTAGCTTTAGGTTTTGGTTTGTTGGGTGGTAGATTTTGGTCTCCTGATTTGGTGTGTCTGGGTAGTCTTGTTCTGTCTGGTGGATTTGGAGCTCCTTTCCGGGGAACGCGCCAAGATGGTAGCGCGATATTTATACGCAGCAGCCTCTCCAGACACTGGATCGGGGATTGCCAAACGTTATGTGGATTTTCTGGTGTAGTCTGTTTTGTCGAGTGCTTTTGTGATATCATTCTGGAGGAACGTTGTCTCATTTTTTTTAACTGCATTGCAGCTGTGGTTTCTAAATGACAATGAATCGAAATTCAATTCAATTCATTTCAATTAACAGTACAGCTCCTTCGACCAACAATGTTCCGAACCTTAAACCCTGCATCCCATATAACCCATTACCTTAAATTCCTCCATATAACTGTCCAGTAGTCTTTTAAATTTCACTAGTATATCTGCCTCCATCACTGACTCAGGCAGTGCATTCCACCTGTCAACCACTTTCTGATTGTAAAAAATCGCCCTTGAAGGAATTACATATTTTAGCAACAGATTTTGTCCTTTAAATACTACAAACGCAGCTTTTTTCTTAGAAACACACACAAAATGCTAGTGGAACACAGCAGGCCAGGCAGCATCTATAGGGGGAAGTACAGTCGACGTTTCGGGCCGAGACCCTTCGTCAGGACTAACTGAAAAGAAGTGATAGTAAGAAATTCGAAAATGGGAGGGAGAAGGGGAGTTCCGAAATCATAGGAGAAGACAGGAAGGGGAGGGATAAATCTAAGAGCTCTTAAGTTGATTGAAATGGGATACCAGGCTCGAGAAGGGAGAGGATCATGGGACGGGAGGCCTCGGAAGAAAGAAGGGGGAAGGGACCACCAGAAGAAGATGGAGGGCAGGCAAGAGGGACAGAGAGTGAGAAAAAAAGGAAAAACAGTAAATAGGTAGATAGATAATTAATTAGTTAATAAGTGTTAGGGTAAGAAGAGGAGGGAGAAAAGAACTAAATATATGAGGGATGGGGTAAGAAGGGGAGGAGGGGCATTAACGGAAGCTAGATAAGTCAATGTTCATGCCATCAGGTTGGAGGCTACCCAGAGGGAATATAAGGTGTTGTTCCTCCAACCTGAGAGTGGCTTCATCTTGAGAGTAAAGGAAACCATGGATAGACATATCAGAATGGGAATGGGACATGGAATTAAAATGTGTGACCGCTGGGAGACCCTATCTTCTGTGGCGGACGGTCAGCGAAACGGTCTCTCAGTCTGCGTCGGGTCTCACCAATATATATAAGGCCGCACCGGGAGCACTGGGCGCAGTATATCACACCGGTAGAGCTGGAGAGGGAAGAGGATCAAGGGTTGGGAGGCCTAGGGAGAAAGAAAGGGGGCGGGGAACACAAGGGGGATATGGGGAGCAGTCAAGAAGTGATCGTGAGAGGGGCAGAGAAAGAAAAACAGAGAGAACAGAAAAAAAGGAAAGATAAAAAACAAATAAACATAGATAGATAGATAGATAGATAGATAGATAGATAGATAGATAGATAGATAGATAGATAGATAGATAGATAGATAGATAGATAGATAGATAGATAGATAGATAGAGAGAGAGATAGATATATAAAGGGGTGAGGTAAGAAGGAGTGGGGCACTAAAGGAAGTTAGAGAAATCGATGTTCATGCCATCAGGTTGGAGGCTGCCCAGACGGAATATAAGGTGTTGTCCTCCAACCTGACTGTGGCTTCTTCTTGACAGCAGAAGAGGCTATGGATGGACATATCAGTATGGGAATGGAACATAGTGTTAAAATGTGTGGGCACTGGGAGATTCTGCTTCCTCTGGCGGACAGATAAACAAGGTGTTCAGTGAAACCGTCTCCCAGTCTGCCCGAAACGTCGACTGTACTTCTTTCTCCAGATGCTGCCTGGCCTGCTGCGTTCCACCAGCATTTTGGGTGTGTTGATTGAATTTCCAGCCTCTGCAGATTTCCTGGTGTTCGCTGTTTCTTTCTTATTATTGTTTATAACATATTAAATGAAGGGCCCTGGAGGTATAATTTTCGCATGAAATTTGAGCTGTTTAATTATAAAAATAGTAATTATTATTCGTTTTTATAACTTGAACAATTAGCTGCATAAAAGTGCAATTTCGTACTCTAAAATCGGTAGAGCACAATGGTTCTCTAACAAAAAAAAAAGTTTTTTCTTTATTTGGCAGGTAAAATTAATGATATGTGTAACCGAAGGTGGAAACGGTTTCCTCAAAGGAAAATCCTCCGTGACAAACCCACCGCAACTCTTTGAGGAAATTCAAGCAGGGCAGACAATGGAGTGCAGCAGACGTTATGTACTTGGATTTTCAGAAGGCCTTTGACAAGGTGCCACAGATGAGGCTGCTTAGCAGTATAAGAGCCCATGGAATTACAGGGAAGTTATTCGAGTGGGTGTGAAATGGTCTCGTTGGCAGAAAACAGAGAGTGCGAATAAGGGATCCTATTCTGGCTGACTGCCAGTTACCTGTGGCATTCCACAGGGGTCAAGGTTGGGACGGTTACATTTTGCGATGTATGTCAATGATTTGGACTACGGTATTAATGGATTTGTGGCTAAATTTGCCGATGATACAAAGATAGGTTGGGGGGATGGTAGTTTTGAGGAAACAGAGATCCTGCAGAGAGACTTAGATAGCTGGGCAAAGAAGTGGCAAATGAAATACAATGTTGGAAAGTGAATGACCATGCACTATGGTGGAAGAAATAAACGGGCAGTCTATTATTTAAATGAGGAAAGAACTGAAAATGCAGAGATACAAAGACACTTGGGAGTCCTTGGGCTAGATACCCTAAAGAGTAACCTCCAAGTTAATTCGGTTGTGAAGAAGGTGAATGCAATGTTGGAATTCATCATTGGAGATATAGAACAGAAGAGCATAAACGTGATGTTGAGGCTTTGTAAGGCCACACTTGGAGTATTGTGTGCAGTTTTGGTCTCCTTATTTTAGAAGCGATATTACCAGACATTGGACAGGGTTCAGAGAAGATTCACGAGAAAAGATTCCAACTTTTCTGGAAATGGGGTTTGTATTTCATACTGGTCGTTGAATTCCTCTGGCCTGCCTTCGTGTGATGGATTCAACGGGAGGCGTCATGTTTGTCTGTGAGGTCGTGACAGAGAGCGCTGTATCTATTGGAGTCAGTCAATGTTCTGTTGTAAAGTCAGTGAGGTGGCAAATGCTGGAATAGGAAATAACTCAGGAAATGCTGAATAAACTATTCCCCAAGCAGCTTGTATGGAAAGAAGGCTTTCTGAGAACAGTTCTGGGGAGAAATACTTTAACTGCTCTGCCACATTGTTGTGCATATGGCCGTTTACACAACATTATCATTAATTAAAACGCCGGAGACGGGAGCTACGTTAACAGGATTCTTCACTAAATGAAACTGAACTGAACACATATATACAGTTCAATACGCTCCCAACCGTACATGCTCAATAACGTGTTAATGCAACATAAAATAGTCCCGTATTATACAGATGGCTATATGGTACACTGCTCCCCTTCTATTTAAAAGGTGTATCAATTTTTTACGCAAAAAAAATACTGTATGTGTACCCTAAATATACAAACGCCCACCCACTGCTTAATTAGTACATTAATAATATGAAATTATAACAAAGTAACGTAATAATAATTATTATAGCTCAAGAGTTTGGGCAGACAAACTGTCCCTGTCCCTCTGAGTAACGTCTGTCAATAAAATTGTTTGTTTCAATACAGATTTCAATATCAAAGTCATGAAAAGTCGACCTCTGAGCATTGGGATTTGCCATGGTCTACTTCAACGATGACTTGCCACCAACAAAAGAAGTGGTTGGTGATCTGCTGTCTCTACTAGTTATTCAAAAGTTAAAACAAAAGAATAACATTCGCCACCCACCAATCTTCTAGTTCTACTTCCATGGCTAGCTAAGACACAAATATCCTGTCCAAGAGTTCCAATATCTTCGCTTGCCTTCCAACATTACCTGGACTATATCCCTTCTGGCACCGGAGAATCATCTTCATAATATTTTCCAAGTTCCCGGCGCATCCTCTTTCTGAGCGTCGGCATGTTCTGGCGTATCAGCCTTTTGACGCTGTGTTCACATTCATCAATGTTTTCAGTGAGGACCTTCAGTGCCTCCTTTACTCCAAACACAATTTCCCTCTTTCAACTCTGATCTGCCCACACTCCCTCTAGTCGTCCTCCTGTTCTTCACTTACCTTAGTACGACTGGCTAAGACATTCTCAAGTCTACCTCTTCTATTGTTAAATTCTTTCCTGTCTGTATTGTGACTCGTCATAACCCTACACGATCCTAAACCTTATCTTTCTTTCTTCCTCTTGGTGAGCTGTTCCGTACTTCTTGTCACACAGAGTTACAAAATGTTCACATCCTTTCCCTGCGACAATGGGACAAGCCTTTACTGAACCCCATGTCAGTGCTCCCTAAACAGTCTCCACATATCTGTTGAGCATTTCCCTGAATACACCATTTCCCAATGTACGTTCCCAAGTTCCTGACAGGTCGCACCATACATCGCAGACCCCCAATTAAATACATCCCATGCTCCCTGGTCCTATCCCTGTGCAAGGTAAATGTCGGGGAGTTCTGCCCTATCGTTCTGAAATGCTGACCAAGGGAGAGATCTGTCACCTGATCGGTTTCCTTTTCTAATATTAGATCCAGTCAGGACTGTTCGCTAGCTCACCTTTCTGAAGCCTTCCTGGACACAACTGAGAGCTCATGCCATACCTAAACGTTTAAACCTGGGGAAGTGCTAAATAATATTGTGGAAGTTTTACTCTTCCGTTCCAATAACATTGCACATGTCCAAGTTCCGCTCCCGATGGTTTCCTCACTGTTTCCGTTGCAGTTTTCTTTGTTAAACTGGTGTACGGCTGTTCAGAATACAGCTTGTAGTGTGTTTGCGCCCTTCATGTTTCTGTGTTTGTCTCACAGTCCATTAACAAACGAACGCTCCACGTTGTCCTCCCTTTCTGTATCTGCGATACAATCCCTGATTTGCCTTCACACTCCCTTTACACACTGTTACCCGACATGTCCATTTTGAAACATCTAAAACATCTTTTGAAAGACCGGAAGCCATCCCTGCCTTTGTGACAGTCGAATATCTGTAATAGTTTGGAACATACTTCAGCAAAAGTAACAATCACGCCAGCAGCATTGAGCGATTGTATTGCTACCTACCTGAACTGTATGAACTCAGCAATCTTCCGCCAATGATCAGGCATATAACACACACAAAATGCCGGTGGAACACAGCAGGCCAGGCGGCATCTATAAGAAAAAGCACTGTCGACGTTTCGGGCCAAGACCCTTCGTCAGGACTAACTGAAAGAAAAGATACTAAGAGATTTGAAAGTAGTGGGGCGAGGGGGAAATTCGAAATGCTAGGAGAAGACCGGAGGGTGTGGGATGAAGCTAAGAGCTGGAAAGGTGATTGGCGAAAGTGATACAGAGCTGGAGAAGGGAAAGGATCATGGGACGGGAGGCCTCGGGAGAAAGAAAGGGGGAGGGGAGCACCAGAGATAGATGGAGAACAGGCAGAGTGATGGGAAGAGAGAGAGAGAGAGAGAGAGAGAGAGAGAGAGAGAGAGAGAGAGAGAGAGAGAGAGAGAGAGAGAGAGAGAGAGAGAGAGAGAGAGAGAGAGAGAGAGAGAGAGAAACAAAAAATACAAACAGCTAAATATGTCAAGGATGGGGTAAGAAGGGGAGGAGTGGCAGTAACGGAAGTTAGAGAAGTCAATGTTCATGCCATCTGGTTGGTGGCTACCCAGCCGATATATATGGTGTTGTTCCTCCAACCTGAGTGTGGCTTCATCTTGACGGTAGAGGAGGCCATGGATAGACATATCAGACTGGGAATGGGACGTGGAATTAAAATGTGTGGCCACTGGGAGATCCTGCTTTCTCTGGCGGACCGAGCGTAGGTGTTCAGCGAAACGGTCTCCCAGTCTGCGTCGGGTCTCACCAATATATAAAATGCCACACCAGGAGCGCAGGTGTAGCACTTGCTCCGCTTACAAGGATAAGGGCCAGGAGTGGACAAGGGAGTCGCGTAGGGAGCGATCCTTGCGGAAAGCAGAAAGAGCGGCGGTGGAGGGAAATATGAGCTTGGTAGTGGGATTCCGTTGGAGGTGGCGGAAGTTATGGAGAATTATACGTTGGACCTGGAAGCTGGTGGGGTGGTAGGTGAGAACCCAACGCGACGCCCTTGTGCACTCGTTCCCCCCATCCCTTCCTAGCGATCTCCCTCCTGGCATTTATCCTTGTAAGCGAAACAAGTGCTATACCTGCCCTTACACTTCCTCCCTCACCACCATTCAGGGCCCCAGACAGTCCTTCCAGGTGAGGCGACACTTCACCTGTGAGTCTGTTGGTGTGGTATACTGTGTCCGGTGCTCCCGGTGTGGTCTTCTGTATATCGAGGAGACCCGACGCATACTAGGAAAACCTTTCGCTGAACACCTACGCTCGGTCCGCCAGAGAAAGCAGGATCTCCCACTGGCCGCACATTTTAATTCCACGTCCTATTCCCATTGTGATATGTCTATCCATGGCCTCCTCTACCGTCACACTCAGGTTGGAAGAACAACACATTATATACCGGCTGGGTAGCCTCCAACCTGATGGCATGAACATTGACTTCTAACTTCCATTACTGCCCCTCCTCCACTTCTTACCCCATCCCTGACATATTTAGTTGTTTTTTTGTTTTTTTTCTCTCTCTATCTGCCCATCACTCTGCCTGTTCTCCATCTCCCTCTGGTTCTCCCCCCTCCTATCTTTCTCCAGAGGCCTCCCGTCCCATGATCCTTTCCCTTCTCCAGCTCTGTATCACTTTCGCCAATCACCTTTCAAGCTCTTTGCTTCATCCCACCCCCTCCGGTCCTCTCCTATCATTTCACATTTCCCCCTCCCCCACTACTTTCAAATCTCTTAATATCTTTCCTTTCAGTTAGTCCTGACGAAGGGTCTCGGCCCGAAACGTCGACAGCGCTTCTCGCTATAGATGCTGCCTGGCCTGCTGTGTTTCACCAGCATTTTGTGTGTGTTGTTTGAATTTCCAGCATCTGCAGATTTCCTCGTGATGACGAGGCATATGATTGCTTGAATCCAAGACATATTTGCCAATCCTGTTCATTTTAAAACAGCTTTATTTGAAAACTCCACAGTATTGTCAACAGACGTTGGCGTTATCTACATAGTTGGCCATTTAATGTAAACACATACGTCATTTCATTCCTCAGCTCTTCTCTAAATTTCCTCTGTGTCAGTGTATAGATACAAGTATTAGTGCACACGCTGAGATATGGTAACATGTATCCAAATTGCTGTAGGATGTATATCGGGGAACTCAAATATCTGTCCTCGTAAAAATAGTTTTGCACTTGCCATTTCAGGGAATGAGTTACAAAGGGCATCCAAAATAATATGAAATTAGCTGATATAGAAAACAACCAAATCATCGATTTTCTGCGATTTTCCACCTCGGCATCTTTCTGATTATCACTGCTGTGTCGAAGCCTTCTGCGGACTCTATTTGCCACGACGATATGTCTTACGGTTAACCCGTTAAACACTAGGATGAAGCAAATTGGTAGCAACGGTTTTAAAATACTGTCTTGTAATTCATATCCTCTCAACGCGGGTGAGGTAACGTATTCATATGAGCCAGTACACCGCCACGGCGTGTTGTCAATTATTGACATAAGGTTCAATGACAAAGTAAAACTATAACGACGGTCACTATAACGACGGTCACGATAACCACCGTTGCTGTTCTCTCGGTGCAGTATCGCTCCAGCAACTTTCGGCAACATATTGCGATGAAACGATCGAAGATAACACTGACCGTGAGCCAAACAGAACAGTCCCGCGTCACAGCTGCAAATACAACTGTCAGAGCGCATGCAGGAGTGATGAGCAAGGATCTGGAATAAATGTAGATATTGTTGGTCTGTTCCACTAAAGCAGCAATGACAACCACCATCAGATCAGCTGATGCCATTCCAACCAGGTAACGGGTGATGCATTTGGAGAGTCCGCATTTTCCCCGAGATAGGATCACAATCGCCATTAAGTTAACTACAAGAAATTTTGAAACAAAATATAAACATGGTCAGCTCCCTGAATGCCCCCAATCTTGCAATGCTATGCAGGGTTGGTCTGTTTGGAAGTGGAAAACGGGAATCCAGTGTGTGCTGTCTCGGTCGCTGCACTCCGACTGGAGGACAATGACGGATGTGAGTGTCAGTGGATTGGCGACTTTCCGACAGTTTAGAGTGAGGCAGCCGAGTTCCACGACTCACGTACTGGTGAGCAGTCGATCACTCCTGTAAACAACACCATTTCAATTATTAGAGGTGAAATAGCTGAAGGGATTGTATGTAGCAGTTATAAAGTGGAGTCAAGGTGATATAAAGCACGTTCTCCATTACTGACTTACAAAAGAACAAACCTGCGTGACGAAAATAGACTGAACCGCTATTTAAATAAGCTGTCACGTTGTTATAAGGTCGATGTGTCTGCACTGATAGAAATTCGGGCCGAGAAAAGCAGAGACCAGCATCACTTCAGAAAGCACTGCGAGGTGAAATTATGAAACAGTGACAATATCGGCACCAACTTAATTGACAAAACACTGCGACCGAAATATGGAAAATGGAAATAGGCCATTAGATGCCTGAATCCTCCATTCCGGAAAAACGCTTCAGTAGACGGTAGCATCTATGCTTAGTAACAGTGCGGATACCGCAGCAGAGTAACAGTAAGACCATGCATAGAGTAACCATCTCCGGCATCTTATCGGGAACACCAGCCGCTACAGGTGTGGGATAGTAAATGGCCGCGATGTAGTAAATCACCGGATATCCCATATTCCGTCAGAAGCAGCGTTCAGCTGTACGGAACGTTTCAACTGCTCAGATGAGCTAGTGATCGGTTTATCAAACTTTTATTAAGGAGAGAGCAATTCCACTGAGGAAGTTAGCCTGGCTGTCACGTCAGGGACATTAGTGATAACCAACTGCACAAACACTAACGTTAAGCTATTTACTCACTGTTTCCGTGTCATAAATTTGACTCCTCAATGGATATTACAATCCATTTACTTTAAAACAAAATTTGATGTGAATTTTCCGTGGTACTTTCCATGATACCTAGCTTCAGCTATTTAAATAGGATATTTCATTTATATCTGTGATGCTTTTAAAGTAGGCCTTCATTTGGAAGTCCATTTATTTTGTGACATTTGACGGAGAACATTCGCTTCTGAAATTGACGGTAGGAGTTTGTTCTGGCGGGAAAATGGAGAACACTTCTTTATTAAAGGGGAAAATTCGTTCATCTTTTCTTCCGTTCGTTCCAGTCATTCCGTCGGTTTGAATGATGGAAATCACTGTAACAGCTGACATGTATTACAATAAAATCCACTGTATATATTGTTCCAAACACTGTAATACATCCACAGCGATATTCCAGAGACCTGCGATCAAAATGGGAGCGTGTCCTCGGGAAATTAGCGAGGGCTGTGGACAGTTTGAAGAACAATGTTTTCCAGAACACACATGGGCCGTTTGGCAGGAACCTCACCTCCGCCTGTCAATTACCTGACCACCCCACAAATGCAGTCTATTTAACTTTAAAGCTATTCTCAAACCTGCCACAATTCTACCGCTATTTATCCATCCATTCTCTGTTTGAACAAAAATAGAAAGTGAAATCTGTGAAAACATAGGTTCCCAGGGTTTTCTATTATTTGCCACGAAGTGTATTTGTTTATCTCCTGATTTACTGTCAGGTATATTGCCTTTTGAGCGTCACTATGTGTATATGCAGAACAGCGGAAGTGTACAAGCTCACCTGTCAATCACACTTCCTTCTGCTCCTGCAGTGCACCGTTCCGTGCCTATTGTGATACTCGTACCGATGCGCGGGCTTCGGCTTATTGGAGAAAGTCTCAACACTGTTTCCATTGTGGAACTCGTACTATTGTGTGGCCCACGGTTAACTCCAGAAATTATCTCCTCTGCCTTCAAATTCAATCTTCCAAAGTGAATCACTTCGTACCTTTCCGGTTTGAAATCCATCTGTAACTTCTCAGCGCTGCGCTGCGTCCTGTCAATGTCCTGTAGTAATCTGTGACAACATCTATACTATCCATAATTTCACCAACTTCCACATCATTGAAAATACAATAAATCATCCTTCCACCGCCTCATCCAAGTCATTGATACAAATTTAAAAAAAAACTTGGGCTGAGAACAAATCTCTGCAGGACACCTGTCACCAACATCCATGGAGAAAACGCTCCATCCACAACTATCCTCTGCCTTCTGTGGGCGTCACTTCTGAATCCACCAGCAACTTGCACTGGATACCGAACTTTCTGACGTTATGAATGGTCCTACCACGGATAACCTTCACGCCTTGTTAAAATCCATTCAGAACATATCAAATATCCCCCACTTTATTTCCAGAAGACCATGCAACAAACACGTTCTACCATCTTTTTCTCTCTTCTATTGTCTCAGTCTTGGCTCAGGCGAGTGCAAAGATGAGAAGTATCATCCTCTGGATACAAAATGGAAGTGGTTGTCCAACTCACCGAGGGAGCAACTGGTCCTTCATCCACGTCTCCGTCCATTGTCTGAAACATGAATCTAATAGGATCGTCTCATCTCGGTCCAGAGAATTCCATTGACAATATTTTTTTCTGGAACTCAGCTACTGGAGGACTTTGACATCTCCAAGGGGTGTGGGTTTGTTGATATGATACCAACCCAACTTGTTTGGAGCGGTCTGGATTAGATATCCTGATGGACTGGCTCTGTCAGCGACATCATATGCCCCTACAAGTCGCGAAGCTGTAAAGGGGCTCGTCTGATTGTAACCTTCTGTTATATTTCCAATTCCCATGGTTTTGTTCGCACCTCGAAACCAGATATACTCTGCTGTTTCTTCCGTCTCCTATTATGGGCAGCAACGTAATGGGCCTCCTTAATAGAGTCAGTTAATTGCTTGCATTTGTCCTTTCCAATGCTATCATACTCGGTCTGCGATAAATCCAGCCAAGCAGGAATACTAACCCTTTCATTTTTCTCCCAGTTGTCAACTTAAAACGTGTAAATGCAGGAGCGGATGCTTCTGTAGTGAGGACTATCGTAAGAACATAGGGTAAGACAGTGACCTATGAGCCATTTAGCCATTTTAGCCAACGTTGTCTTTAAAGTCCAGCTCATCCGTTCAACAATCTCACTGTATTGTGGTCGATACGGGATATAGAACATCAGTTTTACCTCAGACAGTTTCAATACATTTTGTATCACATATGCAGTGTAGTGGGGACCATGATCTGATTCCAGAGTGTTTGGCAATCCCCAACGGGTGAAAACTCTCTGGGACAAAATCCTGGCTGTAAAATCAGCGGTTTTCTTTACCTAGTTGGGAAGGCGAATGTATCCACTATCTCGAGCACTATTTCAGTCTTCCAGGGGATGAAGGCGAAGATCCAACAATATAAAACTGCCAGCTAACACATGCCCTGTCTGCGGGACGGGTATTAAAACTGTTTTTCTAGCTGACTTACGAAGGGTGATTAATAAGTTCGTGGCCTAAGGTAGAAGGAAATGAGTTACACGGAAGGTGAAGTTCGTTAGTCCTGACGAAGGGTCTCGGACCGAAACGTCGACAGTGCTTCTCCTTATAGATGCTGCCTGGCCTGCTGTGTTCCACCAGCATTTTGTGTGTGTTGTTTGAATGTCCAGCATCTACAGATTTCCTCGTGTATATGTATACGGTTTGCCGATTTCTCTGTCATCTCGACCTCTGCATCTGGATTCCATTTCACCACGCAGCTTGTTTATAGTTTGGTTAATTCACCAGCCTTCCTACTTCCTTCCGTGAAAATCTGTAACTGTGCCTTCACCTTGTTGTTTAGTCCATAAGTGTTTCCACTTCCCTTCTCAAGTAAGAAAGCTGACGGTACTGGTTTGCCATCTTTTGAGATATAACTTCTAGCTTCCAATAGTATGCAGTGAATGAAGGGAGATGGGTCATGTGCAGTCATCAAAGTTTAATCTCATTCACTATCTCGTTCAGCAAAGAAGTAGTGAGTCAAAGGGCTCGTTTCTGTGCACTACAGTTCCCATGATCCCAACATGTCCAGCTGATGTGTTGACATTGTAATATCAATCTATTAATCATCAGCTGTCCATTCTCCTCCATTCATTCGTTCTGCTGCACAGATGAGTGTAATGGAGGACTGGGTGTTTTGCAAAACAGGAGCAAACTATTCCGCCCACCATGTCACTGTCGAGCGGAACATTCCCGCCTGAGCTGTGACGTAACTAGTGCTGACAATTACTCAGGATGTCATCAATCAACCGGATGCTGCAATGTGGAACTTTGGATTATTCCAAATGTGAAACTTGACCTTCCCTTGCAATCCTATTTACAACATCTCTCAGTGCTGCACAGAACAACGTAGACATAATTTTTATCAATGACAAATCAATGGGATATTGCAGACAAGTCTGAAGCTATCATAAGTTTTTTAACGCAGAGAATGTTGAGTGCGTGGAATGGACTGCCGGCAACAGTGAAGGAGGCGGATACAATAGGGTCTTTTAAGAGATTTTTGGATAGGTACATGGATCTTAGAAAAATAGTGGGCTATGGGTAACACTAGTAATTTCAAAGTTAGGGACATGTTCTGCTCAACTTTGTGGGCCGAAGGGCCTGTATTGCGCTGTGGGGTTTTCTATGTTTTTTTTTTCTATAAGAAACTTGAAACGAATATTATGCTATTTATGAGTGGGACATAACGCAAATAGATTATTCGTCCAGTGCACATTGAGGAATATATACGGTGAAGGTAGCAATTTAGGATTGCTGAAGGAAATGTATTCGTATAATCGATGCTGGAACATGAAAAGTTCTGCATCGGTGGGTCTTATTTCGAACATTAATTGATACAATTACACATTAATTTATATAAATTAATGAATTTATATAATTTGATTTTTTTCATTCAAGATTTAAGTAGTTGTTTTGCCAAACGACAGAAAGTTACAGATTACGTTCTACTCATTTGGCTCAGTGTGGTTGAGTAACGAATAGCGTGTAGAATAATGTCGGGCCGAATGTCAGTTTGACATATAACTCTACGACCCTGAATGTCCTGCTCGATAGGACCGTCATCATTCATCCGTGCACTGTCAATCTCGCAATTCGAACATCAACTAACTGCAGGAGACTGTTGTTCTAAAAATAGCTCAGGAATACAGATTCTATTTTACTAGGATTGTGGAACAGCTGGGAAGAAGGAGAAAAAAATACACTAACGCACATTGAATGAGACTGAGGTACAGGACTGAGATAAAACACGTAACGTTGGAGCGGAGGCAGACAAACACAGAATGAAACCCACACTCTCACACTGTAATAGAGACTGACAGATAAGAATGAAACCCACACTCTCACACTGTAGCAGAGACTGACAGATAAAGAATGAAACCCACACTCTCACACTGTAGCAGAGACTGACAGAGACAGAGTGAACCCCCACACACCCACACTGTAGCAGAGACTGACAGATACAGAATGAAACCGACACTCTCACACTGTAACAGAGACTGACAGATAAAGAATGAACCCCACACTCTCACACTGTAACAGAGACTGACAGATACAGATTGAAACCCACACTCTCACACTGTAACAGAGACTGACAGAAACAGAATGAAACCCACACTCTCACACTGTAACAGAGACTGACAGATACAGAGTGAACCCCCACACACCCAAACTGTAGCAGAGACTGACAGATACAGAATGAAACCCACACTCTCACACTGTAACAGAGACTGACAGATAAAGAATGAACCCCACACTCTCACACTGTAGCAGAGACTGACAGATAAAGAATGAAACCCACACTCTCACACTGTAGCAGAGACTGACAGATACAGACTGAACCCCCACACACCCACACTGTAGCAGAGACTGACAGATACAGAATGAAACCCACACTCTCACACTGTAACAGAGACTGACAGATAAAGAATGAACCCCACACTCTCACACTGTAACAGAGACTGACAGATACAGATTGAAACCCACACACTCACACTGTAACAGAGACTGACAGAAACAGAATGAAACCCACACTCTCACACTGTAACAGAGACTGACAGATACAGAATGAAACCCACACTCTCACACAGTAACAGAGACTGACAGATACAGAGTGAACCCACACACACCCACACTGTAGCAGAGACTGACAGATACAGAATGAAACCCACACTCTCACACTGTAACAGAGACTGACAGAATAAGAATGAACCCCACACTCTCACACTGCAACAGAGACTGACAGATACAGATTGAAAGCCACACTCTCACACTGTAACAGAGACTGACAGATACAGATTGAAACCCACACTGCACACTGTAGCAGAGACTGACAGATACAGATTGAAACCCACACTCTCACACTGTAACAGAGACTGACAGATACAGAATGAAACCCACACTCTCACACTGTAGCAGAGACTGACAGATACAGATTGAAACCCACACTCTCACACTGTAACAGAGACTGACAGATACAGAATGAAACCCACACTCTCACACTCTAGCAGAGACTGACAGATACAGAATGAAACCCACACTCTCACACTGTAACAGAGACTGATAGATACAGAGTGAACCCCCACACACCCACACTGTAACAGAGACTGACAGATACAGAATGAAACCCACACTCTCACACTGTAACAGAGACTGACAGATACAGAATCAAACCCACACTCTCACACTGTAGCAGGGACTGACAGATACAGAATGAAACCCCCACTCTCACACTGTAACAGAGACTGACAGATACAGATTGAAACCCACACTCTCACACTGTAACAGAGACTGACAGAAACAGAATGAAACCCACACTCTCACACTGTAACAGAGACTGACAGTAAAGAATTAAACCCACACTCTCACACCGTAGCAGAGACTGACATATACAGAATGAAACCCTCACACTCACAGAGGAACAGAGATCTACAGATATAAAATGAAAATCATAATTTAGCAGAAACTGACAGACACACAATGAAACCCACGCTGTTCTATCTTCTATCTAGTGTTCTATCTCGGGCCTCTGGCACTGACTGTGGTGCAGAAGAGTGGGACGGAGAATAGGAGAGCTGTCGTCACTGGAGACTGTATAGTCAGGGGAGCAGACAGGAGATTTTGTGGACGTGAGAAAGATACCCGCTTAGTCTGTTGCCTCCCGGGTGCCAGTGTCCAGGATGTCTCTGACCGGCTGCAAAACATCCTGGTACGAGAATGGAAGCAACCAGAAGTCGTGATACATGTTGGCACCAACGACATAGGCAGGAAGAGGGATGAGGTCTTGAAGTGTGAGTTTTGGGAACTAGGCAGAAGTCTGAAGAACAGGACCTCAAGGATGGCGTTCTCGGTATTGCTGCCAGTGCCACCTGATAGTGATGGTAAGAATTGGAGGAGATGGAAGTTGAATGCGTGTCTGAGGAGTTGGAGCAGGGGGCAGTGTTTTAGATTTTTGGACCATTGGGATCTGCTCTGGGGAAGGTGGGACCTGTACAGATTAGATGGGTTGCACCTGAACTCGAGGGGGAGAAATTACCTTGCAGGCTGGTTTGCTAGCATGGTTCGGGAGGGTTTAAAATAATTTGCAAAGGGGATGGGACCCGGAGCGATTGAGCAGTGAAAGAAGAGCATAGAGTAAAGCCAGATCTAACATTTAGAGAGGCTTTGAGGAAATGGAAGCAGAATGGTGTAAAGGTAGCAAGGTAGAAGAGCTAAAGTGTGTGTACTTCAATGCAAGAAGCATCAGAAACAAAGGTGATGAACTGAGAGCTTGGATACATACATGGAATTATGATGTAGTTGCCATTACAGAGACCTGGCTAGCACCAGGGCATGAATAAATTCTCAATATTCCTGTATTTCAGTGCTTTAAAAGGGATATAGAGGGTGGGGAAGGGAGGAGGGGTGACATTACTGGTCAGGGATACTATTACAGCTACAGAAAGGGTGGGTAATGCAGCAGGATCCTCTTTTACGTCAGTATGAGTGGATGTCAGGAACAGGAAGGGAGCAGTACTATATTGGGGGTATTCTATAGGCGCCCTGGTACCAACAAAGATACCGAGGAGCAGATTGTGAGACAGATTTTTGAAAAGTGGAAAAATGACAAGGTTGTTGTCATGGGTGACTTTAACTTCACTAATATTGATTGGCACTGTCCTATCGTTCTGAAATGCTGACCAGCGGAGAGTTCTGTCACCTGACCCGTTATCTTTTCCAATATTTGATCAGGTACGGACTTTTCGCCAGTCCGCCTCATGTACCTGTGTTCTTCTCACAGTCTATTACAAACCGAACGCTCCACGTTGTCCTCCATTTCCGCATCTGCGATACTATTCCTGATTTGCTGTCGCACTCCCTTTACACTCTATTACCCGACGCTGTCCATGTTCCAGCATCTAAAACACGGGAAGTCCTGAAGCCATCCCTGTCATTGTGAAAGTCGAGTGTCTGATAGTTTGGAACTTACTTCAACAAACGTAACAATCACACCAACAGCATCGGACGTTTGTATTGCTACCTACCTGAAATGTATGAAGTGAACAATCTTCCGCAAATTCTGCAATTTCCTGATGACCAATCAAATGATAGTTTGAATTTATGACATATTTGCCAAACCAGTTCAAAGTAAAACAGCTTTATTTGAAAACTCCGCTGAATGTGTCTCAAGGATTTGTTCTGGGACCCTTACTCTTCGTGATCTTTATAAATGACCTGGATGAGGAAGTGGAGGTTGCTGATGACAGAAAGGTTGGAGGTGTTGTGCATAGTGTGGAGGGCAGTGAGAGGTTACAGCGGGGCATTGATAAGATGCAAAACTGGACTAAGAAGTGGAGATGGAGTTCAACCCAGAGAATGTGAAGTGGTTTATTTTGGTAGGTCAAATATGACGGGCTGAATATAGTATTAATGGAAAGACTCTTGGCAGTGTGGAGTATTAGAGGGATCCTGTGGTCCGAGTCCATAGGACGCTAAAAGCTGCAGCGCAGGTTGACTCAGTGGTTAAGAAGACATTCGGTTTATTAGCCTTCATTAATCGTGGAATTGAATTTAGGAGCCGAGTGGTAATGTTGCAGCTATATGGGTTCTTGCTCAGACCCCACTTGGAGTACTGTGCTCAGTTCAGGTCACCTCACTACAGGAAGGGTGTGGAAGCCATAGAAAGGGTGCAGAGGAGATTTACAAGGATGTTTCCTGAATTGGGGAGCATGCTTTCTGAAAACAGGTTGAGTGACCTGGGCCTTTTCTCCTTGGAGCGAAGGAGGATAAGAGGTGACTTGATGGAAGTGTATAAGATGATGAGAAGTATTCATTGTGTGGACAGTCTGAGGTTTTTTTTTTCCAGGACTGAAATGGTTACCACAAGAGGACACAAGATTAAGGTGCTGGGAAGTGCTTACAGAGGAGATGTCAGAGGTAAGTTTTTTATTTAGAGATTGGTGAGTGCGTGGAATGGGCTGCCGGCAACGGTGGTGGAGACGGATACGAATCTGTCCTTTAAGGGACTTTTACATAGATACATGGAGCTTAGAAAAATAGAGCTCTATGGGGAAGACAAATCATTTCTAAGGTAGGGACATGTTCGGTACAACTTTGTTGGCCGAAGGGTCTGCATTTTGCTGTAGGTTTTCTATGTTTCTATTTTTATTTTCTGAATTGCCATTAGACACGGGCGTTATCTACACAGGTGGCCATTCAATGTAAACACATACTTCATTCCATTCTTCAGCTCTTCCCTGAATTTCCTCTGCGTCAATGTATAGGTACAAGTATTGGTGCACACGCTGAGAATTTGCAACATGAACCCGAATTGCTGTAGGATGTATACCGGGGAACTCAAATATCTGTCCTCGTAAAAATAGTTTTGCACTTGCCATTTCATGGAATGAGTTACATAGGGCATCCAAAATAATATGAAATTAGCTGATATAGAAAACAACAAAATCATCGGTTTTCTGCGTTTTTCCACCTCGGCATCTTTCTGATTATCGCTGCTGTGCCGCAGCGTTCTGCGGACTCTATTTGCCACCACGATATGTCTTACGGTTAACCCATTAAACAATAGAATTAATCCGATTGGTAGCATTGGTGTTAAAATACTGTCCAGTAATGCGTATGCTCTCCACACGGGTAAAGTGGCGTATTCATATGAGCCGGTGCACCGCCACGGCGTGTTGTCAATGATGACGTAAGGTTCAAGGGCAAAGTAAACCGGGACACCTCTCCCGCAACTCACTATAACCACGATCACGATAACCACCGTTGCTGTTCTCTCGGTGCAGTATCGCTCCCGCAGCTTTTGGCAACATATTGCGATGAAGCGATCTAAGGTAAAACTGACCGTGAACCAAACAGAACAGTCCCTCGTCACAGCCACAAGTACAAGTGTCAGAGCGCATACAGGAGTGATGAGCAAGGATCTGCAATAAATGTAGATATTGTTTGTCTGTTCCACTAAAGCAACAACGATAACCACCATCAGATCTGCTGTGGCCATTCCAACCAGGTAACGGGTGATGCATTTGGAGAGTCCGCATTTTCCCCGAGAAAGGATCACAATCGCCATTAAGTTAACTACAAGAAATTTGGAAACAAAATATAAACATGGTCAGCTGCCTGAATGCCCCCATTCTTGCAATGCTATGCAGGGCTGTTCTGTTTGGAAGTGGAAAGCGGGAATCCAGTGTGTGCGGTCTCCGTCTCTGCACTCCGGCTGGAGGACAATGACGGATGTGAGTGTCAGTGGATTACCGACATCCCCAAAGTTTAGAGCTCGGCATCCGAGTTCCACGACTCACGTACCGGTGAGCAGTCCATCTCCTGTAAACAACACCATTTCCATAATTAGAGGTGGAATAGCTGAAGGGATTGTTTGGAGCGGTGACAAAGTGGTGTATAGTGATATGATTGTAAGTCTGATGGTAAGTAAGTCATCTGGACCAGATGGTCTACACCCCAGGGTTCCGAAAGAGGTCGCTAGATTCTGGAATGATTCCAGAGGATTAGAAGATTGCAAATTTCACTCCACTCTTTAAGAAGGGAACATATTGATATGAAACACGAGTTCTCATTTACTGACTTACAGAAGAACAGAACTACTTGTCGAAAATAGACTGGACCGTCTTTTAAATAAGCTGCCACGTTGTTGTAATGTCGAAGTGCCTGCACCGATAGAGACTGGAGCCTGGAAAAGCAGAGACTAGCATCACTGCAGAAAGCCTAGCGAGCAGAAATTATGAAACAGCGACAATATCGGCACCGACTTCACAGACAAAGGAAGAAAACGCTGCGATCGAAGTATGGAAAATGGAAATAAAACCATTGAATACTTGTATCCTCCATTCCGGAAACACATTCCAGCCGATGGTGGCATCTGTGCTTAGGAACAGTGCAAATACCGCAGCAGAGTAACAGCAAGACGTCCGCACCGCACATAAAGTGACCAGTTCCAGAATCTTACCGGGGACACCAACCGCTACAATTGCGGGATAGAAAATGGCTGCGAGGTAGTAAATCGTCGGAAATCCCATATTCCGTCAGAAGCAGCGTTGAATGGAACGTTTGAACTGCTCAGATGGACTAGTGATCGGTTTAGCTGACTTTTATCGATGTGCGAGCAATTCCACTGAGGCAATTAGCGTTGCTGTGACGTCAGGAATATTAGTGACAATGAACTGCACAAACACTTAAATTAAACTATTTTGACTCACTGTTCCCGTGTCATGAATTTGACTCCTCAAGGGATATTGCAATCTATTTAATTTAAAACAAAATATGATGCGAATATTCCATGTTATTTTCCATGATACCTAGCTTGAGCTATATATGGATCTTTTTTTAATATCTGTGTTGATTTTAAAGTAGGCATATTTATCTTGAAGTCAATTTATTTTGTAACATTTCACGGAGCACATTCGCTTCTGAAATTAAAGGGAAGGGCCTTGTTCTGGCAGGTGAAATGGAGAAAACTTCTTTATTAAAGGGGAACATTCGTTCTTCTTTTCGTTCGTTCGTTCCAGTCATTCCGGGCGGTCTGAGTGATGGAAATAGTGTGAGTCAGCAACAGCTGACATGTGGTACTATAAAATACACTGCACATATTCCTCCAAACACTGTAAAAGACCCACAGCCATATTCCCGAGACCTGTGATCAAACTGAGGCACGTGTCTTCGGGAAATTAGCCAGGGCGGTGGACGGTTTGAAGAACAATGTTTTCCAGCGCACACATGGGGACGTTTGGCAGGGACCTGACCTCTGCCGGTGAATGACTTCATACCCTATACCCGTGACGTGCGATGCAGTCTATTTAACTTTAAATATATTGTCAAGCCTGCCACAGTTCTACCACTATTTATCCATCCGTTCTCTGTTTGAACAAAAGTAGCTAGTGAAATCCGTGAACTGTTCGCAGGTTCCCAGGCTGTTACTATGAGTAGTGCAGAATAGCGGAAGTGTTCAAGGTCAACTGGCAATCACACTTCTTCCTGCTCCTGCAGTGCACCGCTCCGCTCCGGGCCTATTGTGATACTCGTAGCGATGAGCGGGCCTCGGTTTCTGGTAGAAAGTCTCGTCACTCAGTTTCCATTGTGGAAGTCGTAATAATGTGCGGCTCTCCGTTAACCCGAGAAAATATCGCCTCTGCCTTCAAATTCATCCTTCCAAAATGAATCACTTCGAACCTTTCCGTGTTGAACTCCATCTGTAACTGCTTAACACTGCTCTGCGTCCTGTCACTGTCCTGTTATCAATCAGTGACAAACTTCTATACTCTCCATAATTGCATCAACCTTCACATAACTGAAAATACAATAAACCACCCTTCCACCTCCTCATGCAAATCATTCATAAAAACACAGCAATCCTGGGGTCTCAGAACGGATCTCTGCAGGACTCCACTGGCCACCGACATCCAGGGAGAAAGAGGTCCTTCCAGTACTATCCGCTACCTTCTGTGGGAGTCAGTTCTGAATCCACCAGCTAACTATCCCTGGATACTAAACATTCTGACATAATGAATGGTCCTCCCATGACTCACCTTAATGCCTTGTTAATATCCATTCATATCAGATCAATTATCGCCCACTTTATTTCCAAAAGACCAGATAACAAACACGTTCTACCATCTATTTCTGTCTTCCATTTTCTCCGCCTTGGCTCGGGCGAGTGCAAAGATGTGAATTATCTTCATCCTCCGGGGGCAATCTGGAAGTGGTTGCTCAGCTACTTCATCCATATCACCGTCACTTACCTGACTAATAGGATCTTCTCAGCTCGGTCCAGAGCATCCCTTTGACAACATGTTTTCTGAAATTCAGCTACTAGATCACATTGACTATCTCTAAGGGGTTTGGATATGTTAATATGTTACCACCACAACTTGTTTGGAGCGGTCTGGATTCGACATACTGATGGACTTGCATTGTCAACGAAATCATATGTCCCGACAAATCGCGAAGCTGTAAAGGGGCTTGGCTGATGGAATGAGATCCTAGCCTTCTGTCCTATTTCCGACTCCCGCGGTTTTGCTCGCACCTCGAAATAGCTTTGTGCTGCTGTTTCTTCTGACACATTTTATGGGCGGCATCATAATGGGCCTCCATAATAGAGTCAATTAATTGCTGCTTGCATTTGTCCATTCCAATGCCATCATACTCGGTCTGTAATAAATCTAGCCCAAACAGAGATTCTAACCGTTTCATTTTAGATAACATTGTCTTTAATGTGTGTTTTTTTTTCATCCGTTCAGCAATTGCATTCTATTGTGGTCGATAAGGGATACCAACCTGTGTTTTACCCCAGACAGTTTCACATGTGGGTGTAGCGGGGACGATGACTGATTCCAGAGAGCTTTGCAATCCCCAACCGGTAGAAACTCTGTCCAATAAAATCCTGGCTGTAACGTCAGCGGTTTTCATTACCTAGTTGGGAAAGGCTCTCTCCACTTGGTGAACGCATCCACTATCTCGTAAATATATTTCAGTCCTCCAGCGGATGGAGGAGAAGATCCAACAGAATTAACCTGGAATTTAACACATGGTCCTTCTACGGGGCGTATCCTGAAACTGATTTTCCACCCGATTTATCTGGGTTCTCACTGGGCACAAATCAAACAATTCTTACAATAATGTACATCTCCTCGGAGTTTTGGCTACCAACACAGATTCTTCAACTGTCCCATAGATCTGTTCTTTGATGCCCACAAATGTCATGGTGCCAATACATCACCTACTTTCTTTCACAACTCCGCACCTCAAATTTACCGCTATCAAGTACAATCCAATTCTATGCCTGTATCCCTCGATATTTCACAAGCCGTTCAGAATACTCTCCTCTTTGTACCTTTGCTAACTCCTGATGCTGTTGCTGTGTCAGGACTAAGTCTATATGTTTACAGTTTGCTGGTTTCTCTGTTATCCCCATCTCTACATGTGTATTCCATCTCACCACCCAACTTGATTCTAGTTTGGCTAACTCACGGGCCTTCCTGCTCTCTTCCGGGGATATCTTTAAGTGAGCGTCCATCTTTTTAAACTATCAGTGTTTTCTCTTGCCTTCTCAAATATTTACTTCAACAGGAGAGTTTATGGCAAAGGTTTGCCGTCTGTTGAAATGTAACTTCGAGATTCAGTCAAAGCACGTGAGCATTCAGTGAATGAACGGAGGTGGATCAACTACAGTCATCAGTTTAGTCTCATTCGGTCTCGTGTTCAGCGCAGAAGTAATGAGTCAAAGGTTTTGTTCCTGTGCTCTACTGTTCCATGACCTAACATGTCCAGGTGACATGTTCACTTTGTAATATCAATCTATTAATCATCCGCTGTCCGTTCTCCTCCATTCGTCTCGTTCCTCTGCACTGATGGGTGTAATATAGGACACGGTGTCTTGCAACACAGGAGCAAACCCTTCCGCCCACCATGCATGTCCCTGACGAGCGGAACATTCGGGGTTGCGCTGTGGCGTTGCTGTAACGCCAAATTCTGAGTAGTTCATCAATCGGCCGCGTGTTGCAACGT